>NC_133977.1:14007600-14311397 GCF_047716275.1 Strix uralensis | reverse complement strand
GAGGCATTTTGTCATAGGCTTAGCAGCTCAGACCAAGGACGGGGTCCCAGTTTAGGACTTGAAATCTCTGTTGATGAATAGAAGACATCTCAGGAGGAAAGAAAGGTCTGTACATATCTCCCTACCAGGGTGTCACTGACACCAATAAAAATTGCTTAAAACCACAATGTGCAAAGTTTTCTCCTTTAACCTCACCTCAGGGATGGGAACTGCCCTCCCTCCCCGCCACTTAGAGGGGAACTTGGTAGGGGGCGTCTTTCTTCCAGTCAGGAACAAATTCTGCAGGAAGACATTTTGGTGCAACTACTTGCTCCGCACTAGTTCTGTGCTTGAAATCTTAAAGCATTGTCATGCATGTGTGACATTTTTGATGAACTGGTACATGTAAAGCTAGATGATGAAATGTATAGTTAGTATCTTGGATTTTATTTGCTGGATAGGTCAAGTTTGAAGCTGCAGGGACTGAAGTTTATGCTTGATTTGATGCACATGAGTAAGCCAATTGAATTCAAAGTTCAGCATCTGTGCAAGGCTTCAAGACTGGGGACTTGCTTTGTAAAGAGGATGATGTTTTCCTGTCACATTGCTTGGAATTAGAGAAGACTTTGCTTTTGTTGTCTCTTCTTATTCCAGTCTGAAAGAGAAACATCTGCCAGAGAAATCTTGGGATGTGACTTGTTTCAAGAACCTCTCAAACAATTCATGTTTGTAATAGAAGTGAGAACTGAAAACCACCTTATCTTCTGGCGTAAATATTTGGAAATATCGTTAATACATTATAGTAATGGGATAATTATTAAATGCTTTGGTACTTAGTGTCACATTTTGATGAAAATCACTTGACAACAAATTAAAGCACTTTTATTGTAATTGCTATGGTTCTAGAGGATACACATGGTTATGCAGCATTAATTTTAAAGACTTACATGAATTTTTAAGCTTAGCAGATACAAACCTTTGGAGAATAGCCAGTATTCTTGAATGTGCTATATACACTCTAAGGAGTATTTAACTAAATCTTTTGGACCTTGGTTGGAAGTAATTAACATTTCTTCTAAACTTTCAATAATTCATACTTTTTTTTTTTCAGTTACAGCTGCAGATTTGTTTAAAGTATGCTCAAATGCTCTGTAGGTGCAAGTGGCGGGGGGAACATATGAAAATGATATACATGCTCCAGAAGGTTGTAACATCTGATAGTTAATAATCTACACGAATAACCAAGCAATTGCGGATTGGACTAAGTGACTACTAGGAGCACAATTGCTACTGAACCAGTAAAAGTCTGTTTTCTAAATCATGTTCCAGGAAAATGCTCCTTCATGTTATTGCATCTGTCCATTAAGAAGAGCAATTGGTCCCATGGAGGAAGGCCATCTTTAGCTGGCATATCTCTACAGAACACTTTGTGGGGTGGGATTGTTTGGTGATCCTCCAAGTAAACTGGCTTGTGTCTGCTGCATTCACAGGTTGTCCCTTAGGACTTCAGTGACCTATTTCCCAGACATGCCTTAAGTCAGTCTCATACACAATGGCTTTTATTGGCTAGTTTAGTCTCAAATGTCTGTAAGACTTAAAATTGCTGAATTCGGATGCTCATGATTTCAATTTGGATGCAGACCTGGATTATTTTGAGGGTGGGCCCTAGCCCTGTGCAGACCTGGCACTGGATGTCGATAGCTCTGGACTTGTGGGGCATGTGGAGAACTGATGCATCAGGCTCACCTCACATGTTGGATCAGTTGTGCTGTGAGGGTTGTCTGTCTCTCTGCCGTGTTTAAAATTAGGCCTAGACCTCTGTCTCTGTTGCCTAAGAAAGAGAAATACAGCATGAGGACTGAGAAACTGGGAAAAGCAGTTTGAAGATCTTGCCCATATAGGGTCCAGCCCTTAGTACATTAAGATTCATGTTTGTTCTATGATATGGAGCACTAGAACAGCCTGTCCTCCTCAGGGCAGCTGCTTACCCTTCCTGTGGCTACTGAAAGCCTTTAAACACAGTTTGTGGACTAGCTTTTATCCCTGTGGCACAGGATGAATGCCATGGGAGAGTTGGCTGGAGCCTCTGCAATGACTAATCAGGTGGTGCTAGCCTCAGGTGGAATGGCTAGTGGGTGGGGATGACCTGAAGAGAAATAGTCTGTGGAAAGTTTGGTACAGACTCTGCACTGGGGTGCCTGGAGCAAGGAAGCACTGTGGGGGATGTGACAGCCAGGTCAAGGGCTCCCAGGTGAGGTGGTAGCATGATACTCAGGGTGTTGAGGGTACATCATGAGTGAAAAGTGCAGCAAGCTAAAAGACACACTGGGAATCTGAAGTTGAGGGAGAAAACTCAGAAAAGAGGCAGAAGAGGGATGAAAATTCTTTGGGAACTGTAGTCTAGGTTTAGCTTTGGTATTAAACCAAAGTTTCCTGTTTCCTCAGAGATGTATCCTGAGGCAAGGGCCTAAAATAGACTTGGGCATGTTCCAGGATCTCTATAGTGTGGTGAGTACGTATCACACTATTCCCCTTCAGGAACCTTACTGTTAAAACAAAGCCAAAAGTCTATTATGTTCCTGTATTCCCTGACAGTCAAAGTTTGTATTTCAAGAACAAACTCTTGGGGTTATAATCAAACAGCAACATTAATCTGCCCTGTTAGATGTGGGTAATTGATTGTACTAAGTAATTTTTTGTGGTCTGTTTTAAGGAAAACATGTGGCCTGGTCTTCAGCGGGTGGAACTGCTTTTTCTTATGCTAGCTGAACATCCCATGTATCTTCTCATATTGGTTGCTTTTTTAAAGCAAAACCCAAAGGTAGTGACAGAGAAATTATTGTGTTCATTTGTGATGTCATGTCCAAATTTTGATTATGAATGCTTTGTCTAGAAGGTTATGAGAAATTATGTTTCAGTAGATAAGTGTTGTAAGGTCTGTGACTTCTGGAGTTCTGTTAGTTCATTGGGGAAATACAGCTGAAAGATGGTGACAAATGTCTCTGCAGATGCTTTGCTGTTGTTCCCGTATCTCTAGTCCTGGTTAACATGGGATGAGCAAAAGAGCAGAATCATTGTCCATTTCTGTTCTGGTATGCAGCTTAGTTGTGCAGTCGTGTACTTAAACTATGTTCAGTTTTGTTTTCTTTAAAGAGGCTTTAATAATGCAAGGCACCTTAAGAAAATATATAATTATGTGCAATTTGCTGCTTAAGAGTTCATGGCGCTTCCTATTTGAACTACTGCTACCTCCTGAAAGCAGGAGCGGAGAACATGTCTTCTTTGAATTTGAAAGTGTTTTTCTCCTATGTGCAGTGTGACAGAATGCATAAAGCTGGTCTTTCAGATGTGCATATGCAAAGTGAGATTGTGATGAAGCCTATTTTGAAGTAAATTTATTACAGCTATTCTGTATATGGCTATTACTTTCTGTTGTAGAACACTCTCTTCAGCTTCTGCAGTAGCTCTTTCTCTGCAGGCAGGCCCTCCCCTTGTTCTCGTTTGGTTCTGCCAGTGTGAAGCTGGGCTCTTGGATTGTTCTGGAAAGGTGTTTTATGGGATGATCTCATGGGAAAATCAAGGAGAGTGAGAAAAGTACTGAATCAATATGGTTTTTTGCTTTAAATTCTCCCAGTGTCCAATCTTTCCTTTCTTTTAAAGGCACTACCAGGTCAAAACTCTTAGCAGTGTTCTGAAGATCAGAGAGACTGTCTCACCTCATCCTATATGCAGCCTGCCATACCCATAGAGTAGGTATGGTTCCTTGGTCTGCCGATTCTGAATTTTGCTTACTCCTGAAGTTCCCAACTGTCTGCAAAAATAAGTACATTAGATGCTCTGAAAGCTACAAAGCCCTTCTGTATCTTATAGACAGGCTGCATGCTATTCTCCTGAATGTCTAAACTGTACTTCTATCACCTTTACTTTTTCCATGGTCGCCTGGTTATTGCCATGCATTTAACAAGAGCTGCAATTTAACCCACTAAGTCAAGCTACTACAGGAAGCTCAGCCTGTCTATTAAGTAGTGTATTTTGTTGTGGGCTTGTGTTGGGTTCAAGACGGTGATTTTAACCTTCAGGATATCAAATGGCCCAGGCATCTTAATCTGCAAGATTTTCCCTCTCTTCCCTTATGCTCCAAGCCGCAGAGAACCACCATCTGTTCCCACCTCTGGATCTCATGAAGGAGTAACACACCATGCTCATAACATGCCTGTGCTGGGGTACCAAACCTGGGATAGCCTTTTTTAATGAGGCAACATTCTCCCAGATTATAGTTCCAATGTACTGCCACTTTAAGTATGCCTGTAATGCAGATACTCAGTGGGAGAAGATGCTGGATTCAAAGAAGCTTATTTGTAAAAGAAGCCATTTTGACTTTCAAATGTCATCTTTTCCTTTCTCTAAAATGTGAATGATGATATTTCTTGAACTTTCATTACCCTTAAGGTCAGATCTAATCTTAGAAAAAGCTTGAGGACAATAGTGTTTGCTTTTTTCCAGCAAATACAGTTTAGGAGACCACTGAATTAGACTCCTGGGTTGAGGACAGGGCTTTGAGATGGCTCCCTTTCCTGGGTGATGATACGCACAACTTGCAAATTCCTTGTTCAGGGGTGCCAACTGCAAATCAACAGCATCCTCCTGCCTGGCCTCAGACACACACACACTCCTCCAAATGGAGACAACTGCTCTTATGCTAATGGATGGCTGCAGCTAGTTTGTGTGACTTTTTGATGATGAGGAAAAACTGCAGTGATGCTGGTCATTGTGATCTTTTTGTGGTTTTTTTAGTACTGCTTTCTCCTCAAGTCTAAATTTTCTTAGCTAATTTACCACATCAAGGTGCAAAACTTCTGCCTTGCAATTTTTCAGTTTTGAAGACCACTAAAAACATCCTGGTCAACAAATGTTAAATTTCCAGTAAAAACTTGGTACTCTCCTGAAGTGGCAACCCTCATGGTGAAAAACCACAAACCCATTTGGCCTGGCCAGATGCTTAAATCGCCTTAGTTCAGCTGAGTAAATGATTCCTATGGTTCACCCCCACCCCCTCCCACTGCTTTATTTACTAACAGAGTAGTAGGATCCAAGATAGAGGGGTTAAAAGCTGGTTTCTCTCTGTTCTGTTTTTTCCTTTCTTTTGAGGACATGACCCTTTCACATAAATGATTTTTGCTTTCCCAAATTCTAGTCCCATTGTGGAATGTATGGAGGCAGCAAATAAATGATACTTTAAAAATGACATAATTTCATATTTACTGAAAATGTAATTATCTTATTAGTGTTGTAATGAAAAGACTATCCACCCACTCCTGGGAGAAAAGACAAACCAACAGTGGATCAAATACTGACAAAAACCCAATAGTAAACAGTGTGAGCAATTAATGCTTTTGGTATCTGCTGAGACAGTAAAACCTTGTATTGGCTTAATAGAGAGTGTCTGTACTACAAATATGTGCCTGCTTCCTTTTGGATTTTGGCACTGCAAATTCTTGCAGCGATGCAAGTTTTCTGCATCAAAGGTGACCAGACTTGTCTACCAAAGGAGGGAGGATGGCTGCTACAAACTGTTAACTCCTTTTGAGAAGAAGGTAGTGAGCATGGGAAGAGATGGTTCTGGGGATGGCTGGGAGGGAGGAGTGGTCTGAGGCCTGGAGGAGTTGCTGCCTTACACTTTCTCTGGATGTACAGACACTTGAAACCCCTCAGCTGGGACAGGACAGAGAATTGGAAAATAGAGAATAGCCCAGCTTTGAGGGCTGTGTCATGGATGGCAAAATGCATTTATTTGGTTTCATTCATGTTTCTTGTGAATGGTGATGACTGAGCAGTAGGACAAGGAGCAGAGCAGCTGCCCTGGGTTTCTATACCTTGAAGGGAATCTGACTCACCTTTTAATAGTGATGCTTGCCACCAGGAGCCGTCCTTTCTTTGGTCTTCTGTGGAGTTTTGCCATCCCTTAGTTGTGCCTGAGACAAGAAGGGGGGGCAGGCTTTTATTATGGGTGAATTGTCTGTTGTTGGCTGACCTCCAGCTGAAGGTCTGTCCCTAGCTGTAAGGCTTCTTGACAATCAGGACAAGCACTGGGGAGAGGGCCAGGGTCACATTTGGAGTGTCCATTGGGATTGTCCATGCCTGCTTACTTACAGCAACAAAGCTAAACCTAGAAAGAGGGACAGTTTTCATGGATATGTGAACAAGTAGGAAAATGCTAGTCTCATGTGTCCTATTGAGTTGATGGAGGCAATACTAGCTAGTTAAAAAAAGCCCCACTGTGGAGTACTTATATAGAACAAAAAGATCCATGTACAGTAACGTCAAAGCAGCAAGAATGCAATTTTAATATAAGCTATTGCCTGTATGATGTGAAATTAATTTTTTTGTTTTTATATTAGGTGCCAAAGAATCCAAGGTCTTAGCCAGAGAACAGCCTGTTTGGTTTATATTTTTTCTTTTACAAAATTTGAAAAGAAAATATCGTTCTGTTGGCATTAGAACAGCGCAGGAAAAGTCATAAGTGATTTAAGATGCTCTGTAGGCCGGTCCTCAGCATTTCTCATTTACATGGACCAATATGTTTACTTTTAAATTTTTAATTAATTATAATCATATTAGAGTTACATTCCATATCTTTCAGAAAGAATAGTAATCTATCAAAGGGAACACATGTGTCCATACACAGACATTTCACTGCTATTAATAGCAGAGTACTTAAACTTATGCTATGGGTTTACACTCTCATCAGTGCTGAAGGGCAGGGATGTAATCGTTAGCATTGTAAAGGTAGAGATTTGAGGCCCAACAGCTAGGACTGGCAATCCCTGAGGAGATGAGGTACTTGGCTAACATGAAACAAAACTCGCATTAAATGAAAAATGAAGTTGTAAGAGCTTTTGGCCCTTTGAATATGGTGCTATGCAGTAGTGAAGAAGACAGGAAGACTGTGAATAAACCATTGACTCTTTCACATGAAGCAAGAGCTTTCTCCAGCCTCACCTTTATGTTCTTCCTCTGGTTCTGGCTTGAAAGGAGAAACAGTTTTCTCTTTTCTGAGCCCACTGGAAATAATGCAGTGCATTAGTAGTCCTGGGATGTGGTAATGGTAGAGGTAGAAGTTTCTTCTGGGCTGAGGTGCTGAAGACATTGTGCTAGCAAAACCAGATGAGACTAAGAGGAGTGAGCCTCTTCAAAGAGTCCTAGCAGACACACATGCATCTTAAATGTGTGCCTGGTAATGAATGTGCTGTGAAGGAGACTTGAACATCTGGTCACTTCATTCTAGTATTAATTTATAAGGATATGAAAATTTGAACATGATATTCCAGATAAAGTTACCAATCTGATAAGACTGTCATTCCCCATGAGTGAGCATTGTTCATGTGAATATGAGATGGAACTATTACCGTATCATCTGTGCCTGTAGCTCATTAGCAATGCACATTTCTGAGCTGGAAATCTACTTCATTTATGACTTCAAACTTGGTGTATGAATGTCCCAAATTCTTTGCTGCTGCCTCTCTCGGAAAACTGCAGAAGTGCTACGTATTCAGGAAAGACTATTCTCCAAAAATATTCTGTATATGCAGTTTGAAGAGCAGCTGACTTATTTTAAGAGTCAAAACCTTTGACAGACAAACTGTTTCATGTGTTGTATGCCTGGTGTGTGAATGTGCTTTCTGGGGTGCCATTTCTCTGGGAGGGCAGAGTCAGAAAAGAGGCAGGCTATCTCCAGGATGATCAGTACCAGCTTGCAACTCAGCTGGGAAAACCTCTCAGTCTTGACAGAACCTGAAAACAAATTAGGCTGATGCAAGAATAAATGCCTAGTTTTAAAGATCTTTCCTTCACAGGAAGAGGATCACACTGTTAATCAACATTAACAGGCCGAACTCCTGGTGGTCCTGACCGAGGAAACAACTTCCACCCAAAGTCTACTTTTATTTTCCGTTGTCTTTAAAAGCAGACCAAATGTTTGGTACTCCTGCTTTTGTTGAAAACTCTGCCTCCCTGCCCATCTGTCAGCTGAGATGTAGGCTATGGCTTCTGTAAGGTGAAGTTCTTGTGTGACAACAGTACCCTAACTGTGGCCAAAGGCTGTCTGTGGGATGCTGGCAGATGCCCTAGGGAGATGCTGTGTTTTCAGACAGCTGAGGGTGCTTGAGGTACTTGCCATGACTTGCCCTGTTGCAAACTTGAGGTCCCAAAGCAGTGCTGAGATGACTCACCAGCCTCTGTCCGCTGTGTGCTGGTGGCATATCTTTTCAGCTCCTGATTAGTGGGGGTGGCAGCAATAGCCTGAGACAAGCTGTTTGGTCTCTTGTTCCTCCTTGTTCTGTCTTCTTCCAGAAGACATGATCCCAAGGTATCTTGTTACCTATATAAGCTGTGAGGCCTAAGCGAGACAGATGCTTGCTATTGAAGGAAGCCCTTTAAGGCAAAGGGTGCATGGCATATGCGTTTGGCTTAAAAAAAAAATCCTTCTTGTTGGCTGTGGGCCAGCTCTCCAGCATGGCCAGCAGCCCCTCCTTGGCACCTGGCGGCAGGGCCAAAGCAGGGACACCACGCTGGTACCCCTAGTACAGCAAGGTGAACTCATAAGTGCTCTGAAGGGAGAAAGACTTTGCTTTTTAATCTTTTGTGCATTTAACAATATGATTCTGTGGGGGTCTGAAGAGACAGCAAGCCATAACTGTCTCCTTAAGCTGCTGCCTTTGGAGGTTTTTACTTTCTGTGAAACATGGAGAAATAGAGCTGAGGTTTACAGTGATAGCTTGGAGTCAGGATGAGTGCCATCATCCTGGGACACACAACCAAACTTTGGCCATATTTCTGCAATTATTACCCTTAAGAACACACTGCTTGATTTTTTTTTTTCCCCTTCCTTTTTTTTTTTTTTTTCCCCCCCGAGACTAAAGCATTGTTCATTAATGCTTACCAAGACCCTAAGTGTTCTTGGAGAAAAGTCTTTTGGAAAGTGTCACATTATATAATCATGCTTTTTTTTTTTTTCTCTTCAAGTTGCCACTTAGTGCCATGCTTGCTCGAGTACTGTGTGGTCAGACAGGAATGCCAGACAGGGGAGGAGCCTTTTGGATCAGTAAATTTGGTTTGAAGAACAGCTACTGTTTTCAGGGCAGAAAAGCATGTTCCTCCTCCATCTTTGTCCCATAACAAAATTATAGCAAACTAGAAGAGAGAATTCTGTTAATCAGAATAGTCAATTGGGGAATCATTAGCTCTGATTTTAAACACTATTTGTAATTTGCTTTAGGGTCTGTAGCCTAATTCTTTCCTTTGAGTTAATTAAAATATGTTTGAATGTGACAGACATTTCCAAATCTTCCTGCAATCCAGGAGGAAGGGTAGGTTTTTTGTCATCCTCCATCAAGTACAGAGGCTCTGAGCGCAGAAGAATTTCACTACAATGCTGCAAGGTTGTTTACCTTAGCTCCTTCACAAAAGATAATCCAACAAATTACATTAATTATAAACCAATATGTTCTGTTCAATTCCCACATGAGCCAAACCTGGGTATGAGCATCTGCTCTTATTTTCTGAGCTGGGTTTTGAGGACAAGACTCACAACAATGCTCAATCCATAATTAACAGAAAAATTAAAGATGCAACATCCCTTGCATCCTGCTTTTTGAAGCAGCATGTTTAAAAATATACATGCACTGTCCTGGCAGTTTTTATTCAACATAAAAAAAACAATACTCTATTGTTACCCCTGGTGTGTTTTTGTTTGTTTAAAATATTTACATTTATGTTAGGCTTAAAATAAACATGTAAATACTTTCCATAAGAAAAAAAAAAGATTCATAATTCCCTCTTGTGCTACATTTTTTCTTTTCAATTGTTTCTCTCCCTCCCCTCAAAGATGACCTCTTTTCATAAAATGTGGTTTATTCTGCATTAAGCATATTGTTTTCTTTATGAAAAAAGGACTGGTTGGGCTTCTTCTTATTTTATTTTTTTTAAGTGGCATATTTTTTCAGTTTCATTTCATAACAGGAAACAAAAGAGAACGTGATTGTTTGACCTGGTTACCAAAGAAATATTTGGCTAATAAAAATCCCATTAGCATGATGCCAAGTTCTGCTAGTTGTTTATGGTAAGCATGCCTATACAATTATACTCCATTTGCATGTTGAAGGAGTGGAGGAAAGAGCGCTTTTGTGGTTTAGGCACTAGACTGGCACTTGAGATAAGAGATCAGTTCCCAGCTGTGCAGCAGACTGACTTTGAACAGACAGCAAATTTCCGTGGCTTACTTTTGCAGAAGGGATTAATAACACTTCTTTTCTTCCATTTTCCATCTTGTTTCTCTAGAAACTGAACTCTCAAAGGCTGCTTGCCTGATGTCCAGCACTGGGCCTATTGTGGGCCCCCATCCCTTGTCCACGGGGGATAACTGCATTGCCTTTACCTCAGAGTCCTGCAGGAGCAGGACTAAATTCATAACTCAGTCCAGGGGATTTATTAATTGGTGCTCAATAGAGCTCATGCAACATAAATTAAATAAAAGATTATGTGATTGCTACTATCCATTCCCATTTCAGGGAGGAACAGCTGAATTTCTTGATAATGAAGGCCTTTCCTTTGTGCCTCCCATTCCTTGGATTTGCCTATGGCCATGTCTGATGGTGCTGACAGCCCCACAGCTGCTAGCTGCTGTGGAGCAGCCTGTTGGCCTGCCCCAGCCCTGGTCTTGCCCATCCTGCCCAGAGGTGTCTTCCTTGCCCAGGACCCCTGTGTTGCTGCTGGAGACAAGAGTATGGTCACTGTCCTGTTGTAGTTGTGCTTCTTGTACCGCCATGCTGTGCAGCAGCCTCTGTAGGCTTGCTGGGTTTCCTGCATTTCATGCAAGCTTTGTTTTAATGAACAAATAATTGACAAGAAAACAATAGAAATTCATTAACTATGGGTGGGGAAAAATAACACGGAAAAGTTTAACATGTCGGGAAGCATTTCTTCTGGAAAGAGAGAGGGAGGGGCCATTTCTTTGAAAGCCAAGACATGTAGCCCCTGGAAGTTCAGAGATGTTGCCTCTGTTCCCTGAGCATTTTTTGTTCCCTTGGGGCTTGCAGCATGGATTCAGCTGTGAACATGCTGCAGAGAGCAGGATGTGGTGAACCAGAGACTCTGTGGGCTCCCTGCTTGGCAGCGCAGTCAGAGCTAGTGGGGCAGTCCAAGGAGGGACTGTGGGAGCTTTTCTGGAGTGACTGGTTGGTGCAGAGGATTTTTCTTGTTTAGCCTTGCTTGTAGGAAAGGCCTTGAGCCTGGTTGTAATGGTCAGGAATGCCAGCTCCTGCTAAACACTCAGATCCTCAAAGCTTATTATTCTGGTGTTCTTGACGTTCATTTGAAAAACAGGAAAACTCCACCCCTTCCAGTTAAGGGGGTAAGCTCAGTGTTAATAAGCAGGAATAAATCCCCCAAGTGTTAAATGTTGTGATGTTTAGTCTCAGAGCTGGCTGGTGATCTCTGATACTGGGTGTAGATGTACCATGAATAACAGGTACATGGGAATGGAGGGTGCTGCTGCCCATGGGTGGGGGAGAGCAGGCCTGATGGGAAATGCACCCAGGGAGTTGCCCACCTTCCTCCTGCAGTGTCAGGGAAGGGGCACTGGCCTGGGGCAGAGCCCCTTGTGTCTGGGGCAGCTGCTCCTGTGTGGCCCATGCCACCCACAGAGGTAGGGCTTGCTCAAGCTGCTCCTGCCGGGATGGGTAAGTGGTAGCCTTCAGGTTGGGTTGTCAGGTGTGATTTCCTTTAGGCAACATTTGTGTCTTCCTGGGCTGTAAATAGGTAACTATAATGTCCTCAGTAAGAGAAACTTTCAAAGGCACATCTCAACCTTCTTCCAAATTTAAAAAATAATGAACAGGCAGCTCTTGGTCTCTCTTGCATCTTTGATCATTTCTCCTCCCACTTCAGCTCTGCTCCTTGAATTCTGGGATACACACATGCCAAAACCTCTTCCTTTGCTGGGAGCATGAAGTTTTCAGCTGCACAGTTTGCAGTGCGCACTTGAGGAAAAGCCTTCTGCCTTCAGTACTGCTCTTGGGGAGAAAGATCTGTGTTCACTGCACAGCTAAGGCATGTGCTGTGCAGCAGCTCTTGCTTAGTAGGACTCCGAAAATGACTTCAAAATGGCACAGTGTGAATGCTGCATGCCCAACGTGTGATATTAAAACACTTAGAACTGGATCAAATCAAACCCAGTTTTCACCACAAACGCGCAGAGGCTGTTCTTGTTTGAAGACTCTTTTCTTGCCAAATTCCATCTTTCCACACTGAGCTGCTTAAAAAAAAAAAAAAAAAAGCCTTGTGTATGTATGTATTTATATAGCCGAATGTTTTTTTGTTCACATTTTATACAAAAATATTGCCTTTTGGCAGGGAGTCAGCTAGTAGGTGTTAGATTCAGAATGTATCGTAAAGTTACGAGTGACTGCAAATGACATTTACACCCTGTAAATCTGGTAAGGAAGTGTTAAGGTCCAAAAATCAAGGCCTTCAAAGCTGGGAAATGACAGAATTAATAATTGAATTGAGCTCTGTGTGTGTCTGTGCGTGTATGTGTATTTATAATCGTAGTTACACGACTGCTTTCTTTTTTTTTTTTATTCCATGGGACCTGTCTCTTCTGGTGTGTAGGTGGTTTTTCAGTCTTACTCGCACCATGTGTGAATTTTCACCACCAGAGCCCTATGGAGTTATCCATATGTGTCTGTGCTGGGAGTGGGTCAAGGCCATGAGATGCTGAAGTCAGGAGTAACCTGACATGGAGACTCAAGCACCAAGTCCTGTGAAATGGGTGGCTATCCCTCCCTCATGTGACAGATTGTGTGGAGTCCCAGGTATGTGCAGGGTAGTGGGGGACAGCGTAGCCTGATGCTTTTGTTATCCCTCAGCCCCAGAAGCTGGAGGCAGCTGTAGCTGTTAAATATGATCCTGTGAAGCCCCAGGCTCCTGGAGCTGCAACAGAGACTAAGATAGCATAGCTGGGGAGCAGGGTGGGAATGTGTAAGTTGTGTTCCTGTGGGAACTACAGATATCTGCAGAAGTTTCTGAAAAGCCTGCAGCTTGGATAAATAAGTCTGGCTGGATTTCCCATGAATGCATGTGCCCCAAGACAGAATGCACTAGTGTTTCTCAGATAAAAGCTGCAAGAATCACCCAAATTTAAAGAAAAGGTAGAGTGTGGGGGTGCACCCGCTCTGAGCCCATGCCAAGAATCCCTAGCCCATCTTTGAAGGAAGTTTTCTTTTTATTAAGTAACCTTCGAAGAAAGAGGTCCCCTAAGCTCCCATAGAGGGCTTGTTCAAGTACTGAGCTACCTTGATATTTTTTTCCTTCCTAATCATAATCAAAGTGATATTTGCTGTGAATCAAGGCAAATTCTTTCTGTGCTATTCCTAATATTGCTGGAGAGCAACTGCTCAATGTCTTTTTCATAACCTCTTTTGGAAGAGCCTTATCATGTAATCTGTTGTTTCTAAACAAAAGTTTACAATGAAAGCTGTCACTTGGAGCAAAGGCTCAAAAAGCAAAGGCACGTCTGTGTGTTATTTCATTGGTTCTGCATTGTAGAACCTTTTGGAACCCACCACAACCCAAAAGGAAAACCTTATAAAGCATTTTTTTATTATTGGATTTTTGAGTTATTTTCAGTTTTGGGGATATTAGGTTTCTACATATTATAGTTGGCTTAAGCTTTCTTGTTTGCTTGAGGTTTTCTCCTCTTAGGATAATTTTTTTTAAAAAAATGGAATTCCTCTTTTTTTAATTCTTTCTATTTTAAAGCAATGTGTTCATTACACTTGGATCCTTATTTTGGAGTCACTTCACTTACTGGAGGATTAAATGGCATTTCTACATGTGTAAGGAGTTTAACAAAATTGAGTGGCATTTATTGAATGATCTTGTTTTTATTTATTCACAAAGTGCACCAGGATATTACTCACTAAGGCTCAAGTCTGATTTTTATCTGAGGTCCTGGCCTGAGTGAGAGACAAAAACACGGGCAAATTAAACAAGAACATCAGTAACAACTCTTTAAAATAAACTTGTAAAGTAAATTTAAAAACTGTGAGTGAAGTGGAAGAAAACTAAAAGAGAATGAGGAAAGCCAAGCCTTCTCCCAGGTCAGTAAGAGGGAAGTCGGTGACAGTGTGACTGAGGGTAGAATTAGCCCCATCTGCCAAGTGCCTTTGAGCAGTAGAGATGTCACCTGCTGCCCACTCCGCAGGAAGGCTTTAGGCCAGACTCTGACCTGATTTTCACCTTGTGCAATAATGACTGCAGACTGTCTGCACAGATACAAGTTAGAGAAGAAACTGACTGGGTGGGTTTCTAAACATAAGTAAAGGAGTACTGTTTCGGGTTTCTGTAAGCTCTGAAATAATGTTTGCCTCCTGTGATGGTAACTTCCTTTCAGTACTTGCTAGAGGTGCCAGGCTGACAGCTCTGGGCGATGGGTCCCTCTCGGCAGCCGTGGGAGCTTTACCAGGCTTTCACAATAAACACTCCTCCCCTCCAGCCAGTTGGTTTGGCCCTCAGGGTCTCTTCTGACACTGCCATAAACTGAGACCAAACTTACTAATTTAAATGAAATAGATGTGCAACACTGCAGTTTAGCAGTGCAAAACTAGCTGTTCATAAAGCAGAGTGGCTTCTACTGGTAATTCTCTAAAAGGATACAGGTTATCTCTCAATGAAGGCTGCACTGCCCTTGTAATCTGCAGCTTGTGGAAATTGCTACAGGGCTATTAAACCCCATATATGACAGAGCAGTACAGAGTTTGTTCTGGGTTATGTCTCTTGGGTTTCAAATATGATGCAACCTATACTCCCTTCAGGTATCTACACTGAATGACTCAGAAGATGGAGAAGGGTTCGACTTCTCTGAAGGCATTTGTAAGGTGTAATTTAGGCATGTAAATTAACTGCTCCAGCTCAGATACCGATGCGGTGGAGAGCTTCCATTTTTTTACCAGCTTCTCCTGGAGAAGCTGGGCTGCCTGGGTTTGATGACCACATGGGGAGGCTGGCTCCTGTGATACCAATGACTTCAGGAAAATGTCATGAATTTCCCCTCAAGTGTAAAACTGATCACCTAGGTCCTTGTAGATGTGAGCCCTCTGATCCTCTGCAGGGGTGCTTTGCCATTGTTGACACGCGCTTCTGGAAACCAGGGACTGCTTCAGTCATACTTGAGCTTTCTATCACTGTAAAATATACGTGTCCCTTTTATTGCATTTAGAAAAATTAGCCTGTTCTAAAACAGCTGGCTGCTTTGAGGGTGTGCAAGTATGACAGCACATGCTTTTACTTTTTAATGAACTATTTCCCCTGGCTTCATCTTACTTCCACAGTCTATTTTTGTTGTTATAATGACACTGGTCAGTGAAGCTCAGAGGAAATCAGTCATCAAGATGCATGGTGCTGAAGCAGTATTTCTGCTGTGGTGGGGATTGCATTAATGCCTTTGGAGATTTCTTGCTGTTGTCACTGCTGCATCCACACCATAATGCAGAACTACCTAAATTGAACCAAGAGGCAAAATTTGGAGCTATGTAACTAAGTTACCTAAGAAAAATTTCTTGGGACATTAATTTTAACTCATGCTAGAACAGTCAAAGTGACCCCTAATATGTTCTGTTGGGATACCTGGCATCTGTTATCTTACTCTAATGCACAGGATTTTCTTCATTTCCTCACTAGCAAAACTGGCCTGGAATCTGTGAAACTTTAACATTGTGAAAATAAAGTACACCACCAAAATAACATTTTGGAAATTAAAGTTCTTTTGGTCACAAACAGTTAGATCAGGGTTTAGATAAAGGGACCACCCATATTGACCATCTAGAACTTTGAACAGCTATTTCATAACTTCTTTCTTTTGCTTTCCTCCTTCTCCTGCAGGTGCCCCTTTTCCACACTGTTTTGCACTGCATTTCTCCAAGTGTGCTGGTATATGTAAACCTGGTCTATGAACTGTAGCTCTGCAATGGGTAGTCACATCATATCAAACAACTTGGGTTTCTTAAACCCTACAGAAACATTCACGGTTGTCTTCTAGCAAGCTCCCTCAGATCCTTTATCCCTGTGATGTTTCTAGGATATTCCTCTTGCTTTTGCTGCCTCCACTTGCTTAATCTCTCATCTCTGCTTGGTTCCTTTGCATCTTTTCAGAAAGACCTGAATAGAAGCTGTCAGCCTGTGGGGGGAAAATAAGAACAAGCCCAGACAAAGTGAAATGCTGTACCCTTTTTGCTCAGCAGCCTAAGTGGCTTGGAGAGCTAGCTGTCTTTGGTTCCTACCTCTGCTATAGTGCTTTTGTGTATGTGGATGGTTCAGCGTTTATGCTTCTGTATGCATAGCCCTAAATGTAACAAATCTAATTGTTCTTAAATTTTCCCTTCAGACATTCAACCTCAACTAGCTAGTATCTTGTACGGATACAAGCAAACCCCAGTTTTCCAGTTCTTTAGAATATCTTTTCTACTGCTTATTCACCATTGTTTGTTTTTTTTCTTATTAGTTGCACAGTAGATATATTCAGACAGCAGGGTAATAAAAGAACACATACCTGGCCTGAATGCCTATCAGGATACACACTATGAATGCAATTAGTCTTTTACTCCCATGAAATAAAACTGGTATTTGAAAATTATTCTTGAACAGAGAGAACTGGCTCTTTCCTGCCTTCCTTTTTAAGAAATAACAGCAAGAAACTGTGATATTTGAGACTGCAAGTGGGAAGTCCTACTCATTTTGTTTTCTTTCTCAATTTTTTAAAAGTTGATTATATTTTTACCTGAAACCAAATTTGTCAGCTTCAGATGCCTTGTTAACATAAAATTAAGACAACAACAACTTGTAAATTTTAAAATTTATGAAAATAAAAATGGATTAATATTTGATGAAGCATCCATAAAAAGAGACTTAATTGTTCATATATTATTTATGAACTTTGGGGAACAATTTATCTTGTTTTTACCTTTTAGAATAGCCCCTGAGAGCTGTGGTGCAGAGCTACCTCTCGGAGTAGGAAGGGCTTGGCGTTCCTTCTTCCTAGGGGCTTGTTTTCTACTCAGCCGACCATGGTCAGGGAATGAACCCTCTGGTACTATCAGGCCACAGACACCCCCCACCCCCAGCTTCCTGCTGCAAACCGTCTCTTGCTGTCCTTGATGTGACCTCAGGCCACAGGTCAGCCTTTGTGTCAGAAGACCCAAATACAGCTTCAGTGGGGTAACATTGAACATAACACAAAATTGTCCTTCATGCAACAAACTGTTGCGTGTCCATTTGCCACTCCTTACTGAGGACAGAGAGGGAGTCTGATGGGAGAACTTTGTGTTGTAGATGATGTAAATTGCAAAACCTGCTAGAAAATTTTTGATTAATTATTAGGTGGGTTTATGCCTCTGTGTGTGTATATATAGGCACTCTATGTATAGTATATGTAATATGTATGAATGGGTTGCACTATGAGTATGTGCGTTCTGTTCTTACGGACACGTAAAAGCCATTTTTCCCCTTCAGCTGCCCTGGTAATCTTTTTTTTTTTTTTTTTTTCCCCCCTCCCTCCCGTAGTCTATTCATGCAGAAGAGATCTGGGGAGAAATGGTAGATGAAACCTCTCAACCTCTCCTTTTCCTTGGGAAATCAGGGAGTAGAACTTGGCAATGACTATCAGTACAATAGAAAATGTTTCCATGCTCCCCAGCAGACAAGTACTTAAAGGGGCTTCTCATTAGTGAGTCTTGTTGCAGGTAATAATGTGAGGTGTAAGAGTCACTTTGCCAGACATCAACTTTTGATAAATATATTTTAATTTCTTTATTGAGTTTTAAAGTATAAAAACCATTGTTGAATAGGTGCAACTGAAAACATGTTAAATAGCCTTCAACTCTTCACATTTGTATTGAACATCCTCTCCAGGAGTGACATTTCATGTTACCATGGAAACAAATTTGACATTTCAAAAATACATTTATTGCTGGGTCACCAAGATAGGAATTCTGAAAGAAAAAAAGGTCAGAATATTTGCCTGTCTTAGAGATACTATACAGTTTGCTGTATTCCTTTGGAGGAAGGAAATATGTGGAATCGTTGTAAAATAGCACGCTCCAGCTTGATCCAGTTTGAAAATATTTTGACAAGATGGTGGCAATGTTACAGGTCAATAAAGCGTGTCTCAGTTTCTGAGATTTTGCAAAGTGATTGAAACCGTTTCTTGGATCAAGACCTTTTCTGGATCAATTCATGTTCCTAAGGACTTTCAGTCATGGCTTTCATAATCGCAGTAGCTGTTCTCGACTTCATCATTTCTCCTCATAGAAAATATTTGAAAGATTGATATCCAGATTTTATTTCATATTCAGGAGAAAAAAATACTATCTTTAATTGGAATTATGCCAAAGTTTTATCCCGGATAATGTATTTAATATAAAATAGAAAATTGAGGTATCAGTGCTAAGGTTTGGTACTGAAGAATGTGTGCCTGTATTTAAAAAAGAAATATGTAATTTAGATAGTATTATATTAAGATGGGTGAAATGCTGTTCTTGAATGCCTTGGTGTAGTTCTGTAGTGATATATTATAAAATGAAATACTGGTAAAGTGAAAATACTGATCATATAAAGTGAAATACTACCTTTTCAAGGGATTTACCTTTTACATGGAGTTGTTGAAAGCTAATAACAATTGGAGAGTGAGTTGTGGCCTGCAGTAAGATCTTTGTCATTTGTACTAGCAAATTATATCTTTGAGCAATAAAAAAACCTGAGGATCGGGGGAATGTGACTTTGGACAAGTCCAGCTCACTTATGTGATACCGAGCAACTGCAACAAATGTCTGTGTGGAGAGGTGTGCACAAACCTGGCCTCCGGTGCTGACTTGAAACTGGCTGGATGAGACTCAGGTCTACTGTGTGAGTCCTGGGCACTCCTGCACGCCATGATGCTCTCTGAGAAGGGCTTTTCAGCTTCCAGTCCAGAGTCAGCTTGTATCTGGCCGACTCAGAGTGTAGAGAGGTCACCAGGCATCTGTCTACCCATGTCTCTGTAGATGTATATCCACAGAGCATCAACATACATGTATTTCATTAGACAAAGAAATACTGTTGGGGTGGGGTAGCTCCGCTCTTCTTAGGTCTGTGTTTTTGCCACTTTGTCCCACAAGGATGTTTTCCGAGCACCATGAAAGGGGAAATAGCTTGACTCAAAGACATCTCAGAAGCAGCATTAATTACTGTGCCCAGCTGAATTGTCATTGTGCTGCCTGGGGACTGGGGAGGAGTACCTCCCATTAATATCAATGGACTAGTCCTGCGATGAAACCCTTAAGGACCACAAGGAAGACTGACCTACTTAGGTATTAACACTGCCATTGCTAGACTTGTATCTGCTTTCAAATGCAGCAAGGCTTTCTCTTCTTAAAATACAGCCATCTAACTTTCTTGTAGAAGAGGAAAAAATATCTGCATAAAAATCTGCCTCTGATCGCCAAGGAGGAGGGTATCAGTTAACAAGAGAAATTTTTGAACGGCCTTTCCTTTTTCTCCTTGTTTTCATGGTGAGTGTAGCCTGGGTTGAGTTCTGGTCCTCTTTGCCTCTGAACTTGCATGAAATCAAAATGGACCAGCAGTTTGTCTGCTTAATGTAAAATGTAATTGGAAAATGTGTAATATAAAAAACCCCAAACCCATAGGATGTGTGTGTGTTACAGCTAGACTGTAGTCAATATATGATTTGTGTTGAGCCTGTATTTTATGTGAGTGTCCAAGTTGCAAGGGAATAAATCTTTGGTTTTTGCTGGTTCCTTTTTAAGTACCCTGTGTCTGTTCAGAAAGCAAGGTGTTAAGTACTTGCAAGTGCAACAGCTGTGCAGGCAAACAGGTTGCTTGCAACTTATATTCAGTTGTATCTTGTATGACCTTGGACATTAGAGACTGTTTACTGAGAGGGGATGCTGCCCAGGACACTGGGGTTATCTACTACCCTCTCCAGTGTCTCACTTACAGCTTGGACAGGTGGGGGGACTTTGTTTCAACATCATTTCAAACACAGTGTTAATGCTACTGAGGCAGAGAGACTCCTGAGACTAGCATCTATGTTTATGATGCTGAGCAGAGCCAAGTCAAACTTTGAATGTAAAGACACTAGTTAATATTTTAAATAAAGTCCAAACTATCTGCAAAGCTAACAGGAATACTTCTGTGCTATTGGCAGCTTTAAAGTAAGCTGTGATAGTCTGGTACAACTCCCTCAGGTTCTCGGGAGCACTCCCAAGCTGAGTTTGGCTCATTCAGCTGGGCATACATAGGACTGCAAACCCTGAGTTATTAACGGAATTGTAAGCTACTATACAATAATGTGCAGTAAAAATACTGTGATGGAGTGCAATCAGAGCTGGAATCCCCTGCTGGGCTCCCAACAGAAAAGGTGATTCCTTGCTCTCTGTCTGATGCCTCTTCAGAACAAGGAGCTTTGGCGAGTGAGCACAGCCAGTCTCCCTTATATTGACGCTGGTGAGACTGCCAGCCTCCGTGGGAAGGACATGTGCTCACGTGAGACAGTGCACCCAGAAGGGACAGCCCTAAACCTGTAGCTTTAGAGTAAGATGGTTTGACCATCTAAACATGTATGTATGTGCATGGGGTACTTCACTCTGCTTTGTAGACACATGTGCCATAATCTCATGTGAGCTATCAAATCGAGTTGACCTCTCAGTATGCCTGCTATGATCTATTGTGATTTACCCTGAATTAATTCCAGTTTGAATTAAAGCTGATCTTTGAGGGATAGACTGTCAAGGAACACAGTCACATCACTGTTCCCTGCTTAATTCCATGCTGTCTAGTGTTAACTAACTGCATAGATTAGGACTCTGTTTCTATTTCATGCTTTCCAAATCTTTTTTGTTATTTTTATGATGCTCCTGCAAAGCTGTTCCAGCTCTTCAGCACCTTCAGCTGGGACACCAGAGAGCAGTTACAGCTAGTGCAAAATTGTGGGCACTTCAGGGTCTGTACTCCTCCTGGCAATGCCCCTGCTTCTGAATAGAGGAGGATGTTCATCCTTTTGCCTACATCCTCACTGTGAGAGTTCCTGTGCAAGTGATTGTCCACCAGGATACTGTTAAGTGTTTCTTAGAGACTAAGATAGCCCTCTCCCCATGCCCAGAACGTACAACTCACTTGTTTGTTGGTATTTGTACCCCGTTTACAAAGCAATCCAGATCAGCCTCCCTCTTCCTTATTTACCACTCTTTCACTTGTATCATCAACCTCCTTTATCACTAATGATAGGTTTTCTCCCAGGTCACTGAAAAGCAGAGTGTAGTGCTGAAGGCTGGGACACTGCTAGGAACACATCTGCTCAGCGACATCTTCCTTTCCATATATTGTGATTTGTCAGCTCACCATTCATAAAGAGTTAATACGTGCCAAGCTGACTTTTTTTGTGTTGTGTTAGTATCCTAATCAAAATGTCATGTGGTCCGCTGCCTTTGTAGAAATATATACCTATTACCTCAGAACTATTACCTTTATTGGCAACACTAATTTTATTTAGAGAAAAGATGTCAAATTAGTTTGAGGAGCTCTGTTTTCCATAAACCTTTGCTGCTCAGTATTAGTTATATTACCTTCCTTAAATTTTTAATTGATTGAATCCTGTATCTGCTCTTCCATTATTCTACCTGGGACAGTTCTTTGTTCTGTAAGTCAGTATTCACTTGGGCCATTCCATTTCTCTTCCCAAAGCATTGCCTCAGCATTAATTTTGTTTCATTGGCCTGGTTCTGTCACAGTATCCAAAATGTTCTTGAAAATCAGCTCTAGTTATTCAGAGTGCCCTGATCTTTACTTTTAAAATTCACAGGTGAGAGTTTTTGAGATTAACTTGATCTAAAAATTTAACCTTAGCAGCTGCTTGATCTTTGCCTCCCCATATAGAATTTAAATATGTATTTGCCAGTTAAGTATTTTCTGTGGTGTTTGCCTACGGTTTCCAGATATTGATGTTTAATGAGTGAGTTTGCAATACACTTGGAACTCTTTATTGTCCTCCTTGTGTTCATCGTAATTTCTCTTGTGTATTTATCAGTTTTCTACAGTTCCTAGTTTTTGATTTATATTTATTACTATCTGCTTTTTTGTCTCCTTACATTTCTATTTTGGTGAGTGTGTTTAATTTATTCTGATTGCTCTGACTTCCCTTGAGCCAGGTTGAGTTTCTAACCAATGTGGCCTTTTTTTCTTGATTGTGGCTTTTGGGCATCTAGTGATACATTCTTAAGTAGCTTCCAGTTATCATTCATGTTTTTCTATTTAAATTCTTTTTCCTAACTGGTTCGGTCCATAATTGTTTTCAGCTTTGTAAAGTTGTCTTTTTAAACTATCACGTGTATAACTTACTAGTTTGGGCTTCATTCTGTTTGCATATAAATGTAATCAAGTCACAATCACTTGTATGTAAGCTACCACTAATTTTTAGTTCTGTGATCAGTTCTTCTTTATCTGTCAAAATGAGGTCTGGTATAGAATTTCTTTGAGTTAGGAAATTGTCAGCTATAATTTTTGGAAATTCCTAGGATGTTTCATTACACAAGACCTCCAGCATGTCACTCAGGTTGGTGTTCTTCATACTAGTGTGTATATGTCTACACACACACACGTGTGTGTGTGTGTATGTATGTATACATATAATTGGTCTTTCCATAAGATTATGAATTGCTGAAGGAGCTTAGATTGAAATAAAAAAACCCACAAATAGAATTCAATTTCTGCTTTTATTCATTTTGGTTCTTGTAAGGATTGTAAGGTTTTGAACAGCTACTCAAAATCTGTGAAAATTCAGAAATCCTCCAACCTGTTTGTGACTTGTCGTACACATAGATAACACTGGTGCAATTTCATCTTTTACTATTTGTGAATTCTTATTTATTTCTCAAAAAACCCCCAAACCCTCTCTACACAGCCCACCTAGCACAGTAACTGTTCAAGTGTGCCAGCAGAAGCCGTCAGCGCCATGTGACTGCTCTTAGGCTCTGCATAGCAAGAGTTGTTGCCATCAGATAGCATCCCATGGGTCAAAGATTGTTTCTTTAAACAGTTTGGCAAACATATCTGTATAATGCTCTAGTTTCAGATGACTCACAAATAGAAGAAACTGTGCTTGTAAATTGAATTGCATAGGAAAAAAATCCCAGCAATTCTTTTGGTGACCCTTATTACAAACTATCACAGACAAGTGAAGTACTTAGAGCTAAGAGTACTCCCTGGACTATTTTCTTGTGATGTAATGCAAAGAGACTGTTTACAGTCAGAGGAAGAAAGGTGAACTGCTGGTAAGGTCTGAGACCTTTGCTCACC
Source organism: Strix uralensis (assembly GCF_047716275.1). NCBI lineage: Eukaryota > Metazoa > Chordata > Aves > Strigiformes > Strigidae > Strix > Strix uralensis. Next base: position 14,288,018 of record NC_133977.1, on the reverse strand, counting down.
ACTCTGGCTGACTGTATTACTGGGTGATGAATTTCTCCTGTGTTCAGGGTGCCTGGATAAAATAATAATAAAATTAAAAAAAAAAAAAATCACTGTTCTTCTCAGGAACATTTCTGGAATACAGTAGCTTTTTACTGAAATGTTTAGCACAAATCCTGCCTCTTTGTATCTTGTGGAAGCTACCAATAGTTGTTCTCGAAAGAACATGCTGTATCCCACCTTCTCCTGGCTGCCTGTCTCCTGCTCCTAGTCCCTGGAGTCCTCGGCTTCCTCGGTGAGCTGGTGCTCCTCTGCCCTTGAGGACGGGGCACTGCCACATCCCTGGGCTAGCAAGGGTGCCTGGAGGAGTTTCCCTGTGTGAGGGGTGCCCTTCTCAGGCTTCGCTGGCTAATGAGCACCGTGTGGTACAAGGAGTTGCTGGAGGGAAATTCTCGGAGCTGCCTGATGTACAGGAGTGAGAGGCGTTCGCGTGCCGTGCCATTAGCCTTAAACACACATTCCAGCACCTTGGCCTTGACCTCTTAATGACTCACTTAGTGGAGGACGCAGGGATTATGAATGTGTTTGATAGTTCCCCTGTGTTTAGCGATTCAACTGTGTTAGGGGCTTGTTTTCCTGCATCAAAGAAGAGAAATACAGTAGGATGTTTGGGGGGAAAAAACAACAAACCAACCTAAAAAAAAAACCCAAACAAACAAAAAAAAACGGATACACAGAGAAACATATGCAGAAGAAATTTGTTGGTGTGGAAATTAGAAGGGTTATTTTCACTTCTGAGGAAGTCCTGTCAGTCCCCCCAGCATTACATACCAGAAGTAGAAACCGTTCTGGTTTTCTGGCTCCTGGGGCTCAGGACTGCTGCCACACTTCAGACATGCTGGTTTTGACAGCACAGGAGAGGTCAAGATTTGCTGAATTACTTTTGCAGGCAAGGACAGCCTTAGCTCCTGCAGTTGATTGTGTCTCCTCAGCCAGAATGTCTATTACCGGGACAGTGTCAGCAAAGAAAGAGGTAGCAGTGGTGGTGTGACTGAGAGGATGTAAAAAACAGTGGAGGTGAGATCTGTGGTGAGAGATCAATGGACAAAGCATAGCTGTTTGGGGGCACAGAAGATGCTGTTAGGAAGGAGGGCTAGGAATGCCTAGAACATCACACTAACAGGATATGCCTGGATCAGCCTGAGTATCAACGTATTTGCACCTTTCTGCAATTTTTTGTAAACTTCAACAATTTCTGGTGAAAATATTTTTTGCCCAAAGCAGGAGGGAGGGAAGAGCAGAAATTTGGGTTTAGGTTAAAATGTTGAAATGTTTCACTGCTATTGTTTGATGAAAGAAAAAACCCTCCTGTTCTTTGTTTTACTTTCTCTCTCCCCTTTTTCAAAGAAAAGGTAAATACTAAAAAGCCCATTTATTAACTTTTCAGTTAAGAATCTGACAGTGTCCTGAAGTTCTTGAGTGTAATCATGGTGCTTTTGACATCTATCATGAAATGTTTTCTTTGCAACCAGTTTGAAGTGCAGTCATGTAAGCACTGAGACTGACAGGACCTACCTTGGAACGCATGGCGGGGCACTGAAGTGGAGTTACTGCTCTCTGCACTGACTGGGTATAAGCTGAAGCCTGCCACTGCCAGGATGGGTGGGCCAGGCCTGGAGTGGCCCTTGCTGGGGCAGAGAGCTCCTACCTTTCTGCTGTGTGTCTCTTGTCCTTAGGAAGCAAAGACTTTGAGCAGTGATAGACTGCTCCTGCTGGCTGTTGAAAGTGGATTCCCAAGTTCAGCTGGGAAATGGCAGATGAAGGATTTGCAGAAAGACACCACTCATTCTCTGAGGCTCATGTCTCTCTCCTCTCATTGGAGTATGTCTTTACTTTCTTCTTAACGTCTGTGTTTCCTTCTCATGCTGCTGCTTTCCTTGCTGCTCACTGCTCAGAGGAGCAGTGGCCTCGCACTGCTGCATGGGCTCACCTTAACTGCAGGGTCACAGCTCTTGGCTCTGGGCCAAGCATTTTGCTCCACTGGCAGCTGCTTCTGGACTGCTGGCCCCAGTTGCTTCTCAGGCTTTTGTTTAAAACTTGGACAGTTTTTCATCTTTGTTCTAGCACTGGTGCAGCTCCAGAGAAAGTAGCAGTGGTGGAAACAATGGCTTATTCATTTTTATCACTCTTTCCTATAGCTGCTTAGTGTTATCCTTCATTTTTGCCTACAGGCAAGGTAAAATGCTTCAAGATCAGCTCAGAGGGGAGCCAAAAGGCTTGCTTATGCTGTGTTTGCTGGCTAGAGAACCTCAGCGGTGTGCCTCACAGGAGCCTGTTGCTCTCCAGCTGAGGTGCAAGGCATCCTGATTCAATCCGAAGACTATGCCACACTGCCCAAACCCAGTCCAGAGCAGGCAGGTTGAAAGGTTGCACGCTTCCTGCCCAAAACCCTCCTGGGAAGGAGTTGGCTGTGCCAGGGTTTGCATGGAGATCTCTGTTGTGAGGCTGAAAGAGAGGCAGAGATGTTCAGCACTTTCCCTATCACCCACTTGAATGCAAGGGAAAGGGAGATGAAGCCCCAACAGGCTGATCCTGTGATTGCCTCTGCTTGCCAGCAGCCTGGCAGTTGCACAGACCTCTGCCAAGGCCGGTGGGTTCCTCCTGTGGGAGGGAGCGGTCTCAGACCCCTGAGTCTAAATGACCAACTGAAAAGTCAAGCAAGTATGAAGAAGTGATCCAGTTACAGTCTGTACTTGAATACAGGACCATACCAGGTGTTATTTTAGGGAATGGCAATATTTTCCATTAAACAGATTAAATAGAGGAAGGAAAAAGAATAAGTAAAACTAAAAAGTGTTTCCAGTGAAAGAACAGAAAGAAAAAAGAGGCCCAGGGCAACCTTCAGACAGATCTAAGTAAGCCTGGGGGGTGATGCTCTCCTTGCTGGCAAATTGTGGGTGACAGGCCTCCTGTAGCCCTTCCCCTCACCAGCTACTGCTCCAAGTGAAGTATATTGCTTTTTGGGGGCAGATGTGCTCACCACTGGGGAACGTGCAAGGATCAGTTTAGCAATTAAATGCAACAGCCTCTGCTGCCCCCTGGTCAGAAGGCAGGATCTCCTACTGGCATTGAACCTGCTCCCCTTTCAGAGGGACCCGTATGCTTTGAATAAAAATGTGTTTAATAAACCACAGGCTCTATTTAAATAAACCTTGCTTAGATTGTTATTTTTAATTGGGGAGAGGTGTGTGGCACAACAAAAACAACCTGACATAATAAAAGTTAAAGGATTGAGTAAGTTCTGCTCTGGGAAAGGGGCACAGGAGAGGGAGGACAGAAGTCCATGAAATCCAGCTTGCAATGTGGTGCTGCATGCAGAATGTAAATAGACTTTGTGTGGGTGCAGGCCTAATAGGAAATGGGTGTGCTTGCCCATACTTGGCTGCCTGGAAAGTGGTGGCCGTGCTGAGCTCACCCTGCCCTGCCTCAGCCACAGCTTCATGATTGTACATGGCATTTGGAGCAGAAGCTGCGCCTCAGGCTTTGACGCTGCCCAAACGTTTCTGCCTTTGCTTTCTGCTTCTCTTCTTTCAGGAGCCTGTAGGCTGCTTCACTGCTCTTTTTCTCAGGAAACGGGGGTTGGTTCTGCCAGCAGCGTGGTTCAAACCTGTTTATTAACAGTTGAAGTAGAGTTGCACTCCAGAGTGGCACTAGCTTCTGCTCTTTTCTGATGACAGTATTTGCAGTTTAGGGCCATGCAGGGTCATATGGTATCACTTAACAGTATGCCTATATGGTTTTCAAGAGTATGCTCATGGTCTTACTTCCTGCACTCGTTCTTTTAAAGATCAAGTAAGCTTAATTATCTCTTGGCACCTCTGTGCCCTTCCTGCCTTTAAAGCTGAATTGTGAGCCATTTCCATCTCCATGGGTGGATCTGACAACTTATCCTTCTATTTATCTAGTTTGGTATTTTGTGCAATCTATTATGGTTAAAGGTTCTGGTTCATAAAGCCCAGTTTAAAAATAAAATATGGAATTGGTGATTCAGATATTCTCTGTTTTGCGCTTTAGAAATTCTGCCTGAAACAAGTCTCTTCCTCCCTCCATTGCTAGACATCACAAGGATTTGCAGTCTAGAGTTCATTAATATTGCCTGCCCATTCCCCTAAGCACTCAACCCTAACTGATAGTAGAGGCTGCCAGTGTGGCAGAGTAGCTGCTTAGAAGAGAAAAATAAACAGAAATGCATCCAAATATGAGCAGGCTGGGAGAGGTGTCCCTTTCCCCATCACTGGCTGGGCCACTGGGCACGGAGAAGTGCTGTGGGAAAGGAAAGGAGCTTGGTGCCTCAGGGAGGAGGATTTGGAGATTTGCAGGGAAAGATTGGTGTGGACCTGGGGAGGGCCAGAACACACAACTGGGCTGTGGTAGTATGGCTACCTCTGAACTTCATTTTACACCTTCCCTTTTGCAGTAAGATGCTGCCACATTTTTGGTGGTTGTGTCCCACACCCCAAGGCAGGGCCTGCGGTGATCCCTGCAGCCAGCTCCAGCGAAGGGAGGTTGCCATGGGTCTCGTATCTCTCATATCTTCAACAGCAGGTGAGCAGGATGGAGCCAAGAGACAAGTGGACAGGCCTCAGCTGGCTTAGCCTGATACAGCTTGGAAAGGGATAAAACCAACCTGACTTGTGCCAAAGGAGTAACTGGCCCTGGGCCATGATTGTTTTATGCTGATCTCTGAGTATAGACATGCAAAACCTCCTTAGTACTGCTATATAACTGCTCTCAATGTTCTAAGTCAAACTCAAGAAATACATGACCTCTTCTTTCTGGCCTTCAACTTATTTCTTTTGTTTTCAGCTAAGTGTTTCTTTGACACTGCTTAAAAACAAATGGGAACCTTTTTGTTCCACTTCCTACCACCTTGTAATTTATGCTTTAGCAGTGTTGTTCCTACCAGTCATTTTTGGAAAGATCTCTTTCTGTTAACTGTTATTCTTTTTTGAGAAGAAAACTCTTTGGGAGACTTCCCTAGCCCCATTTATTTAAATCACAAATCCTGGTCACTACTAGGAGCTGCATCTATTTCTTTGATGAAATGGTAAACTAGGATTGTAGCCAATACCTATAAAAGTGGCATTAGTAGAGTTGTAAGAGTCTAATGGCTGTGAGTTTAAACTCCACGTACAATGTAGTAAATTTTACAATCCACATTTTCAGTGTAAAAATGGAAATGAGATAGAATAAGCAGCTCCCCTGAGGTAGCAGTATAAAATCTACAGTAAATTCTTACAGCACTAAAAAAGAAAAGAAAAATCACAGCTAGTTGCTAGTGACTGTAATATGAGGAGTTTCCTGCTCACCTTATTCTGGGTTATCTCTGTGCATTTCTGGCCCTTCTGCTTTGTAGGTATTTGTTAAGCACAGCTTTGCTAGTTTTGCATAAAAACACAGTCCAGAAGCATGGCTGCTCTGAAGAGCTGGAGTCAAGTCTTCTTGCCACAAGGAGGGGGAGTGCTGTGCAACAGAGCAGAGTAGGTTATCACCCCTTAGCTTAGGCACCAGCAGAGATGATGTCTGCAATCTCAGCAATGACCTGCAGCAGTAGCTTTGGGAAACTGTGGTACCCCAGGGGAAGATGAGACTAGGTTTGGCCAAATGCTGTAAAAACAGTACTGGGAGATCCTCTTCTAGATTTGCCTTCACGTGGCTCCCCTCGCACAGGGGGAATTTCTATTTTACTGAACTCACAAGTAAAACAGGCTGGTGTGGGTTGTTTTTTTCTGTGCAAAATTGAAAGCTGTTTTTCCTTAGAGATGGGGATGCTTTACCGGCTATATAGGAGATACTACTGTACCAATTGTCTGTTCAGAGAAACCTTGTCTGGTAATGACAACCTGACTGGATTTGCAAACTAGTCTGTTAAAATATTCTGCAGGAAAGTTAGTATGCTCTTTTGGCAGCTATAAAGGAAAGTTGATTGTGCTTGGTTTTTCCTCTGGGAAAGAAGTCATTCTGCATGGGATGCTTTTCCTTTGTATCTGCCATGCCAGCCTCCAGGGCTTCTAGGGAATTGCTTGTAGGTACCTAGACCTGCAAAGAAGCATGTGAGTTGATTTCCCACCTGCTGAGAAGAGGCTGCAGATGCCCACTCTGCAGTCAGCATAGCCTTTGGTGCAAGGCTGCCCTTTCTGCTATGTCCCCTCAGTGAGCTTTTTCCACCTGCTGCCCAGTCCCACACAGGGTATGGTACCACAAGGGGCCTGCGTAGACTGTCAGCAGAGATGCCCATGCTTTCTGTGTCCCAGTCTTGCATGGGCATGACAGACAGTGCAACATCTACTCCCAAATATCTAGATGAATGATTACAAAAAGTGCTATTTTTGAAGACATAGCAGTCGATTATGCATTTGACAGAAGGTTTTAGGAAATAGGCAATGTGGGATGTACTGGGAGGAAAAAAAAAATCAATCTGTGTATTTGTCTCTTAACTAGTTGGAGACACATTGGCACATATTTTTGGCACATTAATGAATTCTGCCTTATTTAATCTCTGCTACTCTTATAATATGAATTTGTGTTCCATTTGGGTGTTAAAAATCAGAAAGTCAGGGAGTTAAGTTTCTAGAGGAAGTTATAATCACTTCAAGCTCCTGAGCCGGAATGAGGAGGCAGCTACAGTTGCTCTGAAGGAGAGCAACCAGACAAAAGGCTTCGTAATGCAGTTTACAGCACGTCCCTGTAGCTGTACATCAGTGACAGGGAGGGCTCCACGTAGCAGCCTAGCTCCTTGCAACTTCCTGGCAAACCATTGGTCAGCCACGTGCTCCGGCCCAAGCTGCCAGCTGTGCTGGTGTGCACAGGCCAGGGAGCACCAAAGCCTCAGCAAGAATGCTGGGGACTGGAGACTGCCCTTTTTCAGAATAAACTTTGCCAGTTTATTTGCATCTGACTCCGTCCTGCTTTAAACTTGCAAGTGCTCAGTGCTTCTTGTCAATGACTTACTTTCAGTAAATGTAACGTAGTTCTTCTTCCTTCTTTCCTCATTGTACATCCACTTCAATATTTTTTTATTTGAATGAGCAGAGAACTGCCATGTACAAAAGATCTTATAGTTTGGCAAAAAATGGCTTAAGTAAGAAAACACTATCTTCTGTGGAATAAGGATAAGTCAGCTTTTTTTCCCAAGGGCAAATATTTAGGAAGACAAAGAGGAAGATTTAGAGAAAACAGCACTGTTTTGAGCATGAGGTAACAGCACTAGAGCTGGCATCAACAGCAGCGGTATGAGCAGCAACAGAGAAGTTGGAGAACTAGCTCAACTGTATGGTGTTAAACTTGCTTTTGTGGTGTGTTAGGGAGGACAGCCGTGGTTGAAGCTGACTGCAGTGGGCTACCTGGGGAGTAGAGGCTTGTAGCACATCTCTGAGTTTCAACTAGATGTGGCCTACATTTTTCCATAGTGCAGTTGCATTGAAATCAAAACATTTCATGAGAGCAGGTAAATTGTTGATATTTGTGAGATGAAAAAATTGTTATTTTTTTCCCCATGCTTGACAAAACAATTTTGTTTTGACAGTGTCAAAATAACAGGCTTTCAGAGAATTGTTTAGAAAACTCAAAAATGTGATTTTGTCAAAACCATTTTTTTCTGTGTGAAATTGTCACTTTTGATTAAATGTTTGATCTAAAGTTTCTAGAAAAACTAGAGGTAAATGGGGGTGTTTAATTCTGAATACTTTTGTCTAATTTCCAGTATTTTGTACGATTCCTTGTATTGTCCTTTCATCTCACAACTCCCTTCCTCTACCTGTTCATCCTCAATAAGGTTGGCTCATAAAAGCACATAGAGTTTAAATTTATGTTACAGGAAACACTGAAAATTTGGTATTTGTTTTGCCACTTTTGAGACAAAATATTTTGAAAACATCATCAACAGCAATGATAGACACAGAAATTGTTTTTATTTTTATATTTTATTTCTGACTGACAACAAAGCCAAATTCCAAAATCAGATCAAATTTTTCATGAAATGTAAATGTTGAGGTCTGGTCTGCCTTAGGGTTTTTGGGTTTTTTCCCCTATATTTCTGAAAGAAAAGGATTTAGCAATATAGTTATGAATGATTTCATTAGTGCTAAGCTGAAGTGAAAATAGGTTTTAATCTATAAGAAAATCAAAATTTTTTCAAGGCTTGGAATGAAGTAGAGGAAGGTGTGAATTCCAGTTTCCAGCTACATGCAGTGTCAAATACAGAAATTCAACTGATCCTCAGGCTGCACAGTTTTTCATGAATGAGGAGGAAGGAGGGGAGGAGACCAAGTTTACACTACAGAAAGCGGAAGTGGGAAAAATTTAACTACCATCCAGGCGGACGCTGATGCCCCAGGAAGTGCTCCCCTGGAGCAGCTGGGGGGTTGTAGGCCTGATGTGAGGGGGGGTTGTAGGCCTGATGTGAGAAGGGCTTGCGCTGCTCTCCCCACGAAGTCACCTTGTCCACAGCAGGGTAGATCCATTTCTGGTCCAGCTATCGGGAGCCCACGTGCCCCACTTGCAGCCTCATGCATAAGCACTTAGCGATTTCCATTTATGTGAAGTCCAGCTGTCCTCATTCTTTGAAGTACCTTCTCTAGCATTAACAGATGTTCAGTATCACTTTGCTGCTGTAATCAGGATGTCCTTGATCTTCATTAGGATGCACTGTACCTCTGTGAGCAACTCTGTGTGTGTGTGTATGTATTTCTCCCTGGTCCTCTGGAAGATCGCAGATATGGAGGAAGCTCACTCCCCAGGCAGATTTGGATGTCTGACTGAACATCGCAGTCAGCTGGGGCAGAACAGCAAGTGGCTGCTCAAGTTCATTGCCAATGTACCCTAGACAAAAGTTAATTTTATTTGCAGAACTATTTGGAAAAGCCTGAGTGTATGTGTTTGTTCTGTCTGATGTCTGAATTGCTGTGCTTTCCATCTCTCGCTGTTACGTCATTTAAATGCATGCTTATTTTGTGATTTCTTTTTAAGGAAGGATTGATACTTCTGGAGGTTTGCAAAGTGCCACGGATCAGCTTGTTTCCAAGACACTGGTTTTAATCTGGTCTAGGTCACCAGAAACAATCATGCCATTCAGCGTATTTAAAATGAGCAAATACTCTCATCCCATTTCTCAGTGGAAAAGCATTTTATCAGAACTCCCTGAGAGGAAGCTCCCCTCTGTAAACAGCATCCATTGGCAATGAGAGCAGCCTGTGCCTGCCAGCGCTGTTGCCATCTCCACTGGTACTTATTGACAGTCTAATCACTTCTGCACCTCAAGTGCCCTATTCCTCCTGCAGCAGTAGTCTTCCCATTAAATGAGAGATGTACCTTTTGGCTTTTGTTTGTCTTTTCACTGATGTAGGTTGTGGTACTACTAAATAATGATAGATGTCCTGCTGATGATAATGATGGGGAGGGTAATGCTTTAGTGCAAACCTGGTAATAAGAAAACTATGTATTTAATTTACTGTAGTTTATTACCTATTAAATTAATGTCCCATGCATGTGGAACATGGTGAGAGTTTGTCCGAGTTGCTTGGTAGGCAGGTTTTCCTGAGTTCATCTCCTATATTGCATTAGTTTAATATAGATAATGGACACTGTCTTTCTAACACCAGTGGAAGCTGTCCTTGTCTTCATTATTTCAGCTCTCTGTTACACTCTTTTCCATGAGGTACCTGCTGTGATGGGTGCTGGATGGTCTGTGGTGCCTCCAGGCCTAACTCCTTTCACAGCCTCAGCCCTTTTCTGCATCAGACCAACATGGTGAACATTTGCTTTTTCTATGAAAATAGAGGTTCCTTCTAAATGTGCTGTTTTTCTTAGGGTATAGGATGAATTTTGTGAGTTTTACAAGTGAAACTATTAGTTTGTTAAAACCCATCAAAAACAGGTTCCTTGCTAAATCACAGTCCGTCATTCTTTTCCAGGTGACACTAGTGAACCAGAGCAAACACTTTAAACTGTCTGTATTGTCTAATGGTCAGTGTTGACTGTATTGAGGAAACTCTCACAATGGTTGTATATTGATGACTGTTATCTAATTCCTACTATGGATCTGTTTAGCTGTTGCCTGAAGGAGCTGTGGTATTGGGACTGCAGCAGCTATTGCCGCACCTCAGTTTAGGACTAGCACTGAGACAGAGGTACAGAGGGACATCACAGCTCTATGAAGGGCTCCTGTCAGGATATTTTTACCCAGCTCTTGTTCTTTAAATGCTCTGTGGCCCACGGCTGCCAGTGCTGGAAGGTTTGCAGATATGCCGCTTGCTTCCTTGGCACAGGGTAAGGCGAAGTATTGTGCGAAAAAGTGGGGTATCCTTAAAGCTACTGGACACTGAGATTTTGGCTGATGTTCCCAACTCGGGCAATGCCAGCCTTGTTAACACAATTCAATAATGTGACTTGTCAGCAACAGGAAAAGAAGGGGCAAATCTGCTACTAGAGAAGCCGTGACTTTTTGAATGTGTCCTTTGCCCTTGGCTAACAAGGCAAACCCACCCCAGCAAAAGAGCATTTAGATGCCATGCAGTGTGCTGGGCACTAGGGTGCCTCAGCTTGTGACCCAAGGCACACTGGTAAAACAAGGTCTTACCCACAGCAATGGACAGGGGACAGTTGCCCCATCTAGAAGCCTGGCTAGGCCGATCTTACCTTTTTGATTCATATGGGTCTGGGATGAAGCTTTTGGTTCCAAGACGAAGATAAAGAGAAGCCTGTCCAGTTGCTAAAGTTTTCAGAAAATTTCTTTGGAGATAGGTTATACATGGAAAGCTCCATGTTCTTGCTCAGTGGATATGAGCTGAGACTCCTACAGCCACAAGGTCACCCTTAGATTTGTGGTCTGCACAGGTATATTGCTTGTTGTCGTCTTTTGGGGGTTTCCCTCCCCCTGCTTAAAATCTTTGCCATCTTTTCTGTGTAGAGTTCAGAAATGTTTTCTGAGACACAGGAGCATGCAAATGAAACAAATCTGGTTGCTTCAGGGCAAAAAATGAAGGGGAGGATGGGATCAAGCAATAAAACCCCAATGAACACCAATCTAATAGATCTTTAAAATCAATATTCATCTACTGAGAAATCACAACCACTAATCATATGGTTATTGCCTGGCATGAGGACCGGACAGCTCTACGGTTCTGCACTGGAACAGGGTACGCCAAGAGCTTTTGGGACACCTGGGTTACTTTCATTTGCCATTTTAACTCTGTAGTTGCTGAGTCTGTGAACTCCTGCAAGCAGTACCAAATGCTCATGTATTCAGTTAATGCTCACATACTCAGAGTACTAAAATAATTACTGGGGTTGGGCCAGGACAGGATTTTTCACCTGGCTCAGATTTTCATTTTTTACACTCTCTGTAGAGTAGGACTTAAGTTCATCTAGTACCCACATAGGAAACGTCTTTAATTCTTTTTCTCTCTTAGGGCTTGTTATAGTTAGGGGGTTTAGTCCTTTTGCTACGTGATTTTAAGTTTGTTGTAGGGTTTGTGAGCCACAGCCAGTGGAGATGTTGGAGACCGCATTATAATAGCTATATAGCTGACAGAATAGGTGGCTGTAGTTGTCTATTTCCACAATACTTTCTGGGCTGAAGTTTGTAATATCCTTGTAAGGTTTTTATCTGTAAATTACTGACATGTACTTTCATTCTTCATTTTCAGTTTATTTATCATACATACATATGTATGTATGTATGATGTCTTGAAGCATTTAAGACACTTTTCTTGTTGATCAGGCATCAGTGATTTTCTTGTACCAAGGAATTGCCTCCAAAATAAAATGTAGCTTTTAAAATACTTCCTCTAGGGATTAATTATTCAGTTTTCATGCATGATTTGCACTAATGTCAGTGGGAATTGCTATCACAGAACAATGAAAACCAAAACCATGGACCCTGAAGCAGGAAAATGGTTTGTCCTGTGCAAGACGTCAGTTAGAAGGGCTGTTTTAGCCTTATTTCATGGTGGTCATAATAAAAACACTGGCCAGATTTGATGTGGGCTGCAAAAAATTATTAGTCACTCAAGTGCAAGTCCATCTTATCCTGGCAGCTGAGTTTGGCACAGTACCAGTTCCCTGGGTACATTGAACTCTTGGGGTGTCAGTGAAGGTGGGAAGGGTATTTGCTCCTTGTGCATTACTCCCTAAACCATCATATCTGCGAGCTGCGGCCTCTGAAACTCAGGGAGGGTGATCTCTTTGTGAGATGCAGGGTTTGTCCTCTGTAACTTAGCGATATAACCCCAACAGTTGATTTAGAGAGTTGCTATATATTAATGCAGGTATGTATTTGTGGAGAGAGTGAATTTCAAAATAGGCAGCTTGGCCTGGTAAAGGTAAAGATCTGCCTCCAGTAGGCTGGAGCCTGCTCTGGTAGTACGGCTTGTGCTGGGAATGGAGTTATTCGTTCTTTAAATAAAAATTCACATAAGAATATGCCATGTGGAGTCAGATCCATAATAGTGATGAGGGGTGTGCTCATGCAGTGGTAAGAAGCCAGTGTTTGAGACTGGAAATGTATTTAGGCTCATCTCAAATAGACCACTGTGTCAGTTCATGCTACAGCAATCTTTTAAACAGTTGTTACTTATTATTATTATCCAGATTGAATTAGATGCTGTACAAGCACAGAACATGAAGATGGGCCCTGCCCAGAAAAACTTAATATGGATGTGACTGCTTAAGCTATTTTTTTTTTATTTGAAAATAAATACATAACAGCTGCTGCCATTCCAGAGGAAGGACTGAGCCTATGAAATATCTGGCTTATATAAAAGTTAACAGTTCTTTTAAGTTAGAGTCAAGTGACGGAGTGGGTGTGAAGGGGTGGGAAAATACTCAAATTACCCACAACCCTGGACTAGCTGGGTTTTCCTGCTAATCAGATCAGCAGTGAAACTGTTAACAGTGTTGACATTCACATTGTCATCGTTAAACTGCAGCCTGAACACTCCCTTTTGATTAAAGGCAGCATCTTAAATCTCTCCTCACTATTGTTGGGGCAATCCAGCAGCTCGAGCCAGCAGTCTGGCCTTACATCCCTGCTTGGAAGGTTTCCCTCCTAACCAGAGCACTAAGAAACTTCGCTGTCACTGAAAATAGCTGAGAACTTGCTTTCCTTTGTATGGGGCAGGGCTCATCTTACCGGTTGTACCTGCAATAATTTTTTTCCTTCTGTTGAGAAAATGATGAGGATGTGGCTCCCTATTCTGTGACTTGGCTGCACACAAAGGCAATGACAGACAGAGGATACTTGACTTTTGCCCACAGTTCAAACATGGGTTTAAAATTACAGGTGCAGGTTTTGTGGTTATAAATTGCTGCTGCAAAAAGGTGAGGTGGCCCTGGAATAAACTGTGTCATCAGCTTTAGCAGTGGGAAACTGAACATGCATGAGGGATGTTGCTGGAGAAGAGTTAGCATCTTGTAACCACCTGTCCCACTGCAGTGGGACCCTTGGAGATAATTAAAACCAAATATGTGTTCAAACAAAAATCAGGGGTTCTCCCTCTCTACTCCTTCCTCTTCATTTAATCAAAATAAGGCAATGTATTTTTGTTGGTTATTTATTTTTCTTAAATAATGTGGAGGGAAGTGAATTTGCCCTAGTGTGTGAAACAAAGCTCAGCTAAATTCAAAGCCATGTCCTGGGACACACATCCAAAAAAGGGTTTGAATGGAAACATTGACACAGCCTGACCTGCAGTGGTAGTGCCGTGCCTCATTACAGTAATCGCAGAATGCATGAGAAGCTGGAGCGCAGCCCTGGGCGGGGTGCAGCAGTGGTAGGTTTTATAGGGTGCCATGTGTATTGGAAACATGGTCATAAATGTGCATAAAAATTATCATCTTCAACTTACTTAATAAAAATGAGTCAGAATAAATAGGGAAATGTGAAAACATTCTCTGCTTGTTTTATTGAATAGGGGTTTGGCTCTAGAGCTATGGTCATTCTTTTTGTGGAAGGCTTTTTCTTTCTTTTTCTCAGTATATGTGTGTGAGAGAGGATACATTAAAAAAAAAAAAAAAGAAGGAAAAAAACCTCAATCCATTTACATCCTTCCTAAACAGCTTAGCTTTATTGCTTTGTGGAGTCCTACCCAGTTTCTCTCCTCACTGGGCAAGAGTTTGCAAATGTTTTTTCCTTTTGTAAGCTAACCTTCCCGCTCAGGGCAGCCAGGAGCCTCCCGCCAGGCTGCTCACTGCGGGGTCACTTCTGGAAGGCTACAGGCGCAGGCAGATGCAGCTCACATCAACCCACAAAACCCTGTGCGGACACATGGGCTTGGATACTTGACAACATTGGAGACAATTTCTCTCTCCTCTTAGTGCTGTGATAAATCCGAGTGCCAGAAGAAAGGAAAACAAGCATATTTAGAGAAAGTTAGAATAGAGAATGTTAGAAAATCTTCATAGGAAACTGCTGGATCCACTCACCTCCCAGTATCTGGCTTGGTTGTGTTGGAGGTGTCTCAGGCCTGCTGGCTGCTAATAGTCCCCAAAAGTTGTAAATGAGCGTTTTATGGACAGCAGTGCTTTGTGCTATGGAAACAAGAAGGGCCAAATCCTGTCCTCTGCAACCCTATGGTAGGTGGTGAGGGCTCTTCTTGGGCCAGGTGCTGGAGCCCTGGCACTGTGACTGTGCATGGTCCCCATGCTGGTTGTGCCCACCTTTGATCTTTGAAGTCCACAATAACACCTTCTTGTAAGGGGAAAAATTGGGGAAATATTTTTTTTCTCCTTTGTTCAAAAGTAGCATGGTCCCTGCGGTGTCCTGGGGAGGTTTGGCTGTCCATATGCCACTCCTGCGTTATGCGGCATGATAGATGCAAAAGGTCCTTTCATGTTTACCGTGGTGGCATGACAACAATGTGTGTCCCTCATTACCAGTGTGTGTCACTCACAAGGTCATGGAGTGACTATGATCCTGTAGCCATAAAAAATTAATCTCGATGTTCTCTGGTTTGTCAGTCTACACATAACTGGCCACATCCAAATTTCGGTTAGGCTGGTGAAAATTAAGAGTAATCCAGCTGACTTTATAATTGCTCAGTCTGGTATAATGGTTAGCCAAATACAGTGTCTGCCTCTCTCTATGTACATATATATTTATTTATACATATGTATAAAAATAGATGTCTGTATATATATATAAATGTGTGTGTATATATGTATATATATATGTGTGTATGAAAATGCTCCATACTCCTTTTTCCAAAGATGGAAAGATATCAAGAGGATCATACTGGAGGAGCAGTAACCATGGGGGGGGGGGCGGGGAAGAGATTATGGACAATATCGAAGGAAGCAGGGGATAAATAAGATTTTCTTCTTTCTGCATTCCAGTTTTTGTGTGTGCCTGCACCGTTTTATTTGGAGTATATTGTCATGGCAGAAATAAAAGCAAAGTTCATTTACTCAGAGGAAATGAAATAAAACCATGAAGACTTAAACCAGTAAAATGTAAAGCGTGCTGGCGGCATTGACCTCCTCCTGCTTTACCTTGACAAAAAAATAAATAAAAAAGGTAATGTTCCTGGAAGGCAACTAGTGCTGTGACCTGCACTAATTAATCTGCCCATCAGATCTGATTAAGCACTTCTAAATCTGGCAAATTGCCACTCTTCTTGGGACACAAATGTAAATAAATATGAAGGTGGTAAATCACAGCCCTCCAGTGATGCCTCTGTCAGCAGCCACGAGCAAAGAGCAGCAGATATTGAGCCTCCAAACACTCCGTGCCTGATAATAAAAATGTTTTTGTGTGCAGGGACGAAGCAGAGCACATCACCATCTGCTCGAGTCTCTCTGATGTCGGGCAGCCTATGCACCTGCTGAAAGGCCGTCTCTCCTGGCCCTCAACCCCGGTCAAGCAACAGGTACAGAGCCTGAGGGCAGGGCCATGTCCACCGCAGGTACAGGTTTTCCCATATGTGTTAGTGTGGAAGTTTGAGACATGATTCACATAACAGTGGTCAGTTGCTGCTCGGACTCGGTCTCTGCTGGGAGAGCAGATGAGCTGCAAAGCCACCTGAAGGGGCTGTGCTTGCACTGGGAGGGGATTTGCAGGTGTTTTCCAGAGCTGCTTTTGCAGCTGACTGTTGGTTCCTTGCACTGCTCGTGAATGAAGGCAGATCCCTGCGAGGGCAGCTGTGGAGCCCCTTCCCCAGGCTCACGGCAGCGCGCTGCTGTTTCCCGCGCTCGGGCACATGGCCTGGCCTAGCCTGACCCGGCACCAACTGTCAGCTGGAGCTAAGCTTTAGAATACAGTGCCTACAATGGCACTAGTGTTACTGCTTGGTTTATAACCCCCTCCCTGCTTTGAGACTATCTGGTGCAGCAGAGACTTCTGAATAACATGGATTCAAATTGGTGAAATGCTTTGATTTGGTCATTTGGTCTCAACCATAAAATTATTTCCCTGGATTGTTGGCCTTGGTGTACCATTAAGCATTTAAGAGTTTGAATGTCTTTATGGGAAAGGACTGAAGTTATTGCAGGTAAGGTGATACTATCTCCAGTTACCCACAGTGGACTGCAGAGGTTGATTGGTTCGGTCCCGCCTACTCTGCTTGTGTACATACAATAAAAAAATAACAAAATATAGATGAAAGTGGGGTCTAACTGTTCAGGATCTCTGACCATGCCTATAAAACAGTGGAGTCCTAAAAGTTTATAAATAACTTGAACCAGCTTTACTTTGGATCACTTCGTTATAGACAGCTAATTATAATAAAGGGCTTTAAAGTATGTAAAAAAGGAGAAGGTTAATGAAACTGAAGGTGGGGGGGAAGTATGCCAAAGGCCCTTTTTCTCAGAAAAAGGTTCAGGTTCCTGAAAGCCATAACGTCAGCTGTAACTGAAAGCCTGAAAAAGTGTTCAGGTTCCTGAAAGCCATAACTTCCAGTGTTGGGGCCACAAGATGACTGTAAGTAACAGCAACTCCCATAGCCCCTGGTGCAGTTGGTGCAGTGAAAGCTGGCTGGTTCATGCACGGGTGGTGGGATTTCCCTTTTCACACAGACTTTGAAAGGAAAGGTCAGCTGGCAGTGCTGAGGCGTAGTAGTCTCAACCTGAGGGGCTAGTATTGAAATCCAAGCTCTTTTAAGGCATTTAGGTCACAGTTTTCTGCAACTTGAGTGAAACAGGTTGGGGGTGGTTTAAATAAAGATCTCATATCTTCATGTACCTGAGAAATGGCCTGGTTTTCAGAGGTGCTGAACCCACACTTGACAAATGATTGATTGATTTCTTTACAGAAATCCTTTTCTTTGTGTAACTGCCTCTGAAGTTTAATCCTGGGTTGTAGGTGGTGCGAAAGCCTGTTTAGTGGAAAAGAAAAGGGTTTTTTCTCCCTCTGTATTATACAATAGCATTGAAATTACTTTGAGAGAAAAAAGTGATTACAGTTTTAAAAGACTATCTCAATATGGAGTACTTTGCCCTCTTACCCACATGGAGCGTTGCTGGTATGGAGGTAGGGGGTGCCCCAGAGCTTGGGGGGGCTCCCTGGGGTCAGCAGGACTCTGCGTTTCCTTGTGCATGGCCAGGCTTGCAGGTCTGTGTGTTTCTCTACCCCAAAAAGTTTGCCCTCCTCTAGGGAGGAATCTGATGGCTGGGCACCCTGCTGCCATTGCATGGTCCTTTTTGCAGGCAATCTGTGCTTGTTACCATTCACTTATGCATATGTTTTCTGCATCCTCTGTCGCCAGAATAGAGATCACATGACCTGCTCTTCCTTCCACTGCTCCCTTTGAGCAAATAGCCGAAGACTAAAATAGGGCAGTACTGCAATAGGGGGAGCTAAGAAGCTTACAGCAAATGTAGCTAAATGAGTCTGCTGCTGTATTTTACCTGCAGACATCTAGTTCAAGACAACTCAGTCCCTTGCCTGTTTTAAGGGAGCAAGTGTAGATGGAGGCCACTGGAAGGAGGGAGGGGCAATGTGCAACCAGAGAAGTGGGTGGTTAGGTTGTGAAGGGTGTCTCCTTCAGAGGCAAGGCTGAATTGGGAAATGTGCTCCTGAGCCTCCATGCGTGGTCGCCATGATCTGTACGCCTGTGTGAGTGGCAGCTGTGGGGCTGATGAAGTGCACAGTCACAGGCAATGCACACACCTGGCAGATACGGAAACAGATCAGTTGTAATGATCTGCTTGGAGATGTGCAGATCGGGTTTGGAGGAAAGCTCAACAGTGCGTTTTCTCCTAGACATTGCTATCTCACCTGCAGACTGCTGGGTTTCCAGGGAGTCAGTCCTGCTGTACAGGTCAGAGCGAAACCAGGTACCACTGGGGCTTCCAGTATCTGTGCCATGGTAGTGGAAGGGCTCACAGCCTGGCATGATGTGTGGTTCAGCTTTCATTAGTATGGTAGAGAGCCCTGAGGCTTGAGAACAGCAGCACAGCATGAGGGATTTCGGACAAGAGCTACAAACCCTGTCTTTGTGTCTCCCTACTCATCCAAGGCAAGTACAGCATGATGCAGCCAATAAACAATATTAATTCAAGGGCTTATGTTCCTAGGCTGAGTTTGAACCATACAAGTAGAAAAGGCCTCTATCCTTCAAACTACTCGGTGCTTTGAAAATGCTCCTGTTCTGTATTCTATTCTGTGTGGGAGATGAAGTGCACTGCATTCTCTGAACCAAGGACCTGTGAACTTGTCCGTGCCATGGCAAGTCTTTGGTCTGCTGATTGTCTGTTTTCATGAATCGTTACAAAAGGATTCCTTGGCTAGCACACCTCCTCCTCCCATAACTTCAGAATGCTCTGAGCAAATAATCTTTTCTTAAATACAATCAAACAATAGTATCTTACACAATAGGGAGATGTTTGTTGATTCATTGATTCATGGGGAAAGCAAGCCTTGAATACATCTTACATCCACTTTATAAAATATGTGCTATGGAATGCAGTCTCTGGCAAAATATATTATAATCCATTACCCTTGTAGGAATAATTTTTTTCAAAAAAACCCCACACCAATCTCAGCCAAATCACATAAAATGGACACCTCATGTTTCATAAATGAATTAAGCATAGTAGAGCAATTGTCCTTGGCTGTAGGTCCGTGTTCTTATGTGACAGTGCCTTCCACACAATTATTTCATCATAAAGGTGTTTACTAACATTATTTTCCTTGCAACAGTTTTTAATAACATTCTTTGAGGAATAGTTCCACTTAAGAGTCTTAAATTACTAGCTTTTTTCAGACACATACATATTGGCACTTGTGTTTATGAATGTATTTTACCGTTTCTTTGTGTTTGATATGTTGTGGATTAGTAGATTATATGAGACTCAAAAGAGAATAAGTATGGTTTTTTTTCTCTAGAGCTGATAGTAAATGAAAATCTATTTTCATGAACATCTAAAATGTTTTTGAAGTTGTTTTTCTATGAAAGTTAAAAATGAATCAGTTCCCTGTCTGTTCACCCTATTTGTTTTTAAATGATATCAATATGTTTGAGAATTTTCTCTATCTTCCTCCAGTTTAACAAGCACTACTACAATGACAGTTTAAATAGCATTTTTGATTTATGAAAGGAAACATTTCTTTTCCCCATGAAACCCACATTTTGGTGAAGTTCATCGCCATTTTATGTAAAAGCTTTTTTTTCCCCAAAGGCTGTATTTAGTTAAAGGAAAAAAAACAGCTATAAATATGAAGAGTTCCACAGATTTCAAGAATAGAGATAGGAAAGAGCTATTAGGAACAGAGACCTCTTAACCTCTTGCTCCCAAACCTTAAGTGTTCCATAAATGCTAACATACCTGGAAAAGGGGAGGACAGATGCTCTGCTACTGGGTTAGCTTCAGCCCAGTAGGCTTCTGTGCAGCTACCCCTAAGAGAAGTGCTGCTTCCTCTCTGGCTCCTCCCTCCATCGAGGCTGCTTGTTCAGGTTGGCAAGAGGGCTAGCACTGCCATCTCCATAAGTCACGCCAGCCTGTGTGTAGCATCCTTTATTGCACTTACTCTTTCCTGAACCTAGCTCTTCCAGAGAGACAGAGAGCAATACCTCAGCGTTAGTGGGGACAAACTTGAAGCTCTTATTGGCTCTTGAGAATGAGTTTACTTTGTCTCAGGGCTAAGAAGAAATGCAGCAAGTGCCGTTTGTGCATTTGCCCAAGTTGTCTTCCACAAATTGCCCGCCTCTGGGGTTCAGCTCTCCAGAGAGGGACAATCACAAAGAGAATTTCATATTCAAGTGAGCAGACAACAGCATTTGTGTTTAATCTTGCTTGGAGTTGTCAGCTACCATTAAAATGGATTTTCTATCCCTCTCTTTGCCTTTTCTACTTCTCCTTTTATACCATCTTCACAAATTCAAATTATTGTTGTGGGAAAATTGTTACCAGCAAAAAAAACTACCCAGACTCAATGCCAGTGATATCAAGTTAAAAAGGTATTTAAAAATAAAAAAAAAAATTACAAGTGGGTACAAATATTATGTTGTAAGGCACAACAAGCCATACTAAAGATCAATTATTGATTACAAAGTTTCAGCTTATTATTTACATAAGTCATTTGCATAATGGTAGAAAAAGAGCAAAAATTATTAAATTTTTTCTTTCTCTAAGTATGCATGTTTTTCTTGCTCTACAACAATAAGAACAAGAAGCTTCAGGAACTCAGGAAATAAAGACCAAGAGCTAAACTCTCTTCTTGTTTGCACCTGCCAAGTCACACTGAAGTCAGCAAGCTGGTATGGGTGTAAACCCGGACAGAATGTCAATCTTTGTATTTTCTGCTGTAGAGCTAACACTTGCTGCTTGAGAGGCAGACTGATGGATCTCAAGCCACAAAAGTCTCAATCCAGATTTCTAGGTCTAGATGCTCTGGACTGTCAGACAAGATTAGCACTTGGCAGCTCTGAGTTTGACAAGAGTCCCAGAATGTTTTGGAATTCAGGGAAGGATTTCAATGGCTAAATATTAATTTTGAGCCTAAAGTGATCTTCTGCTTGTGTAGAACTTGGTTGTAAATCCTCGATGTTTAGATAGCCATTTCCGGTTTGTTAGCCCCTTGTAAAGTTAGAGATCACTTGCCACTTTTGGATCTGGTTAGGTCAGATTCTAGCTGTCCTCCAAAATATATGATCAGTTGTCTCTGGCTTCTCGAAATCAAGTCATCTGTCTAACAGGAAAAACCTTCTTCCTCCCCTGAGATGCACATGAAAGTTAGAGTTCATGCATGGCTACAGTCATGGTTTGGTACTGTGCTTGGATGGTCATAGTACAAGTCTGTGATGGATTTGAAGAATAAAGGGAGGAATACCAGATGCCTGAGTCTGGAGCTCAAAAGATATGAAGATTTTAATGCAAAATCTCTTCTATTTCTTCTCTAAATGTTACCTTTTTCAGAAATCCTAGGAGGAAAAAATCAGTAGACTCCACTACCTACAAATTCCCCTCTTTGCCTGAAGAGGATTTCTAATGTTCATCCAATCTCCTATGGTGCTTGGCCTTGAAAGTATGTAGTGCTTGGCACTCTTATGTAGCAGTTTCTGGAAAACTTTTCAGTATGACATTTCCGTTCCTTAAAGCTGAGGAAGAGGACAGTATTTTATGATCAAGTCATGTAATTCCCAAGTGGCATTAATGCTGGGTGAAAATAGAAATGGAGGCAGAGAGTGACTTTTGTAAGTGCATTGATGGGAAGAACTGCCGTATGCCTACATCCCAACCCAGGGCTGGTTCCCATGCAGAGGGGACTCTCCTCTCAGAAGGATACCCATGCGATAAACAGGGACATGTGAGTGGATACTTGGTGTGACATAAGGGCTGTCTTAAGGGTTAATGGATTGGTTTGAACTACTTGGCATGTATTATTCACTGCAGTCTAACATTGAGTTTTGGCACCACAGTACAGTAGCAGCTTTTACACACTGAACAAGAGGAAAAGTGTGTCTGAATTTTTCCATGAACAGTCAAAAGCCTTTGTGTCTGATAAACTTGTACAGAGATACTAATTTAAAAGAACTTCAGCATCGATTAAACAGGTCACATCTGATGTATTATGCATAAATGAGTCTAAAAAGCCCTAGTCTTCACAAATAAAGCAAATACGATGAGGTGATGTACATTTCTTTCTGAAAATCAGCAGTCACTTGGACTCAACAAAGAGTAATTAATACAGTTTTAAAAGATACGCTATATAATTCCATGAATACTTAAGGCTAGGATGAAATAATACCCTATATTGGTCTTGAACCACAATGAATAATATGATTATTTTTACTTTGCAAGAGGTCACAACAAATGTTTGAGATTTAAGCTGCCATAACTACAAATTTAGCAGAAAGTAGGCATTTAATGATAGATTTCATTGCTGTGGTTTAGGTTTTATTTTGAATGTTTGTTTTGTCTTAAAAACACTAATGCTAAAATGTTGTCTCAAATCTTTATTTTCAAATTACTTATTATATCACCATAAATTACAGGGTGCAGTAAAAGCCAGATTTAAAAGGAGGCATACTTTACTTTCTCATATTTCTAAAAATAGTGCAATGCTTATGAAACACGAATCATCATTAAAAAAGTTCTTTTTATACAACTGAAGTTGCTAGTGCTGAACTAGTGGCTTTCCTCCAAGTGGCACAATGGACTGCTCCAAATTTAGGTCTGTAATGGTAGAGGTTAACTTTAGGAAGTCCGAGTAAAACTGTAATCTATAATTCTACCACAATTACAATGTTTTCTCTCAAATGACAGTGAAGTCCCTGGGGTGAATGCTAGCAAATACCTTGTAAAGATGTTCTTATGGCTGTTATTGTTTTGATGCTTTCGCATTTTCAGCACATGTTATTAGATTCGGCAAAAGACCTGGGCTGCGACCCAGGACTGTTCAGAGGCTGTGGGTTGCAGTCGGCTCTCAGCACTCAGCCAGACGCAAAGGGTGGAGCACGTAGTTGATAGCGAAGTGATGCATATGCCACGTTGACAAGATGATGGGTAAACAAAGCTTAAGGGACACTTGTTAAACTCAACATAGCCAAAAATGAATCTTTTCCATGATATTTTTAGAAGGCTTCAGCCTAAGGAAAACATTCACCTGTGTGACCTGAAGAAAAGTCTGGAGAACTGGTTGCTGTTTAGCCATCAAAAAAACCATATGTGCATCTTTTTCAGATGCCCTCATCAGTTCTTTCCTTCCGGGCATATTTTTGGAAGACTCGCACGTCTTCCCCTGTGAATCACAGTATCCTGCCGGCTTGTCAGAGTGAGGTGGGACCAACACACGTCAACCCTGAACCTGAATCCTATCTAGTAGGTGTGATGCAAGGGCTGCCAGCAGCCAATGCTCCTTTACCAGGCCACTGAAGGAACTCTGCATTACTGCTGCAAGTACTGCTGCTTGTGCCCTCAGCTCATGGTATAGTCCCTGTAAGGGGGAACCTGAAGGATGTGACCATTATAACGTTACCTCTGCCTGGGAGTGAAGAGCTGGGTGTCTGCCAGCATTTAGAGAGCTCTGGTGTGAGCAGGGTAACCCTGGAGAAGCAGGGGTATGTAGGTAGCAGTCTGGATAGGAAGCAGTGCAGCCTGGGGGACTGTCGGCACCATCAGGTCTTGTCCTGGGCAATATAAAGGTTCAGAATCAGTGGTATTGAAAAGCTGCCCTGATCAGCACGAGGCAGCAACAGCCTGGCTGGGGAGAGCTGCAGAGGGACCGAACACAGGGCCCCTCATACAGGGGTGCAGAGGAACAGCTCCTGGTGAAATGGGATTTCTGAGCAGGCATTTAATGAGTTCGTTCAAGCATACCCTAAATAAATGAAAATGTGGTGGAAATCTTTCTTAGCTAACTTCACCAAAGCTTTTGGCCTAACGTGCTGCAGGCGTTAGCACAGCAAGTAGGTGGCCTGTGCTGCTGCCCATACTCTGTCAGGAAGACAAAGAATCTGGGAGAAGCATCAATCTGTTTCTCTTCACAGGGCTGTCTCTTCCCCCCTTTGTCAGTCAAAGGTGTCAATGTCTCTCCCCTCTATCCTCCCCCCTCCCTGAGTTGAGTAGTGTCAGTCATTCCTGTTTTTTTCTTTTTATTAATGATTTTGCAAGGCTATGTCATTACTGTGCTATACATTTTTATACAGATGGCACGACTGTGCATTTTAATGGCAAATCTGTTTCTCACATAACGCCTGAACTGCAAAAAGACTTTGACAGACTGGTTCAAGGAAAACAAACTGGTTTTAAATGTAGCAAAAACTAAAACAATGCCTTTTGGCTCTCCTAATCATCTGAACTCAAAGGATGATTTTATTTGGAAGTCAGAAATCTTAAGGCGAAGAGTGGACCAAACTTGTGTGTTGAAAGAAAACCAGAGGAAAGAGATAGAGAGGTTCATCATTCACGGGCTGTATGTTTTGTTCAGCAAGACACAGAGGATTCATTCTTGATCCTCAAACTAATTATGTTTGATCAGAACTGAATTTGGCCTGTAACTCTGGAGACTTTTGGACCCTGCAGGGTTTTGAATTTCAGAAAGAACTGAGGTATTAAGTTCATAAATGTGAAAAGTAGAATGCAGGGGAAAAAAACCCAACAACTAGAAAATGAGAAATATGTATGTGTTAAATACCACCAAAAGCAAGGAACAGAATACATATTTGTCCATTTTTGGAGAAGCCTATTTATTTTTTGATCATCTTCTTTGCATTTTATGTTCTTTTAAGCCTAAGTGCAAACATTTATTGGTCCTATCATCATCGTTCTCTGAAGTCACACATCAATTTCTGTTTATGTCCGTTTATCTGTTTAATATCTTTACGTTGCAGTTGATATATGGACACAATTCATAGTAGCCCTGATCCTTCATTGACTTCTACACTGTGTAGTTTGGTAGCTCAAATCAGAAATGTTAGTCCTCTCTATCTGCTCTGCTCCAATGTATTCACTCACATGAATTGGCTGAGGTCAGTAGAGATTTGCGGGTGTCTTAAAGGTCTTGCATGTCTGAATTTTCACATCCTTGATGCCTTTATATCCCAAATTCAAAGGACTTGACAGCTCATTGCTTTGGTACTTATATTCATAGTGAATAAAGCTCAATGGCTATGTTGGAAAGGATGACCAGGAGAAAGGGGAGGAGAAATTAATTCTTATTAGCACTGCAAACCTAGATATTCCCTGAGGGCCCCAAACAGCAGCAAATTCTGTCTGTTGTATTATTGGGTGTGTTCTTGTCTGTGCTGGCTGCAGTGAAGCGTAAGAATAGTAATGTTCAGAATTCTATAAATATTTGCTTTAACAACATTTGAGGAGCTAAGGAAAATGAGTATGAGATGGAAAGCATAGACAGACCTAGCTGCTGTTATTGACATCTCAGTCTCTTGAAGCAACCCAAAGGTGTCTCTGAACATAAGAGGGATCACTACCTGCTAACAATGCTCTGAGGTGCTGGAAAGACAATATAATGTACAGGCATTCTTCTTTTGCATTCTTCTTTCTTCAGCAGAAATCAGCTTTTTCTGGTGCTGCTCTTGATCTGCTGGAGACCCACCAGTGTTCAGATTTGACTCCCAGGATATCTTCCTTTTTTGTAGCCTGGCTGACTGTAAACATCTGGTTTTTGGTAGGCCAGTACTTCAATAACATTACAAAAATTGAGGTGGGGGAAAAACACTTGTTGGAGTGTCTGCTCCCTCTTCCTTCTTCCAGTCTTAACATTAAGCTAGTGTCAGACTTAAATCACGTGGTTGTTGACCACAGCTGCATTTTATATCCACTTCCGCAGCATGTGTGTAAGACTATAAACATAAATTATTGGAGAGTTGTTTCAAGAACAACAGTGTATATAATTAAAAAAGCATCATTTACAGCATTCTTTCATGACAAAGTGTTATGTCATTTTTGTTCCATCGTAAATAAAAGGGGCATTGGATAAATTCTTGGCATGATGGGAAAGCTGCCAAATATAAATGTGGCTTGAATTTATCGGAAATTCACTATTATTTTTATTCACCATGTTATACAGAAGGCATCCTTTTGTGTGGGACAAGTAACTTCCTCTCTCCACCCTAAATATGTGGCAGGTGAAAACGATTGCGCTGAGACATTACAATGGTAATTTTTTTTAAAGTTATTCCAAATTTTTCTCCCCTGAAATATTTTTCCTTCATGAAGACTGTTCTTCAGTTCTAATGCCCATTTTTCTAATTTGAGTGCTCCAGCAGACTTCCAGGGCTGTTTCAGGAAGGCTGGGAGGAGGCAGATGGCCTAAGAATACAGAGCAGGTAGAAATGGACCAGAGATTAAAAGATTTGGCTCTGTATGTAAAAAGCTTTACTGGTAGTGTGAACTTGGAATATTTCAAGTACAGTTGATGTTTTTGTTATGACCTAGTGGAACAAGGCTGGATTTCTGCCTTTTTAAAAAAATTATCTAATTTTGGAAGCAGTTAGAAAGTAATAACATTTGATATACAAAATCCAACAAGACTTTAAATTTTTGGGTTGCAACTACTAAAAAGCACATAAAACCAACTGGGTAGATCCTGTACACTTCATTTTCAGCACTGACCTGAACACCCTCAGCTGGGTATGATTGCTATTGTTCCCCCTGTCCAGTCGTTAACCTGTATGAAGATGATGACTGGTATCTACGTGGGATGGTACAGGAACTAAGGATATACATGCAAGAACATTTCAGTGCCATTTAATGAAAAATCACTTCAGTCATGTCTGCAAACCTTTTTTTGACCTTTTTACAAGCAGAATTTTGCTTAAGAAAGCAACTTTCAAGAGAGCTGAGAGCTTTTGCATATGAGTCCTGTGAAAACAGAGACTACTGTTCTCAGTAAGGCCAAACTTTTTCTTGTTGTTTGGTTGTCCAGTCCATGAGAAGATAGAATAAGCAGTGATTTCATCCAAATCAGCAGCTAGTTAACTCAGACAAGGTTGTAGGTAGACGTAGACACAGGTAAGGTTTTCAAACCCATTTTTAATGACTCTTAGGAATAGCGTTACAGACTTGTAAGAGTTTAGCTAGTATCTTGCTATCTTTTGAAATTTTTGCTCCTTATTTCATAGTTCTTGTAATCTGTACTTGTCCAGATGCTCACCCACGTGAATTTGTATTTGATATAAAAGGATGAGCACAGGCTAGCACTCTGAGCCATGGCAGCATGCTAATGACTGCCTTCTTGGCAACAAGGAGGCATAACATCTTTTAAAGAGTTAGATATATAGTACCTGCAGGGGCGGGGGTCAGCTGGATAACAGCCGCTTAATGCTGTAGGGAGCTGAGAAAAGGTGGCAAGCAAAGCTCTGATTTGTGGTGGGTGGTTTAACAGGACTGTTTGGTACTAAAATAATTTAGTGTAGGAACTGGAAAGTTTGCAAAGGCTCCTGTCTTTATGGATCAGGATAGTAAGAGATTCCAATCCATCCCCTGCCTTTGCCCAGAAGGTAGTGGCATTCGAGGTGCTGAGAGTATTTACTATCTATTCACTGTTTCTCCAGCAGGTAATCACTTACTCTGTGAAATGTCCCTGAGCAGATAGGCTGTGATGATTTGATAAGGTTTTCTACACATTTTGTTGAGACTGTGGCTTGCTATTTGTTTCTCAGTGGAGGTGGATGTAGTTTTGCTTACCATGGGATTCATAGAATCATAGAATGGTTTGGGTTGGAAGGGACTTTAAAGACCATCCAGTTCCACTCCCCCCTGCCATGGGCAGGGACACCTTCCACTAGACGAGGTTGCTCAAAGCCCCGCCCAGCCTGGCCTTGAACACTGCCAGGGAGGGGGCAGCCACAGCTTGTCTGGGCAACCTGTGCCAGTGCCACCCTCACAGTAGAGAATTTTTTCCTCATATCTGATCTAAATCTACCCTCTTTCAGTTTAAAATTGTTACCCCTGGTCCTATCTCTACACTCCTTGATGCAGAGTCCCTCCCCATCTTTTCTGTAGCCCCCTTTAAGTACTGGAAGGCCACTATAAGGTCTCCCTGGAGCCTTCTCTTCTCGGGGCTGAACAACCCCAACTCTCTCAGCCTGTCCTCACAGGGGAGGTGCTCCAGCCCCCAGATTATCTTCGTGGCCTCCTCTGGACCTGCTCAAGCAGGTCCATGTCCTTCTTGTATTGTGGGCCCCAGAGCTGGACACAGCACTGCAGGTGGGGTCTCACAAGAGTGGAGTAGAGGGGGAGAATCCCCTCCCTCGACCTGCTGGCCACACTTCTCTTGATGCAGCCCAGGACACAGTTGGCTTTCTGGGCTGTGAGCGCACATTGCTGGCTCACAGTCAGTTTTCCATCCACTAGTACCACAAGTCCTTCTCCGCAGGACTGCTCTCAATCCACTCCTCGTCCAGCGTGTATTTGTGCTTGGGATTGCCCCGACCCACGTGCAGGACCTTGCCCTTGGCCTTGTTGAACTTCATGAGGTTTGCCCGGGCCCACCTCTCCAGCCTGTCCAGGTCCCTCTGGATGGCACATCCCTTCCCTCCAGCATGTTGACCGCACCACACAGCTTGGTGTCATTGGCAAACTTGCTGAGGGTGAACTCGATCCCACTGTCTGTGTCTCCAGTAAAGATGTTAAACAGCACCGGTCCCAGCACCAACTGCTGAGGGAACGCCACTCGTCACTGCTCTCCACTTAGACATTGAGCTGGATTGTCACAAGTCACCTGCTACTGGAAATAAAGATAGGATTTTACTCCAATGATAAATTTCCCAGGGCAAATACCTGTGAAAGTGTCCAGTCCGAAGGGGATCATAGTGGGAGTTGTCACAGCTCTCACCTGACAACCGTCCATCAGTCTGTCTGAGCACCTACCCCTGGTGCAGCAGGGCTCCTTTCTAGCCACAACCTTGGATTTTCTCCATGTGGAAAACAGGCACAGGGCACTGGGGCATAATGAGTCCTCACCCCAGGGCAGAGGTGAAATGTGGCCAGGAGCTCAGCCACAAATGTGGTAATCTGATCCTCCTCCTGAAGGGAAACCCCTGGAGGAGATCCATATTTTGGCCATGGAATTAATTCCCTGAGTAACACTCATGGGATATCCTAGTTCCTATTACAAACAGCAACAAAGCTGTTGTTCATGAGATAAGTTGCGTTTCCCCTTTTTATTAACAGTGCATTAGGAGAACTAATTAGTGGCACCTTGGAGATTTCCCTTCTGGGAATCCAGGCTATAAATATCTTCACTGCTCAGCAAGGAGCTTTGCAGAGTGGGACTGTATGGGGGATGCTACAGCTGGTTAAACAATGCAGCATCTATGTGGGTGTCTCTGTTAGATTAAGAGAATCTATAAAGCCACTTCACTGAAAAGTGGTTGTAATTTTTCATCAAAACATTTTTAATTGAAAAAAATGGCTTTGATTTGCTGGAACAAATTGTGGCAAGCTTCTGCTTTGGGTTAATTTTTCCGTTTTCCTTCTGTTAGAAAACCAAAATAATTTCAGTTTTATCAGAAGAAAAAACAAAGGAATAGGAAGAAAATAGTGATCTTTGCACTGTTGGGCTTCAGAAATGGACTCCTCTGTTTCCATTTGTTTAGTAAAGATGTGAATAAGAAATTATGAACAAACCCTTGGGGGTGTGTGTGGGTTTGGGGAGTTTCACAGTGACTGGCTTCAGACATTTCTCATGAGGCTGATGGAGAGCATAGACCTTGCCCAAAGGGTGTTTCAGAGAGCCTGGCTTAGGCACTTTGCGTTTCCATCCGATGGATCCAAGCCTTCCCCATTGCCTGAAGGTGGAGCCTGGGCAGACTGGGTGCCTAATTTTAATTTTGGCAGCACAAACATTGCCAAATGTTCATTTTGTTCATTTTGTGTGCATGTGTATGACTGTGAGTAAAGATTGAGGAATTTTTAACCAACTTCATGCCTTTGAAATTGATAGAAATGTGGCTACAAGTGAGTTTTGATCCTGCCTGTTAATAAATGTTAAGCTGAGAGAAATAATAAAATTCTGTGATAAAGGCCCCAAAGAGGTGATGTCTATAAAATCATGACTGGCATTGGGAGAGTGGATGTGGACTGCTTGTGCATTGGGTTTTTTTCTGTTGCAAGAGCTAGGGGACATCATATGAAGATGGCAGACAGCGTTTCCTTCTGCGGTGTTCAGTACCCTGATGTGCTCACCTTCCCCTTGTATGGTGCCATTGGCAGCTGCTTGGCTGCCTGATCAGACACTAAGCTTAGAGGCACCCTTGATGTGACTGTGGGCGCTGAGCAGGAGCATGGGACAGTGTGCAGCTTGTCTTCTGCTGCTCTGAGTATAGGAAGTTGATGACCTGTGCTATTTTTCCTCTCTTTTTATGTTTCCCCTCCCCTCCACACACCCCCCCCCGCCCTCCTTTCTCACCATTCACTAGTCCTCAGAGCACTGGGTGTTGCTCTGCATGCTCAGTGACTGCCTTGAGAGAGGCAGTTTGACACTGCGCATTGGCAACCTTCAGAGGCTGGGTGCTGCATTCCAACAGTTCCTGGGCTGTCCTCCATGGCAGTTCCTACCTGCCCATGTCCAGCCTGCCTGCTTATCTGACAACGTTAACTTGATCCTTGTTGCAGAAAGTCAGGAAGTTGAGATGCAAGCTGTGTGTTAGTGCTGTATTTGAAATTTTCTGCACAGCATGACTTCAACTGAAATCAATACTGAGCATTTTCACCATGCTTAGAAAAAATTGCAGCAGAAAACTCTGCTCTGCCCTGCCCTGGCGGGGCCACATCTCTGCCCAACCACACGCTTTCCACTGGAAACGCCCCCTTCCACCTTTCGAACAGTTTCGCTGGAGTTGTGCTGCAAGGAAGCAGAAAGGGTGATTCCTGAGGAAGAGTTGTACAAGGCTCAGTCATTCCCGAGGTGGGGCTGTCAGGGCCTGGGGCAAGGAGCACTCAGTAGACTGAGCAGTCTGGCTTGGTGTGCATGTGTTTGGGTGGGAGCATCAGCAGCAAACAGCAGCATCAGGAGGTTGTGCTGAGAGAGGTATGGTGCAAAGATCTCTGCAGAAAGGGAGGATGTTGCAGAAACTAATGATGAGACTCCAGGTTCAAAGGGAGATGAAGAGAAAAAGAGCCTGGGACAGGGAGAGGGGTGGAAGAGAAGGTCCCTATTCAAGCTGATGGAAAAACTTCCACTGACTTCCCTGGAGCCTCTGGTTAATCGTTGTCACCTGGGAAAGGATTGGAGAGAGGGAAAGTGGTCTCATCACTGAGGGTATGTTGGGCAGCTTGGGCAATCTGTGCTCGGGGAAGATACTTATGTGGTCAGTGCAGTTCCTCTTAGCCAGAAGAAAGCTCTAGTTTGTCGCTCTGTCTGACATTGCTTGCTAGTGGAAACGTATGTTGATGGGAAGCTGAGGACTTCAGATGACTTGAAACCAAAAGCTGCTCAGCAGTAGAAATGCAAAATATTTTAGGGAAACGCTTAGCCCATACTTGAATTTCCAGATTAGCAGTGTCTGTCTTTTAGCGTCTCCAGAGTTTTGTATCTTTGCAACTAATGAAAAATACACAAGCTCCTTATTTTAGAATAATTAGTAGAGTTCTAGAAACCTTCCTCCATTGTTGTTTGCAGAAGTACAAACTTCTTGGGTAAGGAAAACTGCAGAATCCAGAGAGAATAAGCTGCATTAACATTTTAGCAGTTGTGTGACCCTCGTGCACGCATGTTTGCTATTATTTCTAGGAGCTCCCTGGATGATAAGCATGATATAAAAAATTTAACCACAAAGAAAAAAAAATGTTTAAAGGACTGTTATGGGTCTGACTAATCCCAGAAAAGCAAGGAAGTTCAGGATTCAGCCGACTTCATCTGTAATGCTGGTTGTGCTGGTTTTCATTAGTGAAATCAGAGTGTTGGATGATGCAATTCACCACCAGCTCTGTATCACCCTGAACCAGAACCTTTTTGCTGGTGGTTTTTAAAATCCTAGAGATGTAGGGCAGGAAAGACTTCAAGAGATCTTCTCATTCTCTGCAGGGACGTGAAATCAAACATGTGTACTCCATCACTGGAGTGTGCTTGTCAAGGTTTTTACAAAAACTTCTAGAAAAGTACAACCTGCATTTTTTCTCCCTCCAGTGTTTCTTAATCTGTGGCCAGAAACCCAACCTGAATCATGTTCAGACTTGAGGTGGTTCATTCTTCTCTCTTGCTGTGTTGATTCCTGGGCTTTCCAACTGGTTTTGAGCACTGTGTCATTTTCCACATTAAAACACTGTGCCTCTGGTGTGTGAGGGAGGAGCGAGGCTCACCCACATCCCAGAGCAGAGAGGCAAGAATGACGTAGCGGCCTGACTGAGCAAAGGTTGGAGAGATGCTATCCCTTGCATCAGGTCATATGAAATACTGTTTCTAGACTGGGCTTCAGGCAGAGTCAAGTTTCATGTATGACCCATTAATTTATATGCTGACCCTTGTTCTCTGACAGTGCTGTTGGGCTCCCTTCTCTTCTTCTTCCCCTTAGCTAGTGCTGGCTGCTCCAGGCTGCAGACCTGGGAAGTGGGGAGCAGCAGGGATCAGCTCTGCTCTGTGCAAACCCCGTCTGGACACCAAGGAAGATCAGATGATATCGGGTTTGGCTCCCACAAAATAAATTGCTTTTCATCCACCTTCTTCCATCTTCCTCCTGTTGCTAAATGCAACTTGAAACAAGCATAGAAAACAGCTATATATTGTCCTGGTACCTCAGACCAAATATGAAGATGTTACATGTTTTACCTTCTTAGTGGAGAAAATGGAACAGTTGCTGGGGAGCTGAGCAAATACTTCAGCATTGACAGTATAGTCAGCTGACTGCTACATGCATCTGAACAAAAAAAATTGACTATATTGGCCAAAGCTGTGCTCATTCCTGTTTTTGAATTTGCTTCCCACAGCAATTCTAGTGGACCAAGAATTATTCATATATGTTTCCAAGAATAATGAATAAAACCAAATTGTAAGCTGCTTGCAGGCATAGTCAGAAGGAGATCTAATTTTCCAGATTACTCAATGTGAATTATTAATTCTGCTTGACTAATGTGGAGCAGTCTCCTGGTGTTTAAGAGGAAAGACAGTCTGCTTTATCAGTTCATTGCTGATGCCTCCCTGTATTTTTCACGTCACATTATATTTAACTTTTTCTGCCTTCCTGAATCAAGCTTAGCACCAAGGGAGGGAGTAAAAGTGCTCTGGCTCAAACAGCTGTGTGAGACACGAGCTATTTGATAACTTGACTGCTCCTTAGGGCTCTTCAGTCCTTGGACACAAGTGAACATGTCCCTCATAGGGCAGTGGGAGTTTGGAGCCTGCATCAAAAAAAAAAATCACTTGTACCTTACAATAAAACCAAGACAACAAAAGATAGCCCCCACCCCATGTTCCTCAGCTATAATTGTTTGTTGCCTTTTTGCTGTTTTCATCTCTTTAGCAAACTGTGCCAGAGAGGCTCAGTGCTCTGCTGCCTGTGAGTTGCAGTTTTATGTGGGTAGTGCACAGGTGTTTGCTCTAACTGATGGGCTGAGAAGGGACTGAGGCTTAGCTTGTCTGGAAGGAAAGGCTCTTGCAATTTCAGGGTCAAATCCTACACGTATAATTTTGGAGTAATTTCAGTGGCTTACTAGAGTTGCTTGGGATTTAGTCTGGATTTACACCAGGGTGAATTTAATCTGACAGATAAAATAGAGCTCAGAGTATCTGTGCCAAAATTGAACAAAATGTAAACACTTCAGTCCCTCAAGGACGCTCATCCCAAGTGATGGTGGAAAAAATAAAGGAGCTTTGCATTATGGCAGGTAACTCTCAAGAGCTAGTAAGCTGAAGGAGATGAGAAAAAAATAACAGCGCAGTGAACCAAGCCATTACAAGTCCTTTAGAACTGACCCATTTGAAATGTTTTTTAAAAAAGGGTTAGAAAACTCAGACCTCGTTTTCCCTATGAAGTCAGGAGGCAGTAAGATGTGGTGGTGCCTGTGCACTGTAGGAGCGTGCAGGACAATCCGGGTGCTCAGCTGGATGGTGAGCTGCAGTGTGGGATGGTCCAGCTGCCAGGTCTCTGGAGCTCAGTGCAGCAAACATTTTCCTATTTACACTGATCTAGTTTGTGGCAAGGATGAGAAATGCCCCAAAAATGAAGATCTTAACAATCAACCCTTACTCATTATACAGAAACATTCTCCTTTGTATAATATGACGTATTCTAGCTGAAAGCGGCCCTTTTTTCTGCCCACCCCTTCCTACTGGTTCCTGTGTATTACGGTGTATATAGATGGGCTTCTGTGGTTTGAGCTGATTTCTAGCCAAAGGACTATTCTCAAAGCAAAAGGATAAATCCAGGGAGGGTGCGTCTGTGTCACAACTACAGGTGGTACAATGGGGCTGTCCCTGGTCTCCAGGTCAGTACCAGTGACTGAGTTTTCACAAGAATCTTTTTTTTTAAATAAAGAAATTAATTGATATTTTTAAAAGACATTTTATCTCAAAAAGCTTGTTACTCATTTTCCCCTGGCCCTATTCTGCTTTTTCTTTTCTGGCTACTTGATGTATAAGTTGCAGTTGCTTAATGATGCAAAGCTCATATCTCCTAAAACATTCTTCATGAATTGGACTCAAAATTTCTATAACTGCTTATTTTAGATAGGAACTGTACATTTTGGAGTATGCAGCATCCCTCTTCTGTAAAATATACCAGCCCTTTCATTGCACTGTATTTTAGTCAACATTTTTGGATATCCTTTATCAAAAGAACCATTAATGAGACTTTCCAATTCTCTTTCCACGGGCACATAATACGCTCTATGTCTTTAATTAGCACCTTCATTCCTCTCCCCCTTCCCCCTCTCCCAGGAAAAAGCCAAACCTTCTTCACTACCAAAATGGCCTGTCAAAACCTGACAACTGAAGTTCTGCCTTGTCAATAAAAAATTGTCTGTACCACTGTGCAAGCTGAATATTTGGGACTGGTGCAAAATAACGCACCAGCTGCATTGTCTGCTTTCCTACTTTATTCCATTTCTGCTTAATTTTTTCAGGGCTACTGAAGGATTTCTGGTCTCCCCTGAGCATTAGCTATAGAAAACAGATCATATTTCCTTAGGGGCTGTGCGGAGAATTGCTCTAAGAGAGTATTTGTGGATGCATATGGAAATTGTGCATGTGTATCCATTTCTATATGCTTTCCTGTGTGTATTAGTATATTCAGAAGTGCTGAGAACTCTTCTGTCAAAGGGTACGTGAATTCAAGCATTGTTTTCCTCTCAGAAGTGGGATTTTACTGGGAATGCTGGCAGGCCCCTCACAACAGAAGGATGGGTGGGTGCTGCTACTGTATATATCTGTTGTTGTCACATTGGATTTTGTGCAATAAAAATAAAACCCTTGGTCAGAAGTGTCATAAAAGTTTGATTGACTTTCCTCTTTAATTGCTTATCATCCTTGAAGAGACTTCTTGGCATTTAGAAACCAGTGAATCTGTTTCCCATTTCTTTAGGCTTTATAAATACACCCTGTTTATATTAAAATGATAGACAAATATACATAAAGCTGGAAAACATGACCACAAACTCTTTTCCTCTCTCTATGCATTTAAAAAAAAAAAAACCTAAAGACACTTTTATTGTTGCTAAACTTTTGCCCTTGGCTGGTAGAGCCTTCTTTATGTTTTAACAGATCCAGACATCCTTTTCATGTGGTCCTTGGATGTTCTATATTTTATATCTCTTGTGGCTTTATAAAAAGGGAAGAATGAGCTTGCTGCACAAACATATCTGATGGTAATTTTTTTGTTGTTTTTTGCAAGTCAGAAGTATTGTGACGTTTCCATTTTTAAAAGAAACTTGTTTCTCCCTGCTCTGGGAAGCTGTGTTAAAGGGTTTCAGTAAGCCAACAGAAACTGAGTAGATGGAGTATTTTGGAGGTGGGTGCTGGGGAAGGCCAGGCAAGCACAGAGACCTTAACTTGCTTGTGCTGTCATCTCCCACCATCAGAGACGTGACCTGTGCTGCCTGCAGCCTGGCTGTGAGCTTGCTGGGGCCTTGGGCGCTAGGATAACACCCAGGGACTGTTGCCACAAAGATTTAGCTCCTTTCACATGGGTTTTTTCCCTGTTGTGGCATGCTTTTTGCTGTAGGATGACATCTTCCTCCAGATGTGCTCAAGTCCTGCAGAAATTGAATTCTAGGCTCTGCTCCAGAGGCAGACAGGGAAGGGGGCCTTGTCTGTGTTGTACCCCTGGCTCAGGGAGTGGGTAATGAGGTGCCTTTAGTTTGTTCAAGACAGCGGAGTGTGATCCAAAAGGGGAAAGAAAATGGAAAAAAGGGACTGGTAGGATGCTCTGTGGGGCACATGGCTCTGGCAAAGCTCTGGTGGGGCCTTTCACTGCTGAGGGGAATGACGGGCAGGGAGAGGGGGTTGTGAGGAAAGAGGAGTTCGGGGGCTGGGTGAGGGGCTGTCACCCCCGCTGTACCAATGAAGTGAGCAGGGGTCCCTGAAGCAGAGGCTCTCAGTCCTTGTGCAAGGAGATGCTCTCAACAGATTTAAAAGTGCCCAAATGTGGCAGCACTATTTGACAGTTTTGTACCAGAAAGGAAACTTGGGTTTAATACTACCATCTTCCATTCAGAGGAACAGAGCCCCCAGATGATTCACTGACTAAATACATCAACCCCCCTGAATATTTCTAGAGTAATAAAACCCAAGTTAAAGAGAGGAAAAGTGCAGCTCAGCCATGAAATGATGTGGTAGTTGTAAAACAAGCCATATTAGAAAAAGGCTAATGGACAACATTTTCAGATGTTTGCCAACTGTTTCCTTCTCATATAAAGCATGACTTCAGTGCAGCTCTGTGTCAGCATGGGGATATGGTGCTCTGGGCTTGGGGATGGGGCTAGAGAGGCTGGGGCAGAGAAGCAAACACCCTGATTTTCTTTTTGAGGTGATGCATGCTTGTGTTACAGCTTCCAGGGCCTGAGAAATTCACCCCTCAGAATGAAATGCTGGCAGAAGGTGCCTCCTGTTAGTGAATTTAAAAATTTAAGCTTATTTAAACAGGCAGAGTAGCAAACCACATGCCCCAGAGGGCTAATTTTGATCTTTCTTCTCTGTTCAGGGCTCCTATGTGTGTTTGCTAGCCTTGTGGTCCCCGCTGCAGTAGTTCTCATGGAGTGTTAACTTCACTGTTTGTATAGTTAACTCCTTTCTTACACAGCTTTATAAAACAGCATATCTCTACACAGCCATACAGGTCTCACAGACATGAAAAAATTGTTCTAGGTCAGGACTTCCTACTGCGTGTGACAGGCAGTGAAGTTCATAAGTTTGGTGATAAACAAAACCCAAGGTTAAGTTTCTGGAGCAGAAGGATCACATCTTGGTGCCTGTGGCTGGGGTTAAATCTCCCCCTGCAACACTGTTCGCATAACACCACCACTGCTGCTTCAGGTAGTCATCTCACCTTACTCTCCTGGCTCTTTTACAGAAAGGTAGTTCCTCTAGATTGAATCAGTGACTTTCTTAGGTTAGCACTTATATTGCAGTTTAATTCTGAGATTAAAGGGATGTGACATCTTTCATCACTCAAATGACTACAGAAAACCTCAAATCCAAATTGTAATACCATTCTGCAATCCAAGATCAGTGCTCTGAAAAACAAAGGCTGATGTTTCTTGCCAGTTACCAAAATCAACAGCCGACTGGCACCAAGCTACCTTGGGTATTTCAGACCTGTGCAGAAACAGGAAAATACATTTGGAGAACTGCAATGCTTTGACTGTAGACTTCAGTAGTGAGGTGCTCAGGTTTTACTCACTTGCAGGATTTTAAAGGTGTATTAGGAGAAGTCTTACATGTCACTTAAGGGAGATAAGAGAGATATGCTAGACCAGGAGTAAATTTCTGCCCAAAATTATCCTTAAGGTTTAATGTTGGAAAAAGGTTTGCTTCTGTGGGCTGACCCCAAGCTTTCTCCTTTCAGAGGTGTTTTCGCACCTGCTTACTTGACCAAAACCATATTATTCTTCTAGCGCAAGCCTGCCTAGATACCAGGGTTTCCCTGGTGTAGGGATTTTATCCTGGAAAGGGCCTCTCGCTGCTTTTACACAAGGCTGCCAGGTGCCTTCTTTGACCATCCAGCAGCATTTGCTACCAAGGGCTGTACTGATGACTAGCAGGCCCAGCTGATGTAGATCTGGCTCCTGCTGTTCAGAAGATAAGGGGCCTGAGGGCATCCATATGTGCCATTAAAGGGTTTGGTATGCAGCACCTAGGAAGAAGTCACATAAGTCCCTGTGGTCATCATGAAGCTAGGTGGATAGGTCACTTAAAAGCAGATGATGGATTTTGTGGCTCTTAACTGTTTTACATCAGTATTTTTTTACCTGTGGACAATATAAAGGTGCTCTGGAAGATTTAAGCTGAAAGAATGTCGGAGCACATTTCTCTTCAGCCAAGGGAATCTGGCATGGTGTAGTAGTATTGTAGGAGAAAGCTTCTCCTTCCACTGTTCCCTTTCCTAGCAGGAATGGAAGCTCAGTGGTAGTTCATTGATCTGGCAGCCTCAGCAAGGCTTTTGATCCCACACTTTCTCTGAAAATTTGCTATGTGTTGATGTGATATCAGAGGGTTTGGGTGTTGGGTTTTTTTTGTTGTGAAGTTTGCATAGGCTGTGGTGAGCCCTTTTGTGTCCCACAGTGAACTACTAGGAGCAGCCCTGGTCATTTTTGACCATGAGACTTGATTACTATAATTACCTCTTTGCAGGGCGTTCAGTGCAGCATCTCCCCAACTCGCAGTATGTTTGGACTGTAAGTAACCCAGTTAGTTGTTTACTAACAAGGACAGGAGTAGCTGTCATTTTTTAACTATACTTTGTAGCCTTACTTGCCTTTGCCTCTGGCATGCTCTCCATCGACTTCGTTGATCGCTTACTCAAGCCCTAAAACTTGTTGAACCCAACAATAAAAAATTAATACTAGGAAAGAATTTAAATCCATTTGTCATCATGGAAGAAAGTATGAAAATAAGTACTGTTGCAGTGGAAACATTTTAGGTAGATTCTGGCAGCTCTCAGCCCTGTTACAGTCTCACAGATAATACCAACGATGCATGTCCCAAGTTGGCGCTGGCAGGGCAACACAGGGAAGCTCTGGGAAATATTAACCAAGGGGACATCAAGTGGGTTTTGTCAGTGAATAAATGTTATGAGGAGAAAGATCAAGTCAATTACTTTATTAGGTAGAACAATTTACAATGAAGCTTTGCTCGGGGTTTTTTGGGTAGCTCTGTTTGACTGTGTATTAGTGAACTTTTGGTTACCCTTCCTTTCTGTGCTGGAGCCATGAAAGGGCCTCTGTGGCCCAGCCTCGAACTTGGTTTTCACTCTAGCCAGGCTATAACTTGTTTTAATCATATATTTGGGGTTTTTTTTCTTTCCAATCTGTTGGTGTTTAATGGTGGTATTTTTTAGAAAGATGAGAAAATCCTAAGAAAAACATATTTTGAAATCTATCTTTGTAAAATGGCCTAGTCAAGAAGAGCCTACCTGATTTGTTCTTTAAATCCAAAGCACTAAATGGAGATGTTCAAAAACATTAATCACTGGGGTAACACAGTGCTCATTGATATTCGTTAGCACTCAGTCTGACTAGTAACAGATCATGTTTTATATCCTAGGAAATTTGCTGTTAAAATTAGACATAAATAGAGGTGGGGTATAATTAGTTATTTCTTCCAGATGGACTAGACTGCACTACTCAGCCAGATGATCCCAAGCAGTGTAGTGTACAGCTGCCCTCCCCCTCCTGATCCAAGCTACCCTCTCAGAGGAGCTCCCCTGGGCAACTGTCTCTGTGTTGCCTTGGTCCTAGCACTGGGCCTAACAAAGGTCTTCACATTCCTCCATTGCCTGCACAATCCCACACATACAGTGATGAGGTTTTCTTTGTTAGCCCCAAGCAAATTTTTGAAACCTCACTGTAAGTCTGGAAGCACACACATTGTCTTTCCTGCTATATTTTTACTCCCAGCTTCTTCCAGAGCTTTAAATGCTATCCATTAACTAATTTTTATTTCCGGGGAATCACATGACTCCAGGATAGGAGGTTTAAAAGAAACAGATGGTACAGTGAAACCATAGATGAAGTTGTGAGCATTTCCAGCTCTCTTTCTGGTCTTTCTGCTCTTGGAGATGTACTACTGATCGGGCTGTGCTTAGATAAAGAGGGAGGAGAGGTCGTGGACCCTACATGCCCTGGTCAGCTCAAGCTTGGGGCATTAAGCAGCTCGTAGGTACGTGGTTGTGCCATCTACCTAATGCCTGCGTCAGCCTGATCGAAAGCTTAGACAAATTTGTCATGAAAAATATGTCTGGTTTTTGTTTGGTCTTTTGAACCTTTGAAACACTGAAGATGTGCTGGCTGCCACGGATGCTGCTGTAACTCTCATTCCCCTCCTTGTCTCTGCTCTTTCACTCTCACTGATCTTTCTTTGTCTTCCTTCTCCTCAAAAGAGGCAGAAAGTGTTGGCAGGACCCTTGAACCC
The DNA here is from genome assembly GCF_047716275.1 of Strix uralensis. Classification (NCBI taxonomy): domain Eukaryota; kingdom Metazoa; phylum Chordata; class Aves; order Strigiformes; family Strigidae; genus Strix; species Strix uralensis. Next base: position 14,247,520 of record NC_133977.1, on the reverse strand, counting down.
TGTTAACAAGCATCAAATAGAATTAATTTTACCTGTGCCTCAAAATACCTGTATTTAGCACCTTGATTTCACTGTGAATGCTTTTATTTTTATAGTTATTTTAGAAAACATTTTTCCTATTGTAAATATAATTATTATATATATGAAAATAAAAACTCTACTCAGCAAATAAAGGTTCATCTATGCATTTCTTTAGTCCCAGTTTTTATTAGCAGTGCTAGAGGTATTTTTAAAGTGTTTATTTAATCCAGCTATTCAGTAGTCTCCAGAGTCCAGGCTTCTGCTTTAGTGCTGAATCAATGCTTGGTCAAGCCTTAAACTTTATGGGTTTTGGCACAGTGTTGAAACAGAAGCTTTGATGCTTGAGACTGCTGCCTGCACAGAGCAAATATAAATTTTGATCAGTACAGTAAGTGTTCACCATTTAAAGTGTCAGTGGCCAGCCTGTAACAATCCCCTTGCCCCGGAGCTGTCAGGCTGGGTGGTGCACCTGGGCTGTGGGCACGGGATGGTTAAAAGCTGCAGTGTATTCCTGGGTGCTGCCTCAGCCCCAGCCTGCATCCCCTGTGTCGAAATAGTATTGTTGTCTGATGGCAGTTCAGGATAAAATTACTATATCTAAATTCCTACTGGGCAGTTATTCTTGGTTTTGCACAGGCTGAGTGTTGATGAAGCTGCCCTCCCCTCCAGAAGCTGTGGGTCAAGGTCAGGTCTGAGGAACTTTGTGCCGTGACCCACGAGCCAAAGCTGTAACTCCTAATGTTATCATTCAGGTGTGCTTCAAATCCAATGCAGTACAAGGAAGGCTTCGTCTTCTACAATCTGAGCTAATTCTAGTGGTTTTCCTTTAACGTGTACCTGGATCTCATTTGCATAATGTACGTAGATAAGTCTCTGATGCAGAGGAAAGCCAAAATTTCACCCTTTCAGAGCTCTGTGGCTATGATGTATTTTTCACTTGGTGATCTCAGTGCATTCTTCAAGGTAATGTACAGTGGACAAAAGCTTGATTACAAAGACCACATTTCAGCCGCTCACCTCTGGCTCCCCAGCATGGCTCTTTGGGAGGCAGCCTGCGTATGCCAGCTGTCCTGCCCCTGCCCTGAGCCAGCATGACTGTATGCAACAACAGGGCCATGTGCCAAGCAGAAGCAGGTTGTGGACACCCACCCTCCAGTGCACCTGGGGACTGTGTGATCCTCCCTCCCCACAACCTCAGCTTCTCTGACACACAACTTGTGGCAGACGAGGAAGCACAGTCCCATGTAGTATTCTACAGTGGAGGGATCCCCACTGCCTAGTGCACAGTGGTGGCTCTAATGCGCAAATTCCTCTCTCAGCTTCCCTTAAATCCTTCCTTGTTCTTTTGGCTTGTATCTTCATCCCTTCCACTGAAGATGTGATTGCAACCTGGGCTGTAAGTCCTGTAGTGCCAATGCATGTTAACAGCATATGATGGAGCAATATTGTTTCCGTACTTTACTCTGTGACCCAAGGAATTCTGTTAATGTCTTCCCTTATATGTTTGTATGTGGATATGCAAAGTGTATGGTGTGATTTTGTGCTGTAGAGATTTCACTGACATATAAGCACATTTTATCTCCTCCATGTGAGGGTTTTATCTCTATCTGATATTTCTCATGAATTTTTTTGTACAATTTGAAGCATGCAAGGGACCTGCCTGGGACCCTGAGCACCCCTGGTTCAAGACCTGCTTCTTTACCTCCTCCTGGCGCTTTGTGCCATGGCTTCCCACCATGGCAGAGCCTGTGCTGGACGAAGCTGGCATTGCTTCCTGGGTAATACCAAAATGCTGAGGGGCACGCTAATGTAAGCCTGTGGCACTGCACAGGTTTTTTTTAGCACAGAGTCTGTGTTGCTTTGTGCTTTGACCAGTCATTTCTGGAAGGGGCTGAAAGGCTCTCCGGTCAGAGGGTGGAGATGGCCCCTGCTAGCTAGCAATGACTGAATGCTGCTGTGGAGAGCAAACGTTTTCTTTTGTGATGGTGTTTGATAGACAATCACACAGCCAACTACTGAGAACTTTATTAGCATGCTTGACAAAGGCTGTGAAGTCTCAGAATTGACCACACAGGGAAAGGACCCTGTGAGATTTCAGTGGAGTGGAACGCTGGCTTCTTCAGCACATCCCACAGAGCAGATCTGGAACTGGGAGCAAGGGTGCAACCAGGATGGAGAATTGCCAGAGGAGCTTATCCTGATGTTGCAAATTAAATCATGGTCTTTTCCTGATATGTTTCCAAGACTACATTTAAGAGAGAGAAAGCAAAAAATTAAAATATGAGTTCTGGTAGCACTGTTAGGCTCCAGATATGCATTAAGGAAAAAAGAAAGGTTTTCCAACTTCATTTAACAACACCAAGAATTTATGGCCTGTCTGTAAGCCCTTAACGGGGATGTTGGGGGAAGAGAGGAGCTCCTTTCCCCCTCCTGCACTAAAGGGATCTCAGGAAAGTCTGTTGCGTTTCCTCAGCCACACTGGCTCTCTGCACAGAGACACTGATAGATTTGGTGTTCTCCTCCCTCCACTCCCTGCCATATCTGTGTCAGGAGTACTTAAGGGTGGGGACTCACCTGAGTGACAGCACAGACAAGCCCTGATCTTAGCAGGCACCATTTGGCACAACTATGACACCAGTAGGTAACGATACCTGGAAATGGTCTCTTTACTTGTTCCATGAAGCTACCTTCTTCTCAGTGGAAGAAGTCGGACAGCTGAGTAATCTGCTACAACAGCATGTCACAGCTGGATGCAAGAAAAATTGGGCAATGCCCTGAATCCCTTGGCTGCTGCCAGGCGCTCCCACTTGCTGGTGGGTGGTGCGCCTTTTCTCTCTGAAGTGCCGGCTGCCATGAGAGCGGTTACAGGTTTCAAAGTTTCAGAGCACACTTGCTGCAGCGAAGGGGGCAGATCATTGCACTGCACTCGGAGTAGTTGAGGTGGCCGAGCAATGGTGTGCCCCTGTCTGGATGCTGGGAAGCTGGCTGCAGATGAGTTCAGCTTTTGTGCTGGTGGCAGGCTGGGTAGAGCAGGGGCCACAGGTGAGCTCCTTCCTCCCCTCGCCTCCACAGCTCCCCGGAGCTTGATGTGATCTCTCTGCCTCCCGCCACAGGAGGAGGGGGCAGATTGTAGCACCCAAGACTTCCAAAGCCTTGTCATTCAGATTTCAAATAAAAAAAGTAATTGCCATCTTGGTCACAACTTGCATCTGACCTGCTTTTGGTGGCGATAACCATTCATTTTTATCATGTGTTATGTTGTCTAAATTAGGAAACTTTAATAATGTATGTGATTTATCAGAAGGCTTATGTGATAATGGCGGAAACTTACATAAAATGAAAAATTTATAATGCTGTATTAGTCTTATGAAACAGTGGTGTACCTTCATAAAGAGTCCAAAGAGCAATTATTATGTGTGTTTGACTGGCACTGTAAAGTCGTTAGTTCAATCATCATTGACCAATTACTGCTTTATTGTATTTTCTTTTTATTTTTATGGTCAGAGAATGGCATTTTTCCCACAATCAGTCCTTGAGCACAAAGACAATAACAATTAAAAGAAATATTTTAAATCTGGATTTTATCTGCACAGAGGGACCCATCCGTCACTATAAAGATCAGTTTTGCATGCAGCTGTATTTCAATCCAATAGCCCCCAAATATCCAGTTTTCCAGAATCAGAAGTTTTAATTTTAAACATTCTTCAAAAAATGAGTAGTTTGTGTTTCACAAACTTGCTCAAAATATTAGAGTTCCTTATGACCTTACACTTGTTTAAACACTGCATGTTTACAAAGATGTGTGCGTGATAAGGTTACATATGACACTGATTAGAGTCCAGATAAGAATGATTATTGCGGTCATTAGGGACAGACTTGGGCAGTATCCAATATTATCAGCCAAAAGAAATAGAGAAATGTAATACTGTGTGAAAATGCTTATTTATCCTGACAGAGTACTGACCCGCAAATATGGTTTTGGTCTGTAATTAAGCCAAAGGTATTACTTGCAGTAGCTTAGTAATTGTACCTGTCCTGAGCCTTGGCTGCCTGATCTGAAACTCAGGAGTGCGGGAGCAAACCAGCCTGTGGTTTGGGGTGAGGTGATGTGGTGACAGGCTGGGGGATGACCTTGACTTCAGTGTAGCTGCATTGGTGCGCGCTGCCGAAGGACGCAGTTTTGGATCGTGTTCAGAGCCAGGCTTACTGTGTGAAAACGAGCTTTTGACATCTAACGCAGTGTGTGTCCCCTTAATTGTTCCTGTGTGCTGTGTTGCCACCCAGGCACCTGGGGATGCTTAGCTGAGGCTGTGCCGGTTCAGGGAGCAGCCATGGGCCGCCCCTTGCTGTGGCTTTCCTGAGGTGGCTGGCCACCCTGGGAAGCTCCGGAGAGCCAGCATGTCTGCACATGTGTGTAAGGCACTTAGTGCAGGAGAGATCCAGTGTTGTTTGGCATCCCAAAATGAAAATAAAGCCAAGCCCAGCGTTTGTCTGCCCAGTCCTCTCCCGCACAGCTCCTAGCACTGCCCGGAGGGGTGACTCCCCGTGGCCCTACTGCTCATGCTCTGTCTTTCCCCTCTTCCACGATGCCAGCTGCTTCCCTGAGGTGCCTGCCTGTCCCTGGGCAGGAGCAGGCTTCCTCGGCTGTGCTGCTCACCCTCCACCCTGACAGGAGGAGCAGCACATGGCACCACAGCATCCTCAGAGTAAGAACACATGGCGTCACATATACAGCTCAGTCATGTGCTGCCTAGCAGGAGCCATCAGCTGTGCTCTGCATGGCAGCAGGTAAAACACCCACCTCTCCTTTTCAAAGCCCTCCCCAACCCAACAGGGAGTGGAGTCATTAATACGTGTGTGGTGGTTGTCTCACAGCTACCGCAGCTTTCCACAGGCTCAGCAGTAGCTGAGCTCTGAAACAGCTTTTGGGAGTGGATTGTAAGGATTGAGTCTGTCCCCCTTTGCTGGTGTGATGCAGGCAGTGGCAGCTTTCCCAGATGAGGTGCTGAGCACCTGTGCCAGTGGTCCTGCGCAAGCTGCAGCTCCCAGACGGGACTGTGACCAGGGCTCAGCACCAGCTGGTCATCAGCTGAGCAGAGCTGCTTGCTTCTTGGGAGATATTAGTGAGCCTGTCTTGTCCTCCCTCAAAATATATTTATATTTTGGGCTTAGGGTTTGCTTTTAAATCATGAGAAGTTTTTTAAAGTACGTAAGAAACCATGTCGGGGGCGGGTGGGGAGAGGTGGGAAGAGGGATCAAGTCGCGGAAATGGAAAAAGGGCTACTGAAAAATAGTACATTGTACAGAGGAAGTTCCTTCTTTTTGCTTATTTCAGTTTCATTTTGGAAGTAATTTTCTTCCCCCCTGCCTGGTGTACATCCAAAAATTTAATTTCATTCCCAGTTGAATGAGATATCTACAAATCCCTGGTCACTACAATTAACTATAATTAATTGGTGAAAAATTCAGATTAGCTGAAGAGGTCAGCCAGATTTCCAGCAACAAAACTGTTTTTTCCTCCTGTTTAGAGGTGCACCAAGCAGGCTGACAAATCCACAGGTGATTTGCCCTGAAGTCATCAAGCAAGTTCCTCAGTCCTTATAGTCCAGACCTAAATGTGGAAGCAATGAGATGAACCCCATAAGTCTAAAGATCCTGCAGAAAACTGGTATCATGTGTGCCCATCTGCTTTCAGCTGACTTATTCTGTGCATAACCTCTGCACAGTCTCTGGCTACAGAGGCTGGACTAACAAGGGCATCAGACAGAGATGAAATGCTTGTCATGGCTCCTTCTGTAGGACCTTCTATCACAAGTACTGACACTGCTTACGGTGGGTGAGGAATTTCTCCTTGGCTCCAGTCCTGCTGCATCCAACCTGGGAAGTTTGACAAGCTACAGCCATCTCCTTCCACTCCTTTCCCAGTGATTTCATCCACGAGGGTGGTTTTACTAAGCCAGACCCTCCTTTCCCTCCCCCTCACTTTATTTTCTTAAGAGACTTAATCAAAGGTAATTTGAGTTCCCATTTCTCTATCAATGGTTGTATTTAAAAGGAGCTTATCTGATTTCCATCACCAATTATAGGCTCCCATTTCTTGTTTATATCCATCTCAAATCTGACAAGGTCCCTGTTTGATTTTGATAGGAAGTCAGGGCTTCATACAAAGCTAAGGAGACTCTGAAGCACATTTGTTCGGGTAAAATAATATCTCAGGAATTACTTCACTTGTGCTGAATGAGGAGGGGGTGGAATAGGGTGGTCCCTGCCACTTCTCTTGAAAAATAAATTCTGAAGCCAAGATAGTAAATATTTCCCTGAGCCGACACGGTGGGAGGGAAATTACAGTGCCCAGGAATATTGCTATTAAGGAGACTTGAGGTCAGAGGTTAATGTAACAGGAGTTGGTCTAGCCAGAAAGGTCGGGAAAGGTTGGCCTTGTAAGTACAGAGCTGTTTGATGACTTTTAACTATTTTGGGCAAGAAAAACATCTCTGCTTTTGTCTTTGGGAGATAGCTGGCAAAAGTTGAGGCTTTAGGGAACTGGCTGCTAAAATCTGATGGACCAAAAGTGAGTTGTCCCTGGACCATTAATGCTCTTTCAGCTTTGACATAGCAGCTTTTAACCTGCCCTGGTATTTTGCTGTGCTTGATTTTTAAAATTCATTTATTTGAAGCATATGAATCTCTAGGATGCCACTGTAGCTCACTCAGAGCTTTGGTGGCACATATCAAAGCACATGGTGGCATTTCCCAAACCAATTCACTTAGCACACTCCTGGAAGAGGCTGAAGCCTGGAGCCGTTCCCGGCAGTGGCAGAGGGTTAGCAGGAGAGCACATGTTCAGGAGGCAGTTGCCACTACGTGGAGAGCTTTGTCTTTGCTGCTTGAAAAGCTGGTGGATATTTTTATTTGGTTTTGGTTTTATTTTTTTACTTATTGTTTATTTTCCATAGCATAAATGTCTGTAAAACCCTAAAAGCAGGCAGGCACTTCTAATGTTTACCATGGGATAGCTTGGCAAGGCTAACGTGAGCCTCCTTGGCCGTCACATTACCTCTCCAGGCCACTGTGATGTCAACTGGCATGTTAAGGTGGGCCACTGAAGCAGATGCTGGCTCTTTGCATGCTATCTCTGCTCACCAGGACCCAGGGAGCCCTGCGGGCCTGGCACCCTGTCTTACAGCTGGACACACGAACTGGGCCTGAACTCAGCAGTGACCATACCAACACAGCTTCTGGTTGGGCTGAGGCAAGGACAAGGTGAGCTTACACCTGCCATAAAGGACAGTCAGGGAATCTGCATTAAAAATGCATCTTTTCATGGGAGACAATGAATATCAGGGTGTGTTTTCCACCTTCCCAATCTATAGGTGTTCCTCAAATCCACATGACCCTCGCTGTGTGGCAGAGAGGGAGGCAGGGTGCGTGAAAGCTCAGGACCTTGCTCAGCAGGCAGGCAGGTGGAAAAGCTGCCTACCATGCTGCCCTTACTGTCCTCCAAAGACTGCAGGATCCCCCTGAGATAGCATGTGCAGGGAGCAGCATGTGAGGAAAGCAACTATAGGCTGAATGCCCCTTAGACTGGGGAAGATAAATTAGTACTGTTCTTAACCTCATTAAGTCTTTTGCTGGGTCTTCTATCCCTGAAAGGAGTGATGAAGTAAAGCCTAATGTGATTTGGGAAAGGTACATATTTGCTGTATAATGAGGAGCTCAGTTGCCTGCAGGAGGAGTCAGGAGCATGTGGAACCAGGGATCCTTCAAGAAATTTGCAGAAGGCTCCCAGCAGCACAGGGGGTATGACGGCAGCTCTCAGCCAGCCACATGCATACATGTCACTATGCAGAGCATCAGTGCAAGAGATGATACGCTGGGATTAACTGTTGATAAGTGCAATTACATTGCATTTTGAAATGTCAGTTGCACTGAAACATCACTAAAAAAAAAAAAAAATCTTGGTCTGTCAGGCTGTATCTAGGTTCTCTGTGGCTCTTTGCTGTCTCTGGTCTGGCGCAGTATTTCTTGCTCAAAAAAAAAGTAATCTCCTAGTCTGTTTTTTGACTGAAGTGATTTCTTTTCTTGTGCGGAGAACTCTAATCTGAGGAAAAGCTCGTGAGTAAGGAGGTTCATCCCAGCAAACCCTGCAAGCTTGTGCTGTCATAAGAACTGAAGTATTTCAGAGGCAAGTTTCTCTGAAAATGGGTGATATGCATGTTTTGACACTCCTGTTATTTTCCTTTTGGGGGTAATGTCATGCCTCTTTCTCAGAGGACATCAGCTTGGAGGTATGTCTAATTGTTTTGACTGGTATAAAATGTGGAAGAGCTGCCCTGGGAAGCCAGTCTGCCCATGCCTTGATGTGAAAGCTTGTAGAACTCACAAAAGTTCAATATTAATCGCAATAACTGGTTGCAGACTCTTAACTCCTGTTGGCACCTGTCTTTCATTACGAAAGGAGAAGCCCCTCCACTGGAGCTTTTCGATGCTCTGTCTATTGCTGATTGCTTCTCCACAGTCATACATATTTTCCCAATGCAGCGGCCACATCACACGTAACGTGGGGTTAGCGTTGTTCCACATTTTCCTCTCTCTTCCTACGAGTTGCACATTGGCCCTGTTCCATTCTGCCTACTATCGAAAAACTCAGCATACTTGATTTACTGTGTGCAACACGCATGTTGGTAGTCTCTTTCCTTTCCTGCAGTGGCATGTGTACTTCAGCTTTACAATAAAGGGTCTGTATAACACACAGCAGGATAATCGGACAGATATTGGCAGGGCATCTCATCAGTGCCAAGCCAATTAAACCATTAAACCTGATACAGTAAGTTTGATTGCAACTGGCTGTCTGAGGTCCTCACCAAATACGGTCCCGAGAAGGGGGATATGAACAGAATGTGCAGAAGGGGGCCCTGCAGGAGGAGCTGGGAAGCTTTGACATCCATGCTTTTGAGTAATTACATCGGTTTGGACCATAATGCAGAAAAGATTTTTTTAGTGCACGCATTAGAAAACAACTCAAATTCTTTATGATATGAGATTAAATTATTTCATCCCAGATAAAACTTAAGACCAGCAAAAATCCTAATGCTTGATTGCTCTTGAGGTAATATTTCAAGACTTGAATCATTCTGTTTTAAAATACCTCAAGTTTACAATGATAAATCTACGAAGCACTAAAAATCCTACTCAATCAACTCTGGTTCTTGAAATGGCATCTGCCTTTGAGCTATAAAAATAACAGATGATTTTTTGATAGCTTATCAGTTAACAGACTGCTTAGTTAGGATAGCACATTTTTATGCTAATCTTAGGGCTGTGATGAGCGAGAGAGGGAAAGAAAATCTATAGTATTATTTTGTATCTACTTTAAGTTCAGCCTAGCTTTTGGAAAAGATCTGTCCTCTTCTAGGAATTGCCAGCCACACGGGGGTTTCAACACTCATCTGAATGGAGGTGGAATTGATTTAAACATCTTAAAGTGGTAATATATGTGGCTGTTTAATGGTGCCTCTTCTGCACCACAGAGCAGACACGAGGCAAGTGAAACAGGCGCTGAGTGCTTCCCGGCATGGCTGCCGAAGCATCTCCCTCAGCCCAGGAGAACAGGTGGCATTGCTGCCTCAGCGAGGTTTCGGGTGCCCTGGTCTCTGAGAGCTGGTGAGGCAGACAGCAGAAGCAGAGATTTGCCACCCCCCTGTCCTGCTCTCTGCCCTCAGTCCTGCACCTCTGCTTGTCCTCTGAGAGAGGTGGGAGGAGGCATGCAGTCTGCACTGGTGGGACACGTTCAGGGAAGGAAGAAGAGGGGATGGCACAATGGGGAAGCACCTGGGCTTTTCTGCCTGATGTGTCAGATGCGCATGCTGTGGTCTTGTCGTGGGTTTGCTGTGGAGAAAAGGTTCCTTCCATTTATCCAATTTCTTGATTCCCTAAGACTGGGATTAGTCTGGCAAAAAATTATATTACAACACATTTGAGGCTGATTTGGCATTTTGCTGGCATAGGTTAGAATTGATGGTGTCTCAGTGGCCAGGCAGGGACAGGATTTGAATCCTCTTTTTCTTCACTCTGAAGAATTCTCACATTCTTTAAACAGAAATGATACAAACTTGACTTGGTATCCACTACCATTTCTTCTGGGAGATGAAGTGACAACCTAGATTTGACCGACAGTGTCATTTTTGCATTCTTGTGCCTTTGATCACTCATTTTCGACACATTCTTTTTCCAATTTCTGTTTTATAAAAAGCTCGAGCTGTTGGGGTTTTTTTAATAATAATAATAAATTGAATCCACATTCAGACATTATTTTACTTGAATTCAAGGTGGTCAGGGGGAAGGTAATAGGTGGCTTGAATCTGATGCTCCTTACTGAGATTGTTTCCTACCCAATTCTATGTCTCTGGAGAGTAGAAGACTACTTTAACTGAAAATCAGTATGAGCATTAAAAAAAAGTCCCATACAGTCAACTTTCCTTATGTCTGTTCTCTGCTATGCTGACCATGACTTCTTTCTCTTATGTCTTATGAAAAAATATTTTAAAACTGTATAAAAGTGTCTCATGAAGCACAAGGGCTGCCCATGGAGGTAAAGCTGATTCTTTTTCTCTGACACAACATGCCAACACCAGTCAGACTCCTTGATCTCTTTGAAAGGGACTAGTAGAAAGTTAAGACTAAATGAGGAGGCATGTGAAATCTTTGTCTGCAGTTGTTTCAGCCAGAGATTTGTACTTTAGAGCTGGGGTAAATCAAAGTGGTGCCCAGATCTCAACTGACCAGTAGCAACAGTTTGTTCTTGATCAAATTATTCTGACAGATCCAGAGAGGAATTTGGTCACCCGAGTGCCAGAAGTGGGTCCTTTTGCTCTGGATTTGATCCAAAGGCAAAACTGTAGAGGATACCTGGAGATAAATACTGACACCTGAAGATATGCAAGGCTGTTAATTAGTATGTGTAGACCACAAAATTAGGGATTTTTTCCCCTTTAGGGTCAAAGTCAAATAAACATACTTGGTCTCCCAAGCTTGAGTGCATGAAGAATGGAAAAACAAATGAGACTGGCTGCTGCCTTCCCTAGTTTGGTGACTTCCTCAGGCTTTGAACTCCCTGCCCAAGAGCAGCTTCCATTTTCCCTTCAGACATGCCAGTTGGCACTGACCATGGGAAGGAGGAGGGATGGTGTCTGCCTTGGTCTGCTGCAGATCTCTGTGCTGAGGAAATCAGCCAAGGTGCATTTGTAGGGAAACAAGCCGACCTCTTCCTTCTTTGTCTACCTGAGTAGGTTGGAATTTGTACACACAGTGCCTGAAATGCAGAACAACTTGAATCTGTGTTTTCATGGGATTGCCTCTCAAACTTGCCTATTTCTTTGCAGGAAACTTTTGTTGAAGACTCTCTTACCCAGAGAGCATCCTTATTAGTGACACAAACCTGTTAACAAGATTCAGTGTAGCCAAAATCAGCAAACAGTGCTGTGCTCCCACAGACCCCCAAAATCTGGGTAGGAGCATAAAAAGAAAATATGCTTCCTGTGACTATTCCAGATATTTATACTATTAGGTTAAGCCAAAAGCCTGAAAAGATCAACCTTTCAATTGCCTGCATCTTCATCCAGACATACGTATAAGATAAAAATACTGCTAAGGATAGAAGAGTTAAAGTTAAATGACCTTTTCCCCATATAAACCAAAGTTCTGATGAATTTCAAGCTCATGGTTGGACAAGGCAAGGAAAAGGTTTCCTTCAGTAGTCTAATCACCATGCTGTCTATCTTGCTAGTGGATTTCCATGCAGGCTAATCCTATTCCTCTGTTCTTCTGCATGTTGCCTATTACTTGATGCAGCACTATAATAGCAGACTGGCTCATCTGTATGCTCCCATCCTCTCTGTTTCCAGAGCAAGGTGCTTTCTTACTTATTCACACAGAAATTTACTTAGCCCTCTCTACCAACAAGAGGACCTTGAGATGGGTGAAATTTCACAAGACCCTGCTTTTTAAAAGTGTTTGCTGCATGGAGTGTAAAAAAAAGAGTAATAGAAAATCTTTGTTTAAAACTGCAAGTTCTGAAAGTGCTCATGTGGATAGAAACTGAAGACAGAGGAGTGAGTTTCTTCATTTTTATTTCTGGAAGGAAGTAACTCAGGTTTCAAAATGCCTGTAATACAATGAGTCTGCATGTCAGAGACAAGTGCTCTCATTAAAATGAATTTACTACAAGTGTGTACAGAACTTTATACAGATTTCATGAAATCTAATGCTGAAAATTTATGACAGCAAATAACAAAGCTTTGATTAGGCTGATGGGAATGAAAGCTCTTGGAAAGATTGGATTAAGACTAAATGGAAAGTAGCAGTACCTGCTAGAGAGCTGAGCTAAATATGATTTGGGGCTTGTAGTGACTTTGTCACATGTGGCTTGTTGGTTACTTGACCTAGGTAAGTAAAATGCATGCTAGTCTAAGTTGCCCTCACAAGGTTTCCTGGCATGGTTAGACCTATATGTTTTACTATTGCTGTATGTCATTCTGGTTTATCACTTCCTTCTTTCTATTGTTTCTTTGGCTTAGTTTCTTCCCCTGGACTGTGCAATATTGTGCAAAAGAGGCTGTGTGGGCTTGGGTTTTGTGCATGTGTGAGTGAGAGGGAAGAGAGAAGCTTAACAGTGACTGATTTGGGTCCCACCTCTGCTATGCACTAAGCTCTGACGTTTACACACAATCCTGCCGCAGGCATGGTCTGAGGCATTGGTTGGGGCTGTGATCTCCAGCTAGCTCAGCCCTTCAACCAAGTTAATTTAATCAGGTGCAAATTTTCTGTAGGTGAGAAAGGTGTGGGAATTAGATCAGCTGACAGGAAGGAGGCTACAGATGAGCATGGACAAGGAATAGAGAACAACTCTCCTCTTCATTTTGCATCAGGTGTGTAAAAAATATCCCAGGGAAAGAGAGCAGCCCAACCCCTGTCCTGGGCTTTTCCCAGCACCCTCAGCCAAACTGTTTTGACCAATGGTGTTTTGGGAAGCATCAGTGGGCAGGAAGCAGAAGAGGTGGGAAGGTGTGGAAATCGCTCCTGACTGAAAACTCTCAGCACCTGGAAAATGAAGCTTTGTTTCCCTTCCCTTCTTTTCTGGTTGGGTGCATGTCCTCCCCTCAGTGGTCAGAGCAGATCCCTGTCCCATCACTGCTGTTCAGGAGGCTCTTGGGTGCTGTTCCTATTCAGTGCAGAGGCTGGGCAATTTCAGCTCTTGTTTTGGCAAATACTTAATTCACTGACAAAAGACATTTCAGAAGGCCTGAGATTGCTCACTGATTTCACTTCAATTTCCTGAAAATGGTGGGATAATGTTCACAGGACTGAACAGAAAATCCAGTTTGGATTCCTACCTCCCTCACCTGCTCCTTGTTTAGGGGACTCCCTTCAGGGACAGGCAACATTTGCATTTATGCAAAGAAAATGTGAATACTCGGGCCACCACCCAAAGACGGGAATTCATTTTGGAATGAATGGCTTTTAGTTTTTTCCTATTATAACCTTCCATTTTCTGTGGCTTAGATCTTAATTATGTCAGGCAGATCAATTTTAAATGTGCAAGACTTGCATTATTAGAGCAGCATCCTCAGTCCCAGCCTCTTGCCTGCCTGGAAAGTGCTCCATACTCTGTGGTACAGGACTCCTAGAGTGAATGTTTCTGTATTTCCCATGCTGAAATTGTCCTCTTCATATATAATATTTACTTCCACCTCAAATACATGGTAAAGTTATTACTGGGTGATCAGTCATTCTCCTCTCTTTTGCTCGAATGAATACTGGAGTATTTTCTAGAAAGCAGAACAAATCCAAAAGGATTGAGCACCAGTATGTCTGGTGATGGACCAGCAGTATGTCTGGGATACCCATATCCTTTTGGTTAGCATACCTGGGACTTCACCTCTAGGAAGATGGGCTACCCTTGGACATCGCTCACCCTCACAGCAATCCATGAACTGGTACCTTAGAAAATTTTAAAATTAAATGTTTCTGGGTTTTTTTTCAGCACAGTAAGCGAAGCTTAAGAAAATGACTTCCACATCAATATGAATCTTTTTTGCTTTTTTTTTTTTCTGGTGTTGTAAGTCGAGCCACTGAGCTGATAAATGTGTTATTTGTGCGGTGCTATTCAAAGCCTTGTGATTTTGGGGCCAGGTCATGGCCATGGTATTTAGCCTGGATGTCAAGGTGTGGATCACACCAAGGTGATTGCCAAATGCTTTGCGCTGAGACATTTTGAGAGCAACGACATTTCGCTCTGCAGAAAGGCAAGAAAACAAGCCATTCCCCTCTCCCCCTGCTGCAATGGTTTTTATTTTACACCACCAAGAGATGACATACAATTTGATGAATTTCATCCCTTTTTTTTTTATACCCACTTGAACTACTATATAAATATTAATAGCTAAACACATTGCAAACAGGTGGGACCCGTTCTGCCTCTGGAGAGCTGCCACCGCTAAGTGATATCTCAGATGGGGTGACAGAACTTTCCCATGTGGGCGCTGTCTCTCCCTGCCAGCCCCTCGGACACGCCTGGAGCTGAGAGCTCTTTGTTTTTTTGGGCTTTTTTCTTTTTATGGTATCGCTATAACAGTTTTTCTTGGTCTTTTAACAGCTCATTCAGAAGGGGAAGGACAGGGAATTAAAAGGCTTTTTTTCATTACCTTTTCTAGTTAGTGGACTATTTCAAAGGGGTTTGTTCCCAATGACAACAACAGACCCCCCATTTTGCGTTTGTGTCTGAGGGCAGCATTTCCAAAACAGTAATAAAGAAGTCTGTGGGCTGTACAGTAAATTCAGCTTTCTATCACCTCGCCTCTTCCTCTAACCCGCTTTGCAGGTACTGTACAGGGAGTGGTTGTGAGGGTTGACTTTGTGTGTGCAGCTGCGTAAGCAATGTCCACATCTGTGATCTGTTCCAGTGCCCCTGTGAGCTGGGCTCTTTTGGGCAGAACTTTGGGCAGCAAAGGGAAAGGGGTGGTTACAAGAAGCTGCAAGTCTGGAAGGAAGTCTGAGAGGCGATAGGGATTCTCTGATTATTTCCTCCACCCCTTCCTGATTATAGCATTCATCCTTCCTTCACTGTAAAATCTTAAAAAAGAAATAATACATAGAGTTTATTTGTCACAGACCATGTTGGGGGTCAGCAGGCTGTGGTGGCTGCCTCCAGCCTGATGGTGTTATTTGAGCTATCGCTGCTGCCTTCCCAGGGCATGCGGAGCTTTCTTGTTTTCACTGGGGAAGCAGTGGCCTTTTTCCCGAGTAAAATCATTAGCAGAGTTCAAAGAGGTTGTTTGGATTTTGGGTTTTTTGCTCAAAATGATGTTTCCACAGAAGCCATTACCACATTTTGACTTTCAAACAATCACAAATTCCAAAATGTTGTGTTGTTTAAAAATATTTTTTTTCCTAAAATATATTTCAATGAAAAATATACTGTTCTTCATACCATTCACTTCTTTCCTATTAGAACTAGAGAGATATAATGTAGCCCCAGCCACATTTGGGAGTCTGAGAATCTGGGACTTGCAGGATACATTGTACTCAGAATAGTTTCAAGTGAGAAATTTCAATAATCTTTAATTTCTCTTTTTGTAAGAATCCAGAATAGAAGGTTTTTTTGGTTGGTTGTGTTAGTTTTTATTGTTTTGGGTTTTTTAAAAAATTTGGTTTGGGGTTTTTTTTGTTGTTGTTTTTTTTTTTTTTTTTCCCCAAAAGCCCGTACAAAACCTAAAGATTCAAATTTTCCCCTGGGGCAAGAATAGAAATATTAGTGATGTGCCACTTGCTTGGTGGCACTGTAGAGGGAACGGTACAGGCATGAATCAGGGACTGCTGGCAGAGTCACTTTCCAATATGTGCAAATAAAAATGCAGACCACATATTACATCTGGGGTCTGAAGATTTACCAAGCTGCCATAAGGCCATAAGTTTGGTTGTTTGCAGTTTTGGGTTTTTTGAACCATCGAAACAGGCTGCATGAAATTATGCCTCCATTTTTTTATTAATACATTTTTAAATCTGATTCTAGCTGAGGAGTCTCCAGCATTCCTATTTAATGTTCTGATTAATGAGCATAAACAATGCTTTTAAGATATTTTTACCTGTGTATAATCAAGCCATCTAGCCACCAGTAACTGCAAATGTCACAGATTTCAATGGTCTCTTTGGGACTTTTAATCTGTTTGCTTTTATAAAGGAGGTGATTTTATTTTTACATTAAGGAAGCATTAACATCATTAAATGGGCTCCCACTTTATGATAACTGCAAATGTCACATTGATCCAGAAAGATAAGAAAATGTGCTCGTCTTTGGAACAATATCCAAGGCAAGAGCAGGCAACCCACACTATTTGCATTAAAAAACAAATTGTATAAATGCAGAAGATTGATGTGCCATCTGTTCATGTCCTTCACTTTTCTGGCTCTTCTGTGTTGAGATATTTTTATGGAATAGTTACGTTTATTATTTTGAAAATGACTCACAGGTTAAAAAAGTTTATGATGGGCAATATAAGTTGAAGATACTCGTTTACAGTATCTCAGGTATAAAAACTGGCATTAAAATTAACTTCCATGCCCACAAACAAACTACAGTATTCTGCAGTCTGTACTACCTAGATACTAGGATCAGAGAAAAAGACTTTACCAGCAACACTAGCAGTTTATGAGGTGAATCCAAAATATCTAACTTGTACATTGTACTTCTCAAGTAATGGAAAGGCATTCAAGAAGGTATAGTGTCTAGAAAAAGCTACTGGCTGAGCTTTGCAACAAGAAGGTAAATATAGGGTGGAACCTGTCTAAGATCAGGCTGTATGTTTTCAGTGAAACACTGACATTAGCTGGGGTGGATGAGGTGAGCAGAGTGCTGAATTGTCAGAATTTTTGTCAGAATGCTAAACCCAAATCACAGGCAGTGACTGCTAATAAAACCTGCAAGCTCCAGAAAGATACTATGAAGGAAACCTGTATGCCTCACCACGATTGCTCACTATCGCTTTCATCCCTCTTCTGTTTGCCACACCAAGCCTGCCGTTACCTGAAGTAATGTTCATTGACTCCGTCCTCTGTGGTACCAGCTTATTTTGTTTTGTACCATGCTCCATTTGGAAATGATCCTTGTCTCCAAGTTCTCCCAAGCTGAAGGCAGGATGGTGGAATGGCAGGGGAAGGCAGGAGGATTGCTCCATCACCCAAAGGCTGGGAGCAGGAACACAGGAGCTGCCATGTGTGGTGCAGCCATGTGGGGTGAAGGAGATTGAGGATCCCAAGGGCGAGCAATAGCTGGGAGGGAGGGAGGGAGGGAGGGAGGGAGAGGACCCAGCTGCAAAGGGCTGTTGAAAGAACCAGGGCTCCATATCTCCTGATACAAATCTTCACACAGCAAGCAGGAAATGGTGGCTGGGAGAAGGGGGCTGATACTTGTTTTACAAGGTCAGAGAAACCACCAGCCCCGCAAGGCCCTCCGCTTTTAGCAGGAGGAACATTAACAGAGAGGAGAGAATTTACTGTCATTAAATCCAGCCTGTTGCATATCTCCAAATGTGAACTTTCTGGGAAAAGGTTTAGACATTCCTCATTATTCAGTATTCGTTCTTGGTGTTACTAATATTTTGCCAGTGCCCCACTTCATAGAATCATAGAATCATTCAGGTTGTAAAAGACCCTTTGGATCATTGAGTCCAACCATCCCCCCTACTCTACAAAGTTCTCCCCTATACCATATCCCCCAGCATCTCATCTAAACAACTCTTAAACACATCCAGGATGGTGACTCCACCACCTCCCTGGGCAGCCTATTCCACTCTCTGACCACTCTTTCTGTGAAAATTTTTTTCCTAATGTCCAGTCTAAACCTCCCCTGTTGGAGTTTAAAGCCATTCCCCCTTGTTCTCTCACTAATCACCTGTGAGAAGAGACCAGCACCAACCTCTCTACAATGTCCTTTCAGGTAAGTGTAGAGAGTGATGAGGTCTCCCCTCAGCCTTCTCTTCCTCAAACTGAACAGTCCAGCTCTCTCAATCTCTCCTCACAGGATTTGTTCTCCAGGCCCTTCACCAGCTTCGTTGCTCTCCTCTGCACTCGTTCCAGCACCTCCATATCTCTCTTGTATTGAGGTGCCCAAAACTGGACACAATACTCAAGGTGTGGCCTCACCAGTGCAGAGTGCAGGGGGACTATCACCTCCCTACTTCTGCTGGTCACACTATTTCTAATACAAGCCAGGATGCTGTTGCCTTTCTTGGCCACCTGGGCACACTGCTGGCTCATGTTCAGCTGCTTGTCAATTAGAACCCCCAGGTCCTTTTCTTCCAGACAGCTCTCCAGCCACACCTCCCCAAGCCTGTAGTGATGCATGGGGTTGTTGTGGCCCAAGTGCAGGACCTGGCACTTGTCCTCGTTGAAGCTCATCCCGTTAACGTTGGCCCACCAATCCAACCTATCCAAGTCCCTCTGTAGTGCCTCCCTATCTTCATGCAGATCGACACTCCCGCTTAACTTGGTGTCATCTGCACATTTACTGATAATGCACTCTATGTCCTTATCAAGATCATCAATAAAGATGTTGAACAGAAATGGTCCCAACACCGAGCCCTGAGGAACACCACTTGTGACCGGCCGCCAGCTGGATTTAGCTCCATTGACCACCACTTCTTGGGTCACTGCTGGTCTGAGGCTAGTAGAGCCCTGCAGTAGATGTGACAAATGTTCATGTGTGTCAAGAGAAGTCCTTGTTTATCTGCATTAAATCACTGAAGACAGTTGAAAGAAGGAACGTCTGCCCAAAAGTTGAGACAAACAGTAATTAAAGGTATCTTAACTCCCGTATCAGAATTTCCCAATATACATTTTTTTACAGAAATGGATTAAGATACTGTTCTGTAAATCATGTAAATGGCTTCCTGAAAGAGGGTGAAAACAACTACTTCAGATGTAGATACATTATTTTGTCCCAGACTGCTTGCATGTCACCAAGGGACGACATGGGTTTGATTTCCTCATAAGAAACACTTTCCTTTCTGTCCCCAGATTTTTGCTACTTTACCGCAGAGAGAGAAAACTGTGTGTGGCACTCTGTGCCCTTTGCAGAGATGAGATGAGGACTGTGCCTGATTCAGTCTCAGACCTGGCCCTGTAAACCAAAATAAAAACCCTGGGAATGCCTACACCAGGTTGCTACTCACAGTAGCCTTGGAAAAGGATGAAAACGGGGCAGGAGGATGTGATCCTGGCCCAGCCTCCAGCATTGTGTGGCTCAGAGACTTCCTGAATGAGGAGGGCCTCGTGAGTCAACAGAATTGTCTGATCACTTTCTGAACCCATTTAACTTTTAACTTCCACAGCATCCCACAGTGAGGAGTTCCCAGGTTATCTATGCTTTGTGTGCAGACATATTGTTTCTGCTTTGCCTGCTTTGACCTTGCCACCCATTTGGCTTGTTTGGTACTCTTCCCACCTCCAGTTCTTGGTTTGGAAGAAACAGTGAACCATTGGTTTCTTCAAATTATTTATCTTCCCCATGTTTCCATAGGTTTATCAATTGCTTATAATCTGTTAGTCATTAGTGGAAGCAGACTTCATATCAGAAAAAACATGTTATGAGTTAGACTCGCATTTTTTAAACCCAGCTGAAAATATTGTGTTGGCATTGGTGGTGTGCTTGATAGCTCCAGCTGAAATGAAGATATTGTCCTACAGCCTGCTTTGGGTGGAGCCTGGAGTTTTGTGGTCTTTTCTGAGAGTCATGGAGGATGAAATTAAGAAGAGCAAATCTATGTTTGATCGGCATAAATCACTAGTAAAAAAGCCTGCATCTTCTCTACTGAACTTGTTTTATTGGCCAATTGAAATACTTGAAAATCATTTCAGTGCAATACTGGGATATACTAAAAGTGTCTCAGCCTGGAGGTGTGCAGTCAAAACATGGCAAAGCAGGAAACGGGAGCACAGGCGAAAGAAGTGATTGAATGTGCCCAGAAATAAAGTGAAGAGCTAATGATCCATACTTAGCATGGTTTTATAACCTGTGTTCAGACCCTGGCCCATCATGCCACCTAATCATACCCATGGGACAGGACTTGGTGAATGTGAAGTGCTTCCTATCTTTTCAAGCTGTCTGCACTACCCTTTAAGCCAAAAAGGTTTGCCACTGCCTCAGAAAACGTTGCATTTTTACCTAGAAGTCAAGTCACTTAGATCCCATACTACCTGTGATTCTGGCAGTTACCTGATGGTTGTTTGAGTTTTTGCCTGCTTGTGTTGATCTGTCATGTAGCTGTACATGGGACCATGGCTGGAGTGACAGGGTGGCCATAGGTGAGTCATAGCTAAATGAGTACTGCATAGGCATTTTGGTTTGGAAACTTTTTGGTTCCATAATGGATCTTAAAGTCCTTATTGCTGAGTTTGCCTCACAAAAATCAGCTACAGAAATTGAAGATGGGGCAAAAGAAACCACATTAATTCAGAACAAAGTGGATTTTAGTTTTTCTGTTGGAATACATTTTATCTTCTTCAAATCTTGTCTAGGAATGCCCATCTAAAAACTTGAGTAAAAAAGCTTGTGTCTTAAACAAGGGAATATACAGTACACCTGGTACCTAGAAATTACACCTTTTTTCCTTAAGTAGGTAAGACCTGTCCTTAAAATTTTACATATTATGCATTAATAAAGAAGCTCACTTTTAAATTGAAGAAGACAAAAGACCATCTTTCTCTTTGGAGAATCTGATGTCACTGCTCTCAGGTCTACTGTCAGGAGGGTCATATACAGTTATTTCTCAAAGTGAAGGACCTTTTCAAATAACTTGTGTGCTGAATAAGTTCACCTTGAAAAAGACCCAGTGTTTACTTTTCACTTTGAGAGGGAGGCCAGCTTTGATGAAGTCTGCATATCTTAGACTTTGCAAACAATCTTTATCGCATTGCTCCAGCTGTCTGCACAAAGTGAATCCTACCTTACAGATCAGTATGCTGTACAGCTAGAAAGAAAATAACATTAAAAAGCTCCAGATGTTTCAACTGATGAAATGAAAGAAAGAGAGCTGCTCAGCGCTGTACACACTAATCTTCACTCACCATTTTTCTGTGCTCCCTCTCTCTGGGCTTGCTTCTGTCTTTCACTCAAGATTTACACTGTAAACAGTCCAAAGCAAGGACAATCTGTTGTGATGTTTCCTGGTGCAGACACCAGCAAACTGATCTGGGTCTTGACTTGCACCTGAAGCTCCTAGAGCTGCTTACTGCAGTTTTAACAAGGGCTATTAATTCCACATGCTCCAAAAATAGTTCTGGAACATCATGATAAAATGGGGAGTGTCCTATTAAGGAAAGGTTTACTGCTACTATCCATAATCTAAATTTTCACCCTCAGTTACTTGAACCTTTCCTGTTTTGTTGGAATGGACTAGTTGATTTTCATCTGAGCCTTCTGTAAACCTGGGAGTCACTAGTACTAGCAAAAGGCATGTATTTGTTATAGAATGAAAGCAGTGACCCAGGTTCTGTGCAAGTTCATCCTGATTTCAGGTGGCACTACATAAATGTAGCAGAGTAGGACTGTCCACTGTCAACACCATTCAGGCTGCAATCACCATGAGTAGCTGCAGGTGGCCAGCCTGATAGCTTCTGATGGGCTCAAAGCGTTTTTGGGTACCTACTTCCTCTTTGGTTTCAGTGGGATTAGAACACCTGACTCTCTTTAAATTGTTTTGTGGATCCCCACTGGCAAAAAACACACCAGGAAATTACAGAAAATTAACAAAAGCCCAGATAAACAACTAAAGGTATTGACCATTTTGTAGGCTATCCCGTGCATCCTTGTAAAATGCTCTGTGGTTGACTGTGCATCTTACCAGATGTCAGATACAAAGCCCGTGACAGATTGCAGATAGTTTTACCCAAAGATTGTCAGTGTAATTTTCACACTTCTTCAGGAGTTTTTGGGGAAAGAAGCATCTACTTCTGCGCCTGCGGCAGTAGGAGAACAGGCCGTTGTATGGCAATTTGGAGCCTGGTTTCATGCAAGGCTGAATTCCCAGGTTAGTTTGGTCAACTCTCCCTTTTCTTCTCTGCCTTTGCTTCTGTGCCTGTAGAAAGGCTGTGCTTATACTGACCCAAGTTGTGAAATGCTTAGCCTTTTATATCCCTCTGACTGCTATTGTTATTATAACACATAGCTGAGTTGTGTATGTTTTGTTCCCTTTCCAAAACCTGCTTGAAAGTTATCCTCAGTATGACCCTGGCAGCAGTGCCATGGCTGTATGGAATTGCATCCAAGCATTTGTTGGTGTGTTCTGCACACCCTTCTGCCTGTGTGCTCCTTGTTGCTATCAAAGGTGAGACAGCACAGCTCAGGACAAGGCAAGGAGGACTTCAGCCTCACTGCTTTATGTGCAAAAAGACACAGACAGAAAAAGAGATATTTATGTATCTGTGAAAATGGCTTGAATTGCCACTCAGCAGCTTTGGTGGATGACCTTCACACCAGGGAAGAGGCTGGTCTACACTGAGTGCATTTTACTCCTGTTCGTAGAAAAAAACACATAATGTTTTAGCTGCATTTTGTCACAAAAAGAAAGAGGCCACTAAACTAGCTGCCTCGGAGAGGGGGAAAAGGGAGAAATTCAGCACTGGTTTATATATTTGTCTGTGAGAAACCTCTAGAGCTTTGCTTTTTGAGATGGCCAGGGTGTGGTGGTACAGTTTTTTTTGTAATGGAAACCATTATTTACGCGACACTTAGACCACAATGCTCATTTCACTCATTAACTCAGCAACATTAAGACTGCTTTCCTGACAATGGGAGTTAGATATTCAGCGTATTGTTATTGCCATTCCTATGCCGTTTATGCAATGGAAGATGTTTGCATATTACATTTGTCACAGACAAGTATGGGGTATCAGATGTAGTGGTATTATTTTAAAATAGAACTGTAAAATGCAACTAAATATGCTCAGCTGCAGAATGCTTTGGATTTTCTAAACTGAAAATTCCCATAAACTTATAAGAATGTGGTGCAATGTGAAAGTTAATGGCTCAGGGGACTGGTGAAGGGAAACAAGGTTTCTTAACTCTTGATAAATAACACAAATCAAACCCAGCTTGATCATGTCTGAAAGTCACTATTATTCTCAGATTTACTTTTGTTTTGGTTTGGTTTGGTTGTGGTTGGACTATATGAATTTATGATCCAGTTTCCCAAATAAAAAGGTGACTCATTCTGATTTAAAAAAGAAATCAGGGTTGAAACTGAAGAGCAAACATTTTTTTATATACTAACACAAAATGAGGGCTTGTTAACCCCCCCTCTTGGAATGAGTGCTCCTAAATGTATCCACCCCAGGGGAAACCCTTCTGCCCTCCAGGATGAAATGGCTGTGCTAGAAGTCAAGTCTGCACTCATTTGCAGCTTGGGTGTGTTCACAAAAGGTTTACTGCACCTTTGGCATGAGAGGGAGTATTGCGAACCTGTGGGGAATAGCTTGAAGGGAAGTGGTGGGTGAGAGATCCCGGGTTGCTCTACATCATCATAGCAGAAACTGAGCTAGTTCAGCCCTAGGGCCACACTGCGCTTCAAGAAGGTAGATTTTAAGATATTCTATTTTATATGTTTTAATGAAGAGGATGGTGAATTTAAAAAAAATCTGAAGAGGACCAGTGGAAGGGTATGTAAAAATCCTCAAGTCTGGAAATGGAGCAGGTAATGTTAAAAGACAGTACGTTTGAGGTAAAATATACTGCAATTTGGTTCTGCTATGTAAAATAAGCTTTTGATTTATGGAGTGTCAAAAATGTAGATTTCTACGCCTTTCACGATGAATTTTTTTGGCAAATTTTTGGATGAAAATGATTATGGGAAAAATGTTCAGAATATAATTATGGCTTTGCTGAAGAATTGAAGGCTCTTTAAAGATGTTTTCTGCCTGTATCTGCCATTGCTGCTGTCAGAGTGCTTCACTGAACTACTGGGTGGCCCCAGCTGCTCTGTATATTTTACCCCCACCCCTTCTCCAGGGAGTAAAAGCACAGTTTGGCCCAATACATGCTAGAAATGAATTGATTCCACTGCAGACTCCATGCAGTACATGCTGAGATGATTAAATAAGGACTATAAACTGTTGTAATAAAATATCATAATTTGAAGTAGGGATAATCATCTTTGTTTTGTGGTAGGACAGCACCTATGGGGTCCTGGCCCATAGCGCCAATAAAAATGATAATACAGAACATCCTTCATGCGCCTTTGCTTCTTTTGGGAGGCAAAGTCCAGCTGAAAGCATTTTGAATGCTGGTTGTTTGAATGAAAGTATTTTTATTTCTAGCTTCTGCAATTAGAACAGTGAAATTTGAGTGGGAACATTTTTCTACCAGAGAAAAGCTTAGCCTACAATTTAGTCTCAATTTATTTGGTTAGAAGAGCTGAAGAACAAGACGTTGGGGGCATCCACTGGTTAGTAACCTCACAGTGAACCAGTTGTGGTGCATCTATTTTTTTAGTGCTTGGCATCCCTCTCATACGGTGGACCCCCTCAAAGGACTTGCTGTTACCTCCTCTGCTTTGGACACCAAGGGAGGAAGAACCCCACCCTCTTAATGAAACCGATGTCAGCCTCACCCAAAGTCCCCATGCCAGTCATTTCTTTTGAGGATCTGGGTTTGGTATCAGTGTATCGCTGAGCACCAGGTGAATCCCTTCTCTTCAATTCTGAACTTTATTACTGTTTGAGTATTGTGTATCCTTCCTTATTAACAATGGTCCATTTAAAACAACTGTTCCTCTGTTGTCAGAAATTTGTCTGTAGTTTTCACAGAGGCCAAGGATGAATTAATATGCACCATAAATGCATTAGGGTTGCATGCTTAGCTCTTCCTGGAGGCTATTGTGAAAGCCAATCCCAGGCTGAACAGGAACACATCAGTAATGCCTCTGTGAGGTGTGGGAGTGGGCAATGGCTGTAATTGAGTCTACATGAAGTGTCTGGAAAGATTTTATGTCCAGCAAGCCACTTATTCTTATCTTGCTGTAGTATGTAATGATTAAAGATATTAATTAACACTTCCCTCAGCACTACATAAGGTCTGCATTATGGTTGTGCGTCTACAGCATGGGTTTCTGAGGGAGAAGACATTAGTGCCAGGATGCTCCTTGGTGACCTACAAAAAGAGTACCTAGTCTTCATTCTTTGTCAGCCAGTGGGCTTTTTTGCTTTATACAGCCTCTACAGATATGGGCCAGATCCTGATCTGGTAAAAATCCATGTAGCGTGACTCCAGTGAACCCATTCCAGCTTACACAAGCCGGGGAGCTGGTCCTGTACGCTCTCTAGCTGCTCTGAGCTAATGCTGCTGGCTGTCTTCAATGCTGTATTCTCTTCCTGCCATTAGTGGTACTATAATTAAGCTTCTGCCATCATTTGCTGCCCTTTTCTACACATACACCCTCCTACATCTTTTGGAGGAATGTTCCCTTAGCAAAACAGTTTGCATGTCAATTGCTGATACAACATTGTGTTCTTGATGCCATGAGGTTATATTAGCACTTATATTTGTGTTCACAAGGGTTGCTTGCATACATAAAGCCTGTGAGTGTTTCAGAATTGGGGCCATAGTATGCAGTGTTACTGGGCAATAATCTTATGATGTAACCATAAACCTCGATTGTCTGTTTAATATCTCAGATGTTTCAATTTGCATTTCGTTAAAACTTGGCAAAAGGTTATCAGCTCAGATCCAAAATTCTCACAAAAATTGTTCTAATATGTAAAGTAAGTTTTGATTTATGGAGTGACAAAAATGTAAATTTCTAAGCATTTCAGTTTATTTTTTTGCCAAACTTTAGACTAAAATGACTTTTTTAAAGTGAAATGATTCTGGATGTAGTTATTTTCATGATTGTGGAGTAAAAGCAGTTGAAGATGTTAATTTAACTGCATTTACAAATAATTCTTATAAAGCGCATTGCTTCCCAGGAAATGAATAAGATGTCTCTACTGAGCTTATTAAGAGGAAGATCTATAGACAGAATATGATATTATTTTTGCAGGGAACCTGAGTATAAAATAATCTATAAATATATTTAATATTACTAAAAATATATATTCCTCTTGATCTCCTCATGAAAGCTGTTTACTCATTTCAGAGGAGTTCTGCTTGACAACAAATCATTGTTGTGTAACACTTGTGGTAAAAGAGCACAGTAAAAATATGTAATTTTTCAGAGAAGACTTGTTTTGCAATAGGAATACCTTTGACCATTGAGGAAAAGATTCATTTCATGTTGTATCTGCTGCTGAAATATCACTGAAATTAACACAGACTTCCAGTGTATATGCAGACATAGATTTTATAGAAGAAATGTATAACAGCAGATTGCCTCTGATAGCATGAAATTTGAACAGTGGGCTAGTCTCAGATTTGTACTAGTAGTTTGGAGAAGAAAAGAGTATCAACACCTCACATAAAAATCCTCAATTTAAATTCAATTCTCAGCTTTTCCTTTAAGATACACAGAAACACGATATTTCTTTCATAAATCCCTACTTTGTTGTTGTTTTATACATAAAACAGGCAATGGGGTCTCTTGTGTTTAATCATTTTAATTAAAAGTGTGAATTTTGCCAGTTGCATCAGCTGGTCTATCATTTCCTATGAAAGGATTTCTGCTGTGAAATTGGTTTTAAATCTAGTTACCTTTTAATATCTGAAATCCCAGAAAAGTGTTTGGATTCAAAGAGAAAAATATAACCCATTAACTTTGCTTTTAATGTTGGAAAGATATTATTTAAATTTTATATTTTTCAACAAGTGTTCTAAAATACTCATGGGGTGGGGTGCAAGGAACCAAGTCTTACTCAGTGCACTTGTAGGCACAACTTCTCTAGATAAAGCTTGAAATATCTCATGCAAGAAATGTCAGCATTTCCAAATTCTTTTCCCCCACTGAAACAAATAAAAAAAAAAAAAATCAGAAAAGGAACATTTTCACACAGCAGGGAAAGGATTCTGAGGAGTTTTGAATGGGAAATGTCAAAACAGAAAGTGTAACTGTTTCAGTTTTCCATTTCTTTTCATTTTGATTCAAGATGAGATTTTTCATTTTGATTATCTCCATCACAGAATGAAAGGCCTTT
This sequence comes from Strix uralensis, assembly GCF_047716275.1. Classification (NCBI taxonomy): domain Eukaryota; kingdom Metazoa; phylum Chordata; class Aves; order Strigiformes; family Strigidae; genus Strix; species Strix uralensis. The sequence goes on along the minus strand of NC_133977.1, from coordinate 14,220,325 downwards.
GTCAAAACTGCCATTTTCACATGAAAAAGTTTCAAGTTCTAAAATTCACCTTTTTCCGGTGAGAAATCTTGTTGACTGAGGCAGTTGGACCAGCTCTAGCATGATGCTGAACTGCAACCAACAGCTGTCTATGACTCATGTGAGGGTCTCGGGGAGGCTTCACTGGCCGACCCCACCGGCTCTGCTCCTCAGCTGAGGCAGCCTCCGAAAGGAGGTTTAGTCTGAGCCCAGCGAGTTGAAGGGACCAGATGGCTTTGGGTGGGTGTCAGGCAATGTCAAGTGGCAATGTGGCCCCATAGCATTTTGAGGGAGAACGCAGGCAAGGAGAGGGAGCAGGGCAAGGGGAAGACATGTGGCCCCAAGGTGTCCCCTTCATCAGGATCTCCCAGAGGCAATGGGCAAGCAAGGCTTGATGTGCCAGTTGTGCTCTCCATCCTCTGTCCACAAACCGCCTCATTTGAAAGGAGTCCAGGATTGAAGACTCCCTAGAGGCAGTTGATCAGAGTTTCTCACAGACTTGTGTGTCTGAAATGTCAGGTGCTGTGCTGACGTTTTTGGGTTTGACACTTTCATATGTTTCAGCCATGGAGAAGTCGGGGATGAAGGACAAATCTGTGTGTTCCTCCCTCGCTCCCTCTGTCCCTCGCCTGCCTGCACCCACGTGGGCAGCAGGGCTGTTTCCTCCTCACCATGTTGTATGGCATTTCTGACAGAGCCAGGACAGGCAGAGAAGTCCCGGGACAGACCCTGCAGCTTCATCGCCAGTGGGAAGGCTGGCATCCCTGTGTGGTCCCCAGCCCAGCTGTGTCCATCTTTTCCCCATCTGCCTGGAGAGGTCCCATGAGACCGGGCATCAGTCTGTATGGGGACAGCTGTGCAATGCTCTTCTGGGGATGCCAGCTGTATTTGGGGGTCTGAAGGGGTACTCTGGCAGTGACAACAGGACAGTCCAGGTTGCTTTCACCAGAAAGATGTTTCTTCTTCAAGGCTTTTAAAGTGCGTGCATGCACGCAGCGCATCTCCCTGAAAGAGGCAAGATATATCATAAAGAAACCAATTCCCTTGCTGTGCAAGAACAGGATAGAGTTTTACAAACCCTTAAAAACACAGAAGGCACTACAGTAAATAGCCATGTAGGCTCCTGATCCTTTAGTCATTTATGTGTTTAATGCCTCATTGATCTCATCAGGATGAGTGACATGACTTTAGTAAAATATGTGAGTAAAATTTGCAGGGTGCTTTATAAAGGTGAAGTTCAACTTCTGGTGACAGAAACCACAGCTAGAATTTTTTTTGTATGCAAGAAGAAAAAAACCCTTTAACCTCTCAGTCTCAAACTCCGTTCAATCTTCTCCCCATATATGGACCATTTTTAACTTTTCCTTATTGCTTTTCCTTATTGATATGGCAGGCAAACCTGTTCCTGTATGTACTTTGTCACTGTGATCTGCTTAGGAAAGTAATAAATATTTTTAATATATATTTTTTTATATTTATATTATTTAAATGTGTACATACATATTTAAAAGTAAAAATCTGCTTTTCAATTGCCTTTAGTTACAGCAGAGAGAAAACAAAACTTTGATTTTTCAAATGCTTATAAGCCTTCCTTTTAGATCTCATAATAAAGCTTATTTTTCCATTGGAGCACACATGTCTGAAATTTAATGCTAGCTGTTTATTTTACAGAACTTTCATCCCAGCAGAGTTTGCATGAGTTCACCAGATCTCAGGAGCGTTCACCTAGGCTGTATTTATGCAGTTTTGAACATACCTAGGAAATCTCAGTCTAAACAATATCATCATCATCATCATCATTCAGCCCCCAAGCCTTTCCCTATTAACAGTCCATGAGCCTCACCTCCTCTTTAATACATTGATTATATTTGATAACACTCCTGCTTACAACTGTCCAAGCCGATAACCTGAGTAGACATCTTTGCCATTCAGCCATGCCTTTATCAGCCCTCGGTGCATGGGCACACCAAATTATTCTTTGCATTAGCATAAACAAATAAATGCAGTTTAAGAAACATTAGTATGTTTTCCGTATATTTGCGTTAATTATAAGTACACCATACCCAAGTACTGATATAACTTTATTGTATAGAAGTCTTCAAGGAAAACAGTATTTATTGTGAAAGATGATTGCAGTTTCAATAACAACTCCTTCTTATTACTTAAAAAACATATATTTAGCCAGATACCATGAACACTAAGTTTAGTTCACTTGGCAGCACTTTAACCAACGCTTTTATAATCTTTGTATTTAAAATCCCAAATAAGCCATAATTCACTGGCCATGCTGAGTAGTGACTGTATGTATCCTATGTTTTAGAATAAAAGTATAAAATTACAGAGATATGATCAATTATTTAAAAAAATGTAAATGTAGTGAAATGGTGTAGAAGAGAACCACATTGGTCTTCATTACTCTGAAAACAGAAATTGCTGGGAAGCAGGGGAAAAAGCAGTCTGAAAAGAAATGGTTCCTGGGGAGAAATGGCTTTTCTACAAATGGCACTGAATGAATTCAAAAGAAAGTGGCTAACAAGGCATTTCCTAATAACAAGCCAAGGGTGTTTCATACCCCTTCATCTTTAAAATTACAAATGTAAAGTAAATGTACTCTGTCTTATCATGGGATTACTCACTGGAGCCCACGTTTTTCTTTGGGACTGAGAGTAGTGTACAGTATAGTGTAGTATGTTGTGTGAGAATCTCTCACTGCTGCAAGTGGCCATCTCTTTTGAATGACATGGGGCTACAGTAGGCATCCACTTGCATGAGAGACCTGCTTTCACCTTCATCTAAAATGTTCTCCTACAGCCAAGGGTTAGGAGGAGTTTGGGAAAACATGCGGTGCTCTGTTGTTGAAATACAACCTTGAATTTTTTGTTTCTTCCTTCTCAAAGGAAGGAAAGGACCTTTAAAGGCCCGTTGAAGGAGTCCTCCTTCTTTGAGTTCCTGTAAAAAAGGGGATTTTACACACCGTGTTTGCAGGGTGGATGGCCCCTTGTATTCAAGTAGGAGGTGGGACATGTCTGCATGCTGGCAGTGCCCCATTCATGCTGCTGGCCAAGGGCTGGCGAGAAAGGAGCAGAGCCATATCCCTTAAAGCGACTCCTCCAAGTTGTCCTGCTCAGTGCAGTTTGTTCTGGAGCAGAACAGGAAAGGGTCCTGCTTCCACTGAGGAGGGATAAACTCCCTTGGTTAAGCATTAGTTAGGGGTAAAATGTCACACAGAACATTTAATCTGGATTTGTATATCCTGACAGCACAGAGTGGATGAGTGAAACTTTTTGATTTACCTTGCTACAAATTTAAATCTTTCATTTCAAAAATGTGGCCATGTGGAATGAACCAAAGCTTTCCTCTAAAAGGGAAATACTTAACAATGGCCAAAGGATAGGAGATACGTGTGCTGTCACCTGATAAACACAGGGCTTTATAAAAAAATAACATTTTGAAATTTTGGTTAACTTGGTGAGAATTAGAAACAACATGAACACTTATAGATGATCTTTTGAGGCTTGATTATAGGAATGAACTAATATTTCAGTATTTTTGGCTTATGATGTGGTTTTTTTCCAAATTTCTAAGATGGACAATATAGAAATAAACTAAAAAGAAGTGGCGCTACCTAGTGGGTAAGGAAACAAACTCGATCCTCTACTAATCACTGAAGTCGCAAGGTGTCTTCCTTCTTTGTTCTTCAGCTTCCCACCTGTAAAGCAGCATAAAATTGCTGACCTCCAAAGGAGCTGGGGACCTCTTGAGGGAAGTGCCCACTCAAGACAAAGGCATTTTGGAGACAGTGCCCCAGGGATGGTCTCTTAAATACATTTCCCCTAAGCTTGGTGTTGATGTTGTGTTTTTTTTCTGTGGTTTTTCTGTTCTTCTGTTATATGATTTGTTAAGAATATGCGATTGCTTAGTAATGTTTTGTGTATTTTTTTACCACATTCAAAGGTAGTGGAAGCTGTTGGCTGTCCTCAATCAATTGGTTGAAGCAGTAAAGGCCTCAAGGATAATTAATTTCCTGCAAGTTTTAAGAATATATGCAGTTGGTTAGAGCAGAAAGGCTCTGTCAATTTTGAAATATGGAAAGGATGTGGCATGAACACACATGTTACCAGGCATCAGAGGATGTGTGTGCCTGGAGAAGCCATGCTGTATGGCCCAGGTACCTGCAACACTTGACTAGAAGCTCATAGCCCAAGTCCCTACGAGCTCAAGCTTAGTCATTTCTGGTGCCATTGGAAATGCATGCTAATATTACTCAGGTTGCACATTTGCTGCCAAAAAGTGCTAGTCCTACTGTCCATCCCAGTCCTGGCTTCCCCATCCCACCCCAGTCATTGGGACAGCACCAGTATGCACACTGTGGAGCAGCTGAGTGACTTGCTTTGTCCAAAACTGGATTTTTTTGACCAGGTTAGTCTTTAACTTGACGAGATCCTTGATCTAGTCCCTGAGACAGTTGTGTCAGTGTTGGTGCTGGCCCAAGGGATGAGTAGGAGCCTGTAGCAGGGGTGGGGCTGACCCTTTTGGTACCTTCAGCTGATCGTGACACTGAACCCTGGGGTTCCCAGTGAGCTATTTTTCTTGTGTGGTTGCTCTGGCTTCTTTGCTGCTCCCGTTTCAGGTAGACCATTGTGAGTTATCAGGAAAGTCACTCTGCATCTTTGTTGCAAGCCTTTTGGGTGAACAGCAGCAGCTTTGCACTTGTAAATTTTCTTCTGTTCCTCCTAACCATATTCTAATTTGGAGTTTCTCATCTTTCTGTTTAACAGGAAAGATGCCTGCTCTAAAAATATAGAATATGGCTCCAGATCCCTGTTCTGAGAACAGCTGGTCACGTTCAAAATGAATGCCTAAAGAAAATAGCAAATTTGAAAAGAAATGTGAATTTCTGAATTCTGGCAAGTGAAAGGCTGGCCTGAGGTAAGCCAGCCAATTCCTGGATGACTCCAGCGCCAGTGCGAGCGCCAGCACTTTTGCCTTCTCTCTTTCGCTGCAGAGCTGGTGCTAAGGTTTCAGTTTCGCGTAAACCATTCCCCAAATGGTTAGTTCTGGAAATAACAGCCCAGTTCCAACGATGACACAGGTGACATTTTCAAAATCAAAAACTGGGACAGTTCTGTAGTGACATTTTTAGGGTCTCAAAATATCCCTGCAAAAGACGAACGTATGCTTAAAAAAACATGCTGATGTCACTACTGCCAGTGTCTGCTTCAACAGCGATACATACATACTTCCCTGAGCACAAGGTTTTTTCCAGTTGCTTTAATTCGAAGTAAATTGTGTCATGAAACACCAAAAGTGCTGCTAACATTCATTCTGGTCTTGTCTGAATCGTGAGGCTGAACCAATTTAACTTAAATTAGTTCAGTAAACCGGAGGAACAAGTATGTAGAGTCTCCTGGATTGTTTAAACTTGTTATCTTCTAGTCCGCACATTTGATCAGTATATGATAGCTGGTCACAGCTTGGGTTTTAAATGTCATGTAAGCATGTGTGTACAAGGCTGCCTGGGTAAAAAAATCACACAACTGTACAAGCCACCACAAGCGTGTGAACACTTGCATCGCGAGGGGAGCTGTGCAGGGGGCCGTGCTCAGCGGGTGGCACTGCATACCCCAGATCCTGGTTCGGGCAGTGCTCAAGTCTTTGATCTCTGCAAACGTGCAGTAACTTTTGCTCATTTTGGAGGAATGTCTTGACCATGTGTTTTGCAGCTAGGAAGAAATCAAACATTTTTCAGTTTAGATTGAAAGTGGAAAAACTTACGCACCTCTGAGGTGCTGAAAGAAGCTCTTGGGTTGCCAAGATGTCCTATGGGGCAAGGACAGTCTTGCTAAAATAAGTGTCAACAGTCCTTTTATTTTAATGATTAGAAACTAAAATAGTTTTTCACACAAAGTCACAAGTCACACTAATTAGAAGTGGAGCTTTCCTGTCTGTCATCAAAATACAGTAAATCCTGGAGGTTCTGTGAGGCATACGGTGTTTGGGACAACATGCTGGAGATAAGATATCTCTGCTAATGAAGTACAGAACATGTTCCCCTTGGAGACTGCAAGTTGCTCTGTGAGCAGAGATAATAATTGTTATAACAGCTTTGTGAAAAAGGCAGTTTTGCCCCAACTTGTAGATAGCCTCTGAGCTCAAGATTCTTGATGTGAATTGCCCATTGTGGCATGAGGTGCGGGGGGGGGGGGTGAGGGGGGCAGGAGCCATCTCTAGCACCCTGCCGAAGCCTTGGCCCTCCTTCCTTGGCAGGGCTGAGCACACAGAGGGTCCAGGGTGTGGGCAGCCGAGGAGGACCCCATGCTGCTCAGCAGTGCACTGGGAGGAGCTGCAGGGCTCCCAGGCATCTACAAATGTACCAAACTCATTTGTCCAGGCCCCTTCACTTAAGGACAACTGCTTAAAGTACTTTACAATGTTAAGTGTACACAGAAAAAGGTGACAGGTACACAGAAGTAAATTGTAGGCATCTTAAACATACCAGCTCTACTCCTCCATTACAAAATGGCTTTTCTGCTGATGGGTATTTCCTACAGTGTTTGTCAAACAGTAGGTTCATGGCTTAGTCAGGGACAAAGTTATTAAGGACATAAAACGCCATCTGGATGATGCTAATAAACATAAAACCTAACCTTCAGATACACTGCTGCAGTGACCAGACTGCGCCAGACCAGATTACCCTTTGTTTGTGTTAAAATCTGAGCCCTGTACTAACCCTCTTGGCTGCCCAACCTCATATATTTTACTCTGAAAACCTAAAATGTGGTTATTCCAGTGAGACAACCAAGTGACCTGTCCCTGGCATCTTACTGGAACACTGTCTTAAAAGGGCTGATTTCCTAGTAGGGTTTCTTTTTCGGTTTCTAAACAGTTGGTGGTTGGTTTTAAACTTTTATTTAGGATTTCTGCTTCTCAGTTTAGTTGGCAGTTCATGTGGCGAGGAAAAAAAAATTTAAAACCCTCTTGCAAACTGAAAAAACCCAAACTTATCCTATAAATGCATTTTGGACTTGTTTATATGAGAAAATTATGGGATTTTCCATTCAAAATCTATTCTGTGCTGTAGGAATGACCTAGCTATCACTTTACTGCCATTACCTCTTGCAGAGTATATTGCTGTAAGGGAGAGAGAAGGCTATCCAGGCCTAACCCTGAGCTATCTAACATTAAAGGATGGTTTTCCTCTGCAGGACGGGTTTGGTTTTCTTTCAGCGACAGGACATGGTTTGTCAAATGAATTTATGCTTATCACTAGCACTTGTCATTGAAAGCCAGTATTTGCTGACAAACATTACACAGGCATTGGGGTTTATTCTAAATACAACTGCTTTGCAGGTAGTAGATGAGAAGTGCTAGCAAAGGGCAGCCTTTCCAGTTGCCCCCAACAGCAGCGATCTCTACAAGGCTTGAAGATGAGGACCGGCATCGGCTCCGGGTGAGCAGTGCCTTGCTCTGCGAGGACTTGCACTGAAACCAGTCGTTCAGCTTGTAGTCAGGTACTGCACACCCTGCACCAGGCCATCAAGATCTCACCCCTGTTGGCAGCAGTGTAAATAAATATCTGCCTCTTCACCCGCCCAAGCTGAACTGAGCAGACCTCTAGACAAATGCAGCTTCATGTGTTATTCAGTGCTATGAGACTGTGAGGAAGATGCACACATTAAGGTGTCCAAATCTGATGCCAGAACTAGTCAGATGCTTCCCAAATGAGCATGCACATGTGTGAGAATGAAAATGTTACACTTAAAAAGGACAGAAAGTGAAGTTTGCTGTCTAATCAGAGGCTTCTCCATGCTGTCAGGCTGATTTGCAGCTTTGTGTATGGCGTGTTAAAATAGGCAGGACAATTGTAAGGTACCTATAAGCCTAGCCTAAGCTTCCAACACAACCCAGCAGTAGAGTGGTTAAACAGGTTTGCCACTGTCACTTGGTACTTGTCAAATAGTGTTGTTTTTGGAAAAAAATAAGTCATGAAACACTATGAGCCATGCCATGCAAATTGCTGTACAAACAGCAGCAAAGGCTGCACCACTTGACAGCATCAGTCCGTGCCCACAGGCCTGAGCAGTAAGCCTAGCATGGGGAAATTGCAGCTATAGGCACATGTATCTTCTTTTCTGCCTTCTCTATATAGGCTCAGTATGTTTTCTAAGGGAGTAAAAGGTATTTCCACTGTGCCTGTGTGACGATCATAGGGATCGTTCTGGGAGCAGGAGTGCGAGTAGCTGACTCTCGCTCTGCGAAATGCTGTCGATGTTAATTATTCCTCTGCACTTTTACACCTCTGTTGCAACCATCATTTAATCTTTATGGTAGATGATACTTTTGCTATATAAGCTTAAAAGTATCCCCTTCCTTTGCCCCCAGAGAATTCAGCTGCTGAAGGTCTGTTCTCTATCTCTCTTTGCTGATAATGCCACTGTGACACGAGCACCCCTCATCTCCATGGATAGATGAGCACAGATGAAGCTCTCGTGAGGCCTTGATCATTTTCTCAGGTCTCATACAAACCCACAGGGGGGACTTGCTTCCCTCAGCAGTGTCCAGTCTCAAAGGAAAGAAAGAGCAGGAGAGTTTTAAGCAAGCACGGTGAGGGAAAGTTGGTGTTTTAGTGCAGAGCACAGGTTTCCACCTGGGCATGTGTTATTGGCACTCCTCCACCACCCAGCATGAGATGGGCTCTTTGGTGCCACACAGCAACTCGGGACGGGTCTTATCCTCCCAGTGCAGTGAACCATGTGCAGAAAGCACTTGGTTTCTCCCCTCCAGACCCCTCTTCTCTGTCCCCTACACTCTGCATTTGGGATATGGCTTTTTGCACATTTCTGGTCAGAGACAAAAGGTGTAAACAAAGTGAAAATGCTTGGTCAGTAGCATGTGCTCAACTAAACCAATACCTACTCATGAACTCTTAATACTAGTAACCCATTTGGTAAAAACCTTCATTTGTCTGAAGCCATTATGGATGTTTGACACTCAAACAAAAGTAGCATTTCTGGTTTTCATCCGATATATACTTTGGCTCGGATCTTATGTTCCTTTTCAAGAATATATTGCCTCTAGTTGTCTTCATGTGTAGTGGATTTAGCTTCATGTGGAAGAAAGTAGCAATTTTTGCAAACAAAAAAATTCATCCTTATGAAAATTGGTTGCAATTTAATAATTCATAGAGTAATATTCAGAACAAGAAACATCAGAATAGAACTTAACTAAATATTCACAGTTTGGGAATATCCATGTTTACTTGCTAATGCTTTCTGCAAAATATGAGCCCAAATATAGGAAATCTGTGCTATTATTCATTACAATTAAATGGGCTTTGGTTCTCAGAGACTCCTGCTAAAATCTGCACTCTTGTGAACAAGTCTGTACTAGATTATTTAGTGTCTGCTGTTAATAAATATTTCATTGTGGTGATGGAAAATATTTCTTTTGCTTTGTGATACAATCCCATTTTTTGCATCCTGAAGAATATTTAAGGCCCTTTTTTTTTCTTTTTTCCTTGGGATAGGACTTTCATGCACAGGCAGCTGCTGATCTGATTTAGCCGCTTGCATTTGGGTTAGTTGGCTTGGTGTGATTGAGACAATGTGGTAGGCTGGGGAAGGCAAATGGAAGAAGTGATAAGGAGCCCAAATTATCCTTGGGAAATTGTCTGCTCCTTCAGTGATACTGAGATGCTGCTGAATTCAGACACGGCTCCTGACCTTAAACCAGGATTTCAAATGGAGAGGCCTTTTCAGTCAATGGTCTTTTTAAGGCCAATGGAAAACAAGGGAGTTTTCCAAAAGCCATTTTTCAATGGAAATGTTCCTTTGCCAGAGATACCATGAGTAATCACTTCCTGCCACCAGAATGGGACTCTATTGTGTGTCAGTAAAGTGAGACGAAGGAGGAAACCTGGCCAAAATGTCTTTGTGTTTCACCATACAGCCTTGGGAAACCAAGGAAATTTCTGACTAAAACATCTTTTTTTCTTCATTTTTATCAAAACATCCATGGGAAGATAAAGGGGCAGGAGGGGAGAGCCTGGGAAAGAAGGGGCAGATGGTGGGTTTCCTGACCAGGTCAGCTTCCTTGGCTATAGGACTAGAAGGTCCTCAGTTCTGCAGGACTTGGTGACTCTCCCTCTTCTTGGCTGACAAATTCAGTGGGCCACAGCGATTGTACAGACCTAGGGATTCTTTCTGTGCCACAAGCATCAATGCAAATCCTGAGGTATTTATGAATACTCATTTCTGATCTTGGCAAGGTAGCTTCTCAGGAAGATTTCTCTGACTGTGCAGCCCCCTCCATGGATATCTTTATATAGGGGCTGTGCACTGGCTAGCGTTAATTTAACATAGGAGTCAGATTCTGATGGATGATAATCCAACATTCATCGAAACTGTCGGAAATTGTCTCTTCTCCTCAATAAGAGCAAGAGTAAGCCTACCTCAGTCAGCTGGCTGAGATTCCCATTCTCTTTGGCTGCCCTTAGAGTCATCGATTTTCATGTTGTGTTTGTTGTTTGTTTTTTTTTTTAAATAAAAGATCAGTAATATTCAAAGGAGCAACTGCAAGATAACTGCTCACCTTGCAGTGAAGATGTGTGTGCAAGTTCTGCACTTCCCATGCTTGCCTCAAGGGCTGGATGTGAGTCAGGTCCTTGCTGCAAGCTCCGTGACCGGGCACTCTTACAGATCCAACAGAAGATACGGAGGAGGAAAGCACAGATGCAGGGAAACAAAATGCCGCCTCCTGCTTCTCACAGCAGAGCTGGCCAAAGCAGTTTTGCCTCTTGCTTCCTGGTCCATTCTCTGCTTTGAGCTGTGTTGCTTCTTCAGTGTTAAAGTGTCCAGCATAGACTGAAGCTCAGTATTTATCCGTGAACATTGTACGATGTGTTTTTATGGCAGAGGTCTTCACTGGCGGACTATGGGCACTTTAGTTATTTCAGTACAGGGGTTTGTGAAAGAGATGGCGATGGTTCATACAATCTACCCTCTTGCTTTTTAGGCAGTACTGTAATGTTTTTTCCAACATCCAAGTCTAATAACTGCTTAGGAATCCAAAATGTAAAGGTTGTCGGTGCTTTCTAATTCCTCCATTAGTTCAGACAATTGATACCATTTTCTAGCTGAAGAAGTTGGCTTTTTATGTTGAATGAACCATGCTCCAATGTCCTTTCATTATGTATGTTCATTAATGAACAATCCCCCCTCCCGCCCAACCACCTCCCATCTGCCCGTAATGTAGTGGCTATTATGTCTCTATACCAAAATCACACACCCTTAACTGTTTTTAATAATCTGCGTGTGGTCTGTCTGGCTGGTCTGTCTGTCTGGCACAAGTTTCCAAGGCTATTAAAAAGGAAAAATAGCATTGGCTCCTGTCAATGAGACTGGAGAAGATTTTCAAGGTCAAATCCTGCAGCAAACTGCTTTCTTTCACAAATGTGAGAGACTTGTAAGGACCCCATTCACGTGATAAATATTTATGATTTGGGAGGAGGAATTCAAGAGTAAGTGAAATCTTCTGACATTGACTATCGTGGGAATTTTGGGGGGAGAAGGATGTGAACAAAATTAAGGGGAAAACCTTCAGCAATTTTAATTATTTCAATTGCATTTTCTCAGCAATTTACTTTTCACTTGGGAAAAATTCTTTTCCGTTGGAAATAGTGAATGGGAGGGCAATTTTTTTCCTTTCCAGCCTGAGTTCCTTATATTAAGCCTGTAAATCCTGAAGTGGGACTATAGCGGTGCAAAATACTATTGCAGTAATGGATTTGTTGGCATTCCTCAAAGCTGAGGGACTACATGAATTTGCCAATGTATGGATCTGCTTTTCTTCATTCCAAGTTTCTCAGCTGACTTGTAATTACATTGCATGGAAGGCATATATGTTTTCTTGGGGTAAACTGAGATTTTGACCCAGGGGATGAGTAAATTCTTATTCTTTTTTCCTTCCTTCATGTAGAAGCCTAAAGAGATGGAGACCACTCCCTTTAGACTTAAACATGTTTCTTTGACAAGAACATTATCTTGGTTTAAGGGATGAAGTACATTGTGTAAATATCCCGTTATCGGAGAGTTTGAACCCTGAGTGTGCTAGAAGAGATTGGCCAGATCTTCTCATTAATGGCTGGACATTTCTAGGAAGCACGACTCATCACGATTCCTGTGCAATCTGATTTATCTGTGGGATTCTGATTTTTGTTTTTCCATCAAAACTGTTTCAGCTCTTTTTAGTGGGTCCCTCTGTATCTTGGACTTTTCCTTAAGAAATGAAATTCAATTAAATTTTAAAATCTGACTAATCAGAAGCTTTGAGTAGAAAACATTGTCCCCCTAAAAGAGACATTCCTTTGGGGATGCTGTAACATCCAGTCAGCCATGTCTGATGGAAACAGATGGGGAAATTTCATATTCCCAAATAGTAATATTTTTGTTCTAACTAATTTTGACTTTATTTTCTATTTGTGCATAATCCAAACATACTCCTTCATGTACTTAGGTTGTTAGTCTGGCTATATCCTCCAAGATGGACCTTTTGCAAAGTTTACTGTGGGTTTTAGCAGTTATGATAGTAAGCACAGGAATTTGTGCTCCTATGGCAGATGAAACTTTCTTTGAGCTGATGAGGGAAACAAAATTTAAAAAAAATAGTAGTTTATACACAGAGATAAAAGCTTTAAAATATTTTTGTATGCATAAGAAAAAAAATAACCCTGCTACGCCAAGAAAGTTAGCCTGAAATTCATATATTAAAGCCCAGGAATTTCAGTTCTAGTACAACATGTAAAAGGAAAACATTTTTGCACAGTTTGAATAGCCCACCAACACAATCAACATGTTCATCTTCCAAGTCCAGGGGGAGCCAGGGGACAGGGCATGCAGGAATCATGCACCGGTGCCAGCAGCCTCCACACATCCCCTTTCTCTGAACATCTCAGACCTCAGTGATGTCCCCTGCCCCTCCTTTCTTTCACCTTCCTTCTCAGGCCACGCTTCTTTTAAACCTTGGTCTTCATATTGCTGCCTCCCTGGCCTCCTTGAACACCCTTCATGCCTTGGGTTTTGGCCATGGTGTCCAGCACCTGAAGGACCTGCAGGTTCTTCGGGAGACCTGAGAGTGGGGCCAAACAAAGAGACAGCAAATTCCCTAGGACAAGAGAACACTTGTATTCAGCCTCACCCCCTACAGTTTTGTAATATTTTCATGTGAAACCAAAGCTTTCCAAGTGGTGCTCTCAAAATATGGAAAAATCTCTTGTGCCAAGCATCCAGGCGGTTCATCTGAGCATGGTGTGTAGCATTTAGGAGCCCCAGCGTACCACTGCTGATGACTTCCATCCTGGGCAAAGCATAAAACACAAGTTACTCGTGTCTAACCTGCAGAAAAAAATTCAAGTTGCCAAAAATTTAAAGGAAAAATTACATCTTCTACTTACTTTATTTAATGATTTGTAAACAAATCAACTGCTTTGTTAAGAATAATGGCTTCAAATCTAAGAATCTTAGAAAAAAAGGATTTGAAATGGGACCTGCAGTCTATCCTAGTGACAAAGTTACAGCCCCTCTCTTCTTGACACTGACTGTGAGAGAGCTTCATAAGCCTTCCTGTGTTCCTCCTGAGTGGATGAGAGGGTGTTTTATCAGTTAAAATAATGTTTGGCAACACTAATGTAAATGCAGTTCAACTTTGAGTGGAGAGATTTATGCAGTGACTGGTCGGTTATGTTATTTTACATTAACATTTACTTAACACCACTATTTACTTGATTAGGGCTTGCTCTGTGTGTCCTGGGTAGAGGAAAAGCAGTAAGTACCTGCCAACGATAGGTAAATGCTAAGTGAGAGGGAGTGGCCAGCCAGTGCTGATGCACTGTCCCTTCACTCTGCTAGGCTCAGCTCCCAGGAGGGGCTGGCTTCAGATGCGTCACCTTCTCCTGGCTTCTTCAAACCTGCTGTGCAAGGGGGGACAACGCATGGTGCAGCATTCCCCATCTGCATCATTACTTCCTACGGGAATGATTTGTGAATCAGACGCACGTTTTCAAATTGTGATAATTAGTGATTTATTAGGAATGTATTTTTCACTTTTTAAATTTTTTTGGAGATTTTTCTTCTTTTAGGCTTGAGGAGAAGCAAACTTGTAGATGGCAAAGATTTCATTCAATGCTTCCTATTTTCAAACAATTTAGTATATCTAGGGAAAATCACAGATATAAAACCGATGTGCTGCAACTGCTCTTGTAATGCCTCTTTTTCTGATCCTCTCATTTGATTTCAGAAAAGAAGTCAGATAAATAACTTTAACTGAAATAGGTCAGTATTCCCTACAAATGGCAGCCATACTCTGTGCCCAGATGGATGTTCGCTCCACCAGACAACAGTCAGAACACGGGTAAAGTGGAGCGACAGGCTTCCCAGGCTGGGGGTCAGCTGGCAGAGAGTACTGGCAGCACCCCTGTGAGCTGTACACTTCAGGACCTTCCCTGTGGAAATGTCTCTGGTTGTGTGCATAAGGTCCAGATGCCAAGAAGGGGAAAGAAATGGGAAGGGTACATAGACCTGACTGCCTTAAGTCACTGTCTTGATAGACACCTGCCAGCAACTTCCTTGTCTCCCAGCACCTTCTCAGATTTGCTCCCATCTCCTCAGGGCATGTCCTGCCATTGGCAGTGGTGAATGGTGGTATGTCCCATCTGTGTATGGTGGACCTCATGTTGAAACCATGGAATATTGAACTGTGGGCTTTGATTTTCAGTGCTTAGAGACCAGAGCATGCTCCCAGGCAATCTAGCATCAACTGACTTTTTATTCTGAGATAGATAGATAGATAGATAGATAGATAGATAGATAGATAGATAGATAGCAAGCCTCTTTCAGTCCTGCTCTCGGAACAATTTTCCTCCATCTCTGTGTCTGCTTGACATATGTCCTAGAGATGAAGCCTCCAACTTGAGGGCAAGCTCTGCTCTTGGGTCAACAGTGCTGCATGAAGATGTTACAGCCCCACCACAGCCCAGCTATCCTGGTCTCACCTAAATTCAGGTCCGTGGTTAGAAATGTTGTGTCTTTGGCTTTGTGTCATTCACCATTCACATTGTTTGGGTGATCATTCACACATGAGATGATTAACCTGATAGTGCTGGTGACTGCCTGACATCAAGCAGAACACTCGGGGAGTTTATGATACTTGGGTTGCTGGCAGCCAGGTTCACAGTTTGCAGAAGTTAAAAACTCTCACTTTGCAAATAGTTTTTTCCCATTAATTTGTGTATGACACTGAAATAAAAATAACCTTTTCCACTTTCTATTCCCTCTGAAGGAAACCGTGCTAATAATTAAGCTGTGTGCCAGGATATTTAAGGAAGAGCAGATACTGAGCTGAATTCTAAACAAAAGCGTAACGGAAAGCAAAACTGTGTTTTCTGTCTAATTTTCTCAGATGTTAGGGCCTATTTATGATCTCCCTCATGCCTCAGAAACCTCTCTGAAATCAACACATATGTGCTGTCATGCAACCTGGTTAAATTTAGCAGGGGATGAATTTTCATTTAGGACAACTGTTTGCTCAAAGCTGATAGAGTTTCAGTTTCAAGAGGAGTGCTGGGTTTAGTTGTTACTGATCTGCCGCCTGGAGAGCTGTGTGATCATCCAGATAATGTGTTCTGCAAGTACTTTGCATGCACTGGCACAGAGGGTTCCCACTGCCCCACCGTCACAGCCTCAGGGGCCAGATCCTCATCTGGGGTGTCCAGGCTGATCCCTCCCCAGAGCCAATACAGCTATGCCACTTTGCACCAGCTCAGGGTGTGATCCTGCCTGCAAATGGCACCAGCAAGTTAAATCAAGATATTACCAATTTTATTTCTAAGTGGCCAAAATGTGGGGTATAAGACCACTAAAGTGCATCAGGGAACAGGTTTTTCCTAACTTCACCACTGAGTGACTCCCTGTTTTCAAGAGAACAGGAGAAGTTACGTGTTCCCTCTTGCAAAGTCTGCAGGCTAAAGCAGCCTTAAATCTGCCTCTTCAGCCTGCACATGATGAGAGGGTTCAAAAGCAGCTGAAGCAAGCTTTGCTGAGCACAGGCACACGGTTGCTCTCACCTCTAGCACTAGTGCTGGCAGCCCTGGACCTGCCCTCTGAGCCAACAGCTTTTCTTTGCTGCAGTGTCCTCTGCTGCCTGCATTTAATCCTGAAAAAAAGGGGACTAATGAGAACAGCCAAAGGGGCAGACTGTCACTAGACGTGAGAGAGCAGTCTCGCCCCACCCAATGGTGCCATGCTTGTGTATGCACCTAAGAAACCGGTCTGTTACTTTTCTAATTTTGCATTAGGCAATACTGATTTCACAGCTTTCATTTTTGTCAGAAAACAGTACTTATTAAGCTGGCTGTTAGATGGGCAACCCTAACAGTACTACCTTTTAAGGAGCATTACTGTTTCGGTGGATGTGGATGTGTACACACAAGAGAAAGCATATGAATGTTGGTAACAGCTGGAATTTAATTTAATAAATGAACATAGAAAATGCAGGACTGTCTAGTAAGATAAACGATTGGCTTTTTCATCACCGAGATCATGAGCCACATACAATCCAAACCAAGCAAGAAAGAAACCTTTTGGTTAAATATAAGGAGTCGTAAAGGAAATTTGAGTACAAGCGGGTAAGTTCTG
This sequence comes from Strix uralensis, assembly GCF_047716275.1. Lineage (NCBI taxonomy): Eukaryota > Metazoa > Chordata > Aves > Strigiformes > Strigidae > Strix > Strix uralensis. The sequence continues at coordinate 14,203,619 of NC_133977.1, read as the reverse complement.
TTTCACGGTTGCCACACAGAGGTTGCAGGGGGTCCCAGCTCCATTGCCAGCTGCTGATGAAGCATTAGGGACCTGTGGTAATGGATTAACACAGCTGGACCCCACCTTTAAGGATGCTGTCCCAGTACACTCTATTAGAAACCAGAATCTGAGACAACCTTCTCAAGCAATTTTCCTCACCCTAACTTACATAGCAGCAACTCCAGGAAACTGGGGGGGTGGGAGAGGGAGTTGTGGGGGTTTGGGGTTATTTTTAAACCTGAAGTATCAGCAGACTCCTAACCAAGGGGATTGTTTTTTGTAAGTTTGAGTTTAAACAGAGATGGCAGTTTGGACATACTAAGGAATGTTTTTAAATAAGGGCATTTTCATTGTTTGCCATCACTGCTTTCCCCTAAGAGAGGATATGTTACCATATGTGAGAATGACTTGGTCTAGAAATCTTGCATCTGTTTTATCTACTTGCTCTTGCTGTGAACTAGTGTGTTTGATTAAAGTTTTTAAGCTGTATGCTTACTGGTGGAGCTCTTCTGTTTGAAGTGTTAGGAGTCTGAAAACTTCATTGGCTACTTTAAATCTTATGTACTTAAACCCTGCAAGGAAGTTATTTTTGTTGGCCATTTCTCAAGCACCAGCAATGTGCTCAGTGATGTGTGAAATGCTAATATCAGGAAACTTTCTTTCTCAAATAATTTGCACTAGAGAAGGAACAGATTCAGTGAGACAGGGTGAAGCCCCCAAGCCCCTGTCATGAAGTCAACAAGAGCTGCTTTCCTCTTCCTTAACCCAGGGTGGTTTTTTATTTCATATTAAGGCGTTTTGGAAGAAGTGATCTTCCAAAAAACATCAGGCTTGTGCAGGGCATTGCATGTATTTTAATGCCTCTCTGGCAAGGAGAACAGCTAACAGGCAAGAGAGAGCCTGGCTTGGTGTGGTCTGGGAGCTCAGAGGACCAAAACCTCGGTAGCCCTGGCTTCACATTGCCCTTGTGCTGCGTGGGTGCTGAGCACCGCCCCTGCAGCGAGGTAGCATTTGCACTAACTCTACAGTGGCGTCTGCAGCTACTCACGGCACAGATGACAGGTTAGATCTGCTTCGAGTGTCCCAGAAGTCCCTGGACTTGTCATTTCTCCAAGTTTAAAGATATGCTTGAGGATTCTAAAAATATTGCGTCTTCCCACAAAAAGTAATAAATTGAAAACTGTTAAGATTAGTTAAGGGTACTCGTCCTGACCATGCCTAAAAATCAAGGGAGTGTCCACTTAAGAGAGTACATATTCTTCCTATTTTAACCCACACAAATCGCACTTATAACTTCCCCTGACAGACACTGTCTCTATAAATAAGTCCCCGTCACCTCCCCCGGGTACAATAACACAGTATACTAGAGGTGTCAAACATACGGCCCATAGGCCAGATCAGCCCACATATGTACTCAGAGCTGACAGAATCTAATCTTTCATCTGAAGAAAACGAAGTCTCTAGACCTCAGAAAGGCTTCGGCAAGGAGTTGAAACTAAAGAGTTCAGTAACATCTGCTTGAATCTGTGGGTAGCCAGACACAGGGATGGAGGGCAGGAATTTGTTGTTGACTTCATTGGGATGTCAGTGCTTTGGGAGGATTATCAAGCCTCACACTTTTTCTCTGTCTGAGAGACTACAGTTCAATTTAACACCCTGAAGAAAACATTAATGTTCATTTATGGCTAGTTAACTGCTTGTTACATATCTTTTATGAACACAATTATTGAAAATAATTTCCCTTCGGGATGCTTATTCCTCCCTTTCCTTTTGTGCTCCCATGAATCTGTGGCCACCATCATGGTCTGCTTCTGGCTTCCTTTTGCTGGGCTAAACTGACCAAGATCTTGGGATCTGTGCCTCCCTGGTCACCCTAATAGCCCTTCTTTCTACCTGTTTCATCTTTCCTGAATATAGGCGGTGATGAGAATTTGCCACACTCCTGGTGAGGTCTCCTGGCCTTGAACAGGGCTGTTACTGCTGCCTTATCTCTGGGGGAATTACCTTGCCTCACCTATCACAGCAGACTCCTGCTTTTCTCAAGGCCAGATCATGCTGGTGACTCACACTTGTCCTGTGACCAGCTAGTACTTCCAGGCCCTTCTCATCTGCTGTCATTCTCAGCCAATGAGCTCCCAGGGTACAGCAGCAATGCTGCTCCAATTCCTTACAGCTTACCATTGCGTATCTTGTGCTATTGAATCCCACCCTGTTTCTATCACTCCAGTCATCCAGCTCTTCCAGTTCTCCTTCTCTGGACCAGAAATATCCCTCCTATGCACTCTTTTTCTCCACCTTTGTTGTGTTGATTCACTCATCTGAACCATTAAGAAAATAAAAGCACTTGTTAAAGAAGGATGTTTAGGATTTTTATGTCAGGTTTTTAAATACAGGGTTTTTGACTAATTTCATTTTGTAACAAAAAACAATAGTGGAAAATAGAATTGTTTTCTCTTGCAAAATTATTTTGGGTTTGTTATTTTGAGGGGTTGCTATTTTGACCTGGAAAAATACAGTATGGATATTATTTTGATAAAATGCAATGGTTCCCCTGGTGTCCCAGCTAAGTTGGGACACATCCCTTTATCTGGGTCCCAAGACACCACTCAGATGTGCACTGCCCTAAAGCACATTCATCTGAAGTGGCAGCAGTACCAAGAAGCCAGTGTATTAAGTTCTGCTCCTTGCCCCAGTCAAGTCTTTGTTTTCCCTGACTTGGTCACAGAAAATAATGCTGTTACCTAAAGAACACTGTTGGCCTCTGGTGACTCAGTGCTTTACCTGAAATGTTGTAAAACCACTAAGATGTCTCCTCCTACATGAGATATTTGTGAGACTGTGGGAATCTATAATTTTTTCTTGATCAGGTCTCAAAACTGGTTAAAGGGACTCCTTCTGCCTCCTTCCTTTCATGTACAAAATGGTTTTAACTGCTCAATGCTCTCAATTCCTTATTCAGTGGTGAGGGAGTCATGCCGTGCTCCATCAGCTATCTTGAGGGGCTTTTATGGCATTTAAACACTGCTTCTGTTTATGTAAGTGGTACGTTCCCAGGCATGGCCATTTAGGGCACATATAATCTTTTCAGCCATAAACCAGGAGAATCCTATTGGGGTGAAACTGGAAACCATCACACCCACACTGAAAACACCATTACAAAGTATTGACAGGAAAGTGAAGGTTGGGGCTCTTGCTGTTCATTCTCATTTAAGAGACAGAGGCATTCAGCATTGCCTCACTCAAAACTTTACTAGAGGAAAAATCATCAAGATAGATCTGTTTTCAACCACCATACTGAAGTTGTTTTTTTAAGTCAGGTTATTTCTACAATGAGACTTTCGCACGAGGCATAGAGCACAGGCCAATATACCATATTCACTGGGGCTGGGAAAACCAAAATTACTTTCTTTTTGACCCTTGAAAGTTTCTGATATCTCCATTTGGTTTGGATTTTCCCAATCTCCAACATGATGCTGTAGCTGAGTAGAGCATATGGTCCTAATAGATATTCAGTCCAGATGTTAGTTGTCTAATATGTATCCTGAACGGCTGTGCTGAGCAGCGTATAAGAAAAGCTGGTGGAGCAGTTAAATAAGGAACATGCACATTCCAGTATTCTCACCAGTTTACGAAAGTTAAGAGTTCCAGATTGCAATACCTCCGGTTCTGTCACTTTGAATTTCTGGGAAATGTTAAGAGCATGAAGCTTGCTGTACATGCTAAGAGCAGGCGGGGAACAGGCCCACCTGAAACCCGAGCAGAAATGTGAGGCTGAGAGCTGCAGCATGTCCTGGCTTGTGCGGGCAGCAAGCACTGCCCTCTGCTCCATGCTAGATGTGAGAAGTGCTCAGATGTTTGTGGTCTCTTGGTACAGCCGAAGGTTGGATAGCAGCTCACTGTCTGGACGGTCTTGGAAAGGGGGGTTAGTCTGAGAGAAAAATTCACGCTTAGTGAGGGACATGAAAATTTCCCCCTGCAACTTTTGAACCCAGGGGCTGGTCTCTGCTAAGCTTGAGCAGCAGCTATGAATGGTGATGGACAAAGAGAAAGAGCATTAATCCTGCTGCTAAGGGAAGGGCTGCTCTCCCAACGGCAGCCTGAATGCCCCCCACCAGTGGGAAGAGCTTCAGTCAGAGCTTGCATACTGCTCAGCGCAAGAAAATCCCACCACAAATTACAAAGCCAAGGAAGCCTTCATGTTTTCCCTGCTGCTCGGAGAGCTATTTATATTTTAGTGTTCGACATAGCACGTAAGCTGAGAACAGACCTGCTTTTCTTCTCCCATACTGTATCCTCTTCTTGCTGAGGTGATGCTGGGGCTTCTGGGGAGTCCCGTGCTGCTGGTTACTGGTGTGAGTAAGAGGAGACTTGTGAGCAGGGCTTGTGCACGGCTGAATACAGCCAAACTGGTTCACAGCAACTTGAAGTAGTCTGAGACATCTGGCATGTCCTTCATTCCCTTTTCTTTGGCTAGAGCTGAGGAATGATAAATCTGTGTGATGCTTAACTATTCTTTAGCTCTCTGGGCTAGATTTTAATTGAAGAATAGGAACAGGACTATATCCACTCCATTTCTTAAAAAAAAAAAAAGGTCAAAACCTCCCACTCTCTCCTTATCCTTTCTCTTCATCAGGAAGATTCACTCCCTGTAACAGCCCCCCATAAACTGTGACCAGATGAGGGTCCTGACCTTACTCCCTGAGTCCTCTCAGCTCAAGCCTTGTTCTGATTTCCATGGAAGTAGGACCCCACATCAGGGGATAAAGCAAATTGCTTTATAGTTTTAACCTGCAAGTGCAACTTACTCAGCAAGGAAATTAGCAGCTTCAAACACATGCACAGGTACACACAAACCCTCTTATTACTCAAGGAAACCTGAAAGTAGTTTCAGAGCTACAAGTTTATTGACTGGGAAGTCAATAAAAAGGATTAGCTTTTAAGATTAACAGTAAAACTTGATTGCTGCTTTCAGCAGCTAACCTAATAATTTCAGGAACAGAGACTCTGGGAGCTGTAGATCACATACAAAAACTTAGTGAACATCTTTGAAAAGGAATGTTTTTTACGCATGGATGGAAATAATTTAAGCCACATAAAACAGCCTAGATATGCTCTACCATGTGTGGTTTTTCTCCTTGTCAAATAAAGAAAAGAAGACTTTGACCTTTTTTAGGAACAAAAGGAGAGCGTTTTCTTTATGAAAAGTACTCTTTAGTGGTTAAGTACAAGTGTCTTATGTTAATTTTCAAGGTCTATGCTTATTAATGTTCAATTGTTGATCAAAGGCATTGTCTGCAATTAATGCCTGTCACTGATGTTTACACATGATGATGATATATCGTCAGAAAAGGTAATACTGTTAATAAGTTGCAGCCCTGAGAAATAAGCAGAGGGTAAGTGCCACATAGAGGCGGTCTATCACATACACATGCTACTGGATACTAAGCTGGACTCTTGCATATCGACCCTGTGCTTGCTCACAAAGGCTTTCCCTCCTCTGCAGATAGGCAGGTTTCTGCTTTTGGATTAGCCCAGGGAGGTGATGGAAGGGATGCAAGGGGGAACATGACAACGGAGCTGACTGGGTCCCAATAGCAGTCTTCTGGTGGTAGGACTTGTGGGGTGAATGCCATGGTTGCCTGCGCTGAAAAATACACAAGCAACTCTCTGAATTCCTTCTCATTGGCCTTTAGAAGAATGTATTTGACTTTTCTCCCAGGCTTTCACAATTCTGCCTCACCACCTTTGAAAGACTTTTTAAGATATGTGGTAGTTTGAGGCATACTGTCCCTGTGCATGCTTGAGTTTCAACCTGTGGTGTAGCTGTGCATCTTTCCTGTATTGTGTTAACAACTTGACTGTGGGTCCCTGAATGCTGAAGGGAACTTGCACTGCTCAGCTCCCTCAATCTCAAGCAAAATTGTGGGTTCAAGGTTAAGCTCTCCAAAAACTTCCCATAAGAATGATGCAAAAGAGAGGTTTGAGTTCTGTCTTCTGAGATCAGTAGCTGCAACTTGGCTGGATGAGATGCAAAAAATGTCTACTTTACGAACTGTCAAAGCAGCTAGAGTCAAAGGCAAGAAGTGCATATTCAGCAAAATAGAGAGTTGTCTTCAACATCTCCTTGGAGGAAAGGTGTTTGAAAGAAAAATAAAAGGCAAATAGAAAAGAAATTGTAATGGAGAAAAATAATTCCATTGTCTATAGCATAATAGGCATAATGTGCATGTACTGTATTTTACTATTAGTTTACTATTAGTTCATTACTCAGTGTCATAGAGCTAAGTAATTCCAGTGACCTGGCCTTATCTCCCAGGCTTAAACTTGTGCCAGGACTAATCCCTCACAATTCAGAGAGGGTCTGCCTGCTTCCCTCTCTGGGGATCAAGTTGCTCCCTTTTAAGGCTAAACTCCAGTACTGGTCCTATGTGGAGTATGGAGCTGATCAGAAACCTGCAAAAGTCATGTGTTCTTCCCAAAGGAGGTTTGAACTCCACACAGCATTTGTAGGAAGAAGCAGATCCCTCCCATTAACTCTGAAAGCCACTTTTAATTCTCTTCTTAAGTTTTGCAAACAAATAATTGTGCAAGAGGTAGTGGTCAAGAGGATCCCCCATAACTGGAAAGCCCAAGGGGATGAGAGAACAGGAGGTAAGCATGTTGAGAGAGAGAGCCTGGGCACAAACTGAGCATTTGTTGTATTAGATGGAGCTCCACTCCACTGTGAATTTTAAGTGGCCTTACACAGGGAGCAGTTGTAGGGGCTGAAGGCAGAGCAAGCAGGATTAGTGGAACAGGACCTCTCTCCCTGTGAAGAACCTTCTCATCCACCTGCACAGGTACTCTGTGGAAATCCATTTACATCACTAGGAATCACACCTCTCTGAGGACAGTTTAATACCCAAAGCTCTTGTCCACGTGCAAATAGACCTTGAAAGGTCCACTGCAAAGTGGATCTATCCCATGGTGGAAAAAGCTCCTTAGTAAACTATACTAAAAGTATAGCACTTTTTCAGTCAATCCCCAATCCAGGTTCCCCAGTCAAGGTGCTCTCATATCTCTGGCTTAGATTTGTCCAACCACACGTGAGTTTAAATGCTCCAGGATTCAAGTGTTTAGATAATCCTCAAATGTCACAAATTCTCCATGAATAATCAAGCTGCTCATTCACTGATGACATAGCCTGTACCTATGGGAAGTGTGATGCCATGCTTCCACCCAGAAAAATAAAAGCTTTTGGCCTCCTGCCAGTCAAGTTGCCAACATAGCACTCTGCACAAAGCTGTGGCCAGCTCTGAGCCATTACAGATGGGCTCCACAGTTTTCTGTCTTCATTTTTAATAGGTCTGCAGGAGGAAGAAAGCAGATAGTTTCAAACAGCTTTCACTTCCAAGTGTCCAGAATTTACCACTGAGATTCCAGTGGAATGCACTTTTGTGAGTTTTAAGTATTGAACCCTCATTTCTCACTGGGTGACAAATGGAGGTTTCCATCCTCACACTGATAGATCAGTCATTCTCAGTACAGAGCTCCGCTTTCCTGGGCAACCCACATCAACAGAAGCAGGATGCCATCAGCCTCGTGTCTTTAGAAGTCTTACCTGTTTAGACATTCTTAGTGTACTAAGCTTGGCTTTGAGGTCACCCTTTCAGTGTCTCTCTTTTCTTTGATTTGACCCACCTCATTTGTGGTGTTCTGGATTCAGTCAGGTCTCTAGTTTACTGATGGGAAGGTGCTCTTTGGAGACTTCATCCTCAGCTCAGCTCGGTCAGTAAAATGGCCCTTGTTGTTGACTTCAGTAAATGCTGGATGAGATCTTGAGTGTCTTTTGCTCCATTATCTTTGGCGTCTACTACATAGGGAGCACAGCTTGCAGGCATTCCAGAGCTTCTGAATTTGCCCAGCATCTGCATTCCAGATAACCAAGATGCTTACTTCTTAAAAAGAAAAAAAAAATGGTGCCTATAAACCATCCTGGAAGTTTACATTACATCAAAGTGCAGAAGAATGCATAACCATTTCATTCTGCTTCCAGTCTTTTATGCACAGTTCTAGGTTATTCTTTCTATTTTAGGAAAACCTTTAAACATGATTTGGGGTGACATAAAACAACCTTGCTGACAGTATGACAAAGATAGTGTGCCCTTTCAGAAAAATCATTGTGTCTGTTTAAATATTAGGCTTCAGCTTGTTAGTGAAAAATGTGTTGCACACAGCATTTTTTTTTTTGGTGTGGGAAAATACAGTACAGATTTTGAAGTTTAAAAAAGTCTGGCAAATTACAAATTAGGATAATAATTCATGGGAGTAATAAAATATCAGACTTTTATTGCCCTATTGAGAAGGGCATTAAAAAGCATCTGGGAACTTGAGGTTTGGAAAGATGGTCTTTGAAAGGCTTGGTGGGTTAAATATTAATGTAGAAAATATGGCATCTGTAAATGCCTGGAAATATGCTAATAGGGCTTGATTCAGCGAAGGATCAAGCATTCCTTTGGGGTGCTGAGTGCTTCCAGGAGCTCCTGCTGACAAAGGGAGCTGAGGGACCACAATATCTCCTGAAAGCTTATGGTGCCTGAAAGAGCTATGTTCATAATGAACATCCCAAGGGCATTTGGTGTCAGCTGGGCCAGCTGAGGAGGACATGGCAAAGTGAGAGTCACCCACACAGCTGAGGTGCCCCAGTGCAGCATTTTCCCAGGCCAGCCTGGGCCTCAGGCAGCCAGGAACAAGCAGCAGAGCCACCCCACACAGTGCCGTCCACAGCATGGTGCTGTGAGGCAGGTCACTGGGGAAGCCGGGCTGAGGGAGGAAACAAAGGCTGTGTATCTCCCAGCATCCATGGTCCGGTACCCTCCGCTGCCAGGCTGGAGGCAATACCACCCCTGTTATCTCCAGTAAGCTGCAGGAATACTGGCCAGAAAAGCTGCTGTCCCCCAGCATGGTGGGAATGTGAGACATTTTCTTCTGGGGCCAACAGGGCTGGAGAAGGAGACTCTCACAACCTCCCCATGTCCTCTAACTCTGGGTAGCAGCTATGGTTATCCTCCCATAAAGTCTTGTTCTCTTTTTACCTTAATTCTAGTCATATTTTTCAGTCTGTTATTTGTTTAGATGTGATGGTCTCAGGGGAACTGAAGTCCTCACTCATCAGCCTTTTATTGTTTGTGCTGAGGAAACCAGCCCTTGTTAGCAGTGGAAACCTCCAGAGGCATGTGCTTTTCGTGCTGTTTTTCAACACAGAGAACCAATCTGTGTGACTTACTGTCCTTTTGAAGACATTGTGAGTGCGAGGGAGACTGGTGAACTGGGACAAGTCACCTTTCTGCTTCAGCCAGCACTTCCTACCTGCAGTGGGCTGCCCTGGCTTCTCACCTCGCTCCAGCAGCAACAGGTTGCCAACACAGTGACGAGGGCTGCACTCTGCTCTTGAAACACCTCAGTTTTATTTACATCATCATTTTTACTACCCTTCTCTCTCCCTCTCTCTCTCCCCCCACTCTGACATGATCTTTAGGTTGCTGGAGGAGTTACTGTACCATGTGCTCCACATCATCTACACGCAGCGGCAGAGCTGTGATGGTGCACAGGGGTCCTCAGGCTCTGCTGGCCACCAAGGAGCTGTCAGGGAGTGCAGTGCCATCCTTTGCTCAGCCATCCAGGAGTGCCAGCACTGTCGGTGCAAGGTGCTGGGGAAGCCTTGGCAGTACCGTGGGCCTTTGTTAGCACTTGTCACGGAGCGGAGCTGCGAGGGGGCTGCGTATTGCATTCCCTGAGACAGAACAAATACGTCTCAGCTTTCTGGCATTGATTTTTGACAAAGGATTCAAGAAGCTGCAGCTGTGCTGGCTTCCTTGTCCCCTCCCCCGCTTTATTACAATGCGTGTTGTTCTGAAATACTCAATTCAGCTATAAACAATCTACTCTATCAACAACATGCTTTTGCACTTTTTGAAATGGTGCTTTGAGGCAGATAAATGAAAGTAAGTATGGCAGCTTGCCAGTAAAAATCCTGCAAACTGTATCATCACAGGGGCACTGACTAAGACAGCACATTATTTTATTTACTGTGGAAACTGAAAATCCATTTCTGCCCATACAATAGCTGTTTATTTCATCTTTGCTTGATGTTTGTTCTAATCTTTCTTGACACTTCTAGATAGTAATGGTTCACAAGCTGTTCAGATCAGTGCTCGCAGGGCTCCATCAGCCAGCACTTCTTTCTGGTTTTAGAAGTCCAGCACCCTCTTCACTGGTGTGTGCCCTCTGGCCAACGGCAAGGGAACCTACTCAAGCCCTGGACACAGGCAAAGTGCTGGGGAGGTCCTACAACTCCCTGGGTTAAATTAGTACGTTCACCTCTACCAGCCAAGATGTACACAGAAACCCTTATTGTGAATGCATTGCAGTGGGCTGACCCAGAGAAAGGAGCTCCTCAGGTTTTGAGGTTTTCTTTCTAGATGTTCAGCCCGTCAGATGTTTACATTGTCTAAATTATATCATGCATCCCATACTAGATAAAACTGATTTTGAAATGCAGAAAGATGAGGTGATGGGGTGACCAGTGCATTCCTGCTAAGGCCTGCTGGATTCAGCCTGGCCCTGGTGATTTCTTCATCTGGATGATGTGTCCTGTGACGGCGCAATGGCCTGTTCCCCAGCTCCCGCCCTGGTGGAGTGGCTCCTCTGGCACCACTCATCACAATGGCTTGGAGACGGGAGAAAACCAGGCTGGGGAAGAATGTTGAAACCATTTCAAAAACCTCTGGAGAGAAAATGAGTAATGTTTTGTTTTCCTGAATGGTTTCACTGAAATTTAGGGAAAATAATTGCAGTTGAAAGATCTCAGTTTTTGTTGTTCTGTTCTTTCTTTATTACTTGTTTTCACATGCTTCTTTTTGAATATACTTCCTCCTACTCCTTGCTGGCCTCTTCCTTTGTTACCCCTTATCTGATACCCCACCACAGAAAGGTGCGGAGACAGTGGAAGAGAAAGAATATACTAAAGAAAAGATAAAGAACAATACAAATTTCATTTTCCAGATCCAGTTAAAACAGTTTTTTGTTAACTTCCAGATCTTAACGATGAACTTTTATGACCAAAAATCAGCTGAAAATTATTCTAAGCAGCTGTGTTTAGCTCCTGTTTGGTTACCTAGCTATTTCTGAGGAAACCCATTTTATCCTTTGACACAGCCAGAGAGCCTACCATGTTCATTTGGCTCTGGGAAGTTCTCCCCTCTGCTTATCCATTATAACCCACCATGCTGAAGGGTCAGGAAACTCATGAAGAACCTTCTGAATGCTGTTTTGTTGGCCATCTTATGCTGAACTTGCCACTTTCATAAGCTTATCCAGAGTACAGTTTCTTCCTATGTCTTCTTTTTGACTTTGAGGGTGTTTGTTGAAGTATAATAGTGTTTTCATGCATTAATATATTCTTTTCACTGATAGTGTATGATTCTGTATATTCTACATTCATGGTTACTTAAGGAAAAACACTTGTATGGAAAGAGATGCACCAGAGGTCAAAGAGCAGCCAAGGCATCTCTGTATCCTGCAGCATGGGAAATACAGAACTTTGTGATACCTGGAAAATCTACTGAATAAACAAAACAAAACACTTTTAAAGCCACCATCCATGGCCCACAAACAGAACCTCCTTGACACTTACGGTAGAGAAGGTGATTGCACAGGACAGCTGAGATTCACAAGCAGAGAAACTGGTAACAGTCCTGTTGTGCAAAGCACTGGCCCCTGGTGCAGTGCTGATGAGCAGGTGTCAGTGGAAAGGCAAAAAAGCTATGTATGGCGTGAGACTGGGTAGCTGGGCTGGTGAGGAGGACAGCCTCTAGCAGAAGAGGGAGGGCTGAAGATGAATTAATAAGAATTACACTGTTTGGAGAGAGGGGTTCCTTTAAATCTGTGGACTTGGCTCTGTTTTTACCTGTTTCTTCTAAATTCCAAGCAAAAATTGGTAATGCAATTTTCCATTTGAGAATAACCTACAAGCTGAACATGCAGGATTGCTGAGAACTTCCACATGGGTGTCAGGCAGATAGGTAGGTATTGTTCTTCAGTCTGCCAAATTCAGGATATACCTGAGTGCCTGCATTTTTGTCTGTTTTGTCTTACCTTGAATCTATTCAAAATAAACTAGAACTGACAATTACACATATGCATTGTACATTTGAGACCCACAGGCATACTTGCAAATCAGCCTAGGGGACTGAAATGCATGTCTTTGATTAATTTTAGTGTTAAAGCATCCAAATCCCTTACTCAGCCTTGCAGTATTCCTCTATAAATATCATCCATGCTCCATATTGGTAGTCCTTCTTATTTTTATTTCACAAAACATTTATTGATCTCTGTTCTCAGCCCATCACGCTTCAGAGCTAAAAGAAATGGCCCTTCCTTTCTGCACAAATGTTTTCCTGGAGCAACCCTGATGGTAAAAGATATATGCATTATTTTGAGTATACTCATTTGTGAAAAATTGTGAATCACTGAAACATCCCCAAAGCAAACTCCAGGCATAGAAAGACTACGTTTTAGACCAGAGGAGTGACTCTTCAGCTAATGCAGTGCATTAGGCTGTTTAGGAAAATCTGGATAGAGTTCTGCCCATCCTGGGGGCTTGCTGGAGGTGGCAGCAAATTAGTGCAAAAAATTTCAGCAAATGGAGGAGTTAACTTTTAATATTAGTTGACCCAGGAAACTCAGCAGAAAAGGGAGAAAGGATGTTCTCCCACATGATGCAACACTCAACATTTCCCCTCTCATAATTGTAATGGAGGAGAAGCTAGGACAAACTGCCATCCTACAAAGGCACTGCTGGTAGCTGCTTTTGTACAGCGGTGCTGCACTGTGCTGGGTGGGCGAGATGACCCACAGCAGAGGCATAAAAAGCTAAACTCCTACAGGGTCTTCTTCCTCCTGTGCAGGAGACAGGGATATCAGCAAATTTACACCAGACTAAAAAGAGTCGGGGCTTCACAAATTTAACAGGATTTGTAGTTTTAAATCAGTACACTCTTTGCAGATAAACACAAACTCTTGGAAACCTGTTCTACTTAAAACCCAGGGTAGACAGGATTACTATCTTAAGACTTGCCCTAACAGCGCAGGGCCTAGTCATTACATGAGTTTATTCTAAAATGACTGGTAATGTTTTGACCACTGCAGAGCTGGGGTAGAGCTATTGTGCACATACAACTGTTTAGACAACAAATAAAAAATAATGGCATGGAAGTGTCTTGGTGAGTACAGCTTCTTTCACTCCAGAAAGCAATACAAGCTATGCCAGGCAAATATCAGCTTGGAAGGAGTTGTCATCCTCAGAGCAGCTCCTGCCTAGATGAGGTTCATGCTGCTCTGGCACAGGAATGATTGTTTCCAACCTGTGCAATGCACAAGTGGGTTCAGAGCTGGGGGGAAGTGGACGGGAGGGGATAGGAAAAAAGAATTAAGGAAATCCCACTAAAAATGCCCCTGGGCCAGGAATGCCTTTGCTTGTTTTCTTACTGAAAAGCAAATGTTTTAGAAGATGTTTCTTCTGGCCTCATATATCAAATATAACCACATTTTATCCTCTCAAGTACTGACAGGATTCCCAGCTCCTTCCAGAGGCTCAGAGAGCTTCTGCAGCAATGTGATCCTTAAAGGGACACAGAAGTAGCAAAAAAATCAGTGGACATTGCAAGGTGTCAGTGTGAGCAGCAAATCAACATCACCTCTGCTCTTGCAGAGTATCCCATGTCCCTTTGGATCAGAGCTTCTGCCCATCAGAGCTACCGCTCATCTTTCTGTGTTCAAAAATGCAGCAAACCACTGTCAGAAATTCCCATAATGAAATGTCTGTTTGATCCTATTCCCTTTCTTTTCTGTTCACTTTCCATTTTCCTATTGCTTGTATCTTGTTTGTAATGTTCAATGCCTTAATAAGCAGTATTAACTCTATCGGGCTATGTATCCTCCATCTCCCCATTCCTGCACCCTGCGAGAAGCCTTGTCGTGTTGCATGTTGTGGCGTGGCCATGCCGACGCAGGTAGAGGGACCCCTTTCACAGCTCCCTTCAGCTCTTTGCCCCTCAGGAGGGATTCAAGCCCTCGTTGGTACCGGTTCTACTCTGAAACCTGTTGGTGCTGATCTATGAGGGAAGTGAGGCCTTGGTGCGGGCAGGGAGGAGAGGCAGAGCAGTCATATGCAGCATGCACTCCACCAAAGCCTCCTTCCTCTCAGCCTGTCCAGGGGAATCACAGGGGGCACTTCTGCCCTGACCCGTGCTCGCAGCTCTCCCCTTCAGCACAGCCACCTGCACATACCCTGGGCAAGTGCAGGGGCCCAAAGTCCTTCTCAGACAGGGGGGGCCTTCTCACCCCACCTGCTTGTAAGATACCTTATCCCATCCCTGTAAAAGAAGAGGCATTTGGCCTTACAGGTGTCTCAAAGGCTTGGGACCAGAGCTGCAGTTTCACTGTGTAGGCACACACTTAAGAGATGTATCATCCACCAACAGGGTGATGTAAGGGGTGTGCCCTGGGCACCCTTGGATCCAAAAGAGGACATCTGACATCCCTTTGAGAGAATGCCAGTCAGTGGTATTAGTTAATATAAATCAAGGACCCAGGAAGAAGTTTTCTTGGGGAAAGCAAAGTGAATTTAACCCCGTGGCCCCCGTTCCTCCAAAGAGTCATTGCTCCCTCAGCCTGAAGTGGGAATTTGCTACTAAACAAAAAAAAAGAAGTGGGATTTTCCATGCAACAGATACCAAATGTAACTGCTGGGGAAGAAAGCAGGTGGGGAGATTAGACATGCCTGATGCTGACAGAAAGCATGTTTGTGCCTAATACATCAGAGAAATTGTTCAGGAACAATTCAGCCATGTGAAAATGTGACCCTTGTAATATTGCCAAGGTCAGAAAAAGCTAAGGAGATCCGCTGAGTAAGTGCTGGTCCTGCAAGGAAAAACCATCTAGAGGCAGTGTGGTTGTGTTGCCGAGGCAGTTTTCCATCAGGGTCCCATAGGGGCAGAGGCAGGGAGAGGAGCTCCTGCTGCTTTTCTTTGTTCTTGCTGCTCACAAGGAAAACTCCTATATTGAGATCCAAACCTGCTTCAGCCCACCTGGCTGTTGGCTTTTTAATCACTTCCAGGTTGAGTCTAAAAAATCACACTGGTCCAGAAAGGTTCATGAAACCTGTGGGAGGGAGTTGAGTGTCTCATGGGTCCGCTTCCCATGCTGTCTTCTTTTCTTTTCCTCTGTTCTGAAATTAATGAAGTTTAATAACCCATTTCCTTTTGTCTTGTTAGGGTCATCTTTGGGAAGAGAGGGAACATGACTCTTCCTACCTGCAAAAATGTCCCTGCCTGGAAAGTCCCTCTGCAAACCCATAAGAGGTGTGTGAGCAGTTTGGGGCAATCCTGGGGTGCACAAGGTGCAGGGAAGAGGACAGATGCTTTTATAGAAAAATGACAGACATACAGGCAGGAATATTGCTCCTCTGAAGTCCTCTCTTTCACTTCCCTAAAGGTTTAATGTAAAAGACCAGTCCCATGTCTGCTAGAAGATTTGGGCTGAAGGAAAGTAATAGCCAGATGCTCTTCCCAGGCAGCTAAGAAATGGGTTAGATCTCTGTCATGCCCTGGCCAAGTGAGCTGTGCACAGACAGGCAACCAGACACAGGCCTATAGCAGGGAGGCACAGAAGAGGCAAATAGTTTTGGGTTGGTGCAGACAATTTTCACAAGTGCCAGCTTGGCACTCCATTGCTCCCTTGGTAGCATCCGAGGAGATGTTTGCAGGAGACCAGCTCTGGAGATTGTCTGAGCTCTGTGAAGGAGGGAGAAAAAGATGAACTGGCAAGAAGTTAATTAAAACTCTTCTTATTATGAGGTGGAATTTAATACTTTAAAAAATGCAGTGTGACACAGTGCAGCACTGCAGCTGAATTAATCATGAATGAGGATAGTAATTTTTAATTTTTGTGTGCATGAGAAAAACACTCAACAGATTTGACAATTAGAGCAGGGTAACAGCATTGCATGGCACAATGTGAAGTAGTTTTTCCCAGTGGTTTTTGAGAGGGAGCTAAACAGATGTGCTCAAATATTTACAAGTGCACAATATTCACATGCTTTTCAAATGCTGACCCTGCTGATTCGCAGAAGTCTGCTTCAATCTGGAGACCAGCTACTGCGGTGACACAGGCTATTTATCATAGGTAACACAGCGGCACTACCGCCAGCTCCCAGCATACTTGTGTGTGCAGTTATCTCCTACTCTATTGACAGTGTTATGCCACCTCAGCAACTCACCTGTATCACCAATTTGTCCCACTGCAGTCCTGGCAGCAAACTGGGCCCTGCTGGCTCAGCCCCAGCCTTTGGGTAGGAGGGGTTCCTGTGCCACACCACACCAAAGAGAAACAGGTTTGATTTCAGCCACAGCAATAAAAATCATAGTTCAGCTGAAGTGACACGAGGGCAAAGCAGTTCTGTAGGGGTCTCATATTACATGTTTACACTGTGTAATTCAACAGAGTGAGCCATCAATTATCTGCATCAAAGTGACCACCCAGAGACCCAGTGTATTTGGCCTCGTCTGTCACTTAGCTGTCCCCTGTCACGCTTCAATTAAGAGCTGAGAATGCCAGCTAACATTGTCCATATTACCAGCAGTGCAGGGTGTTTCATTGCCTTGTTTTCCTCAAAAGAAGCCCAAAGAAAAGTCAGGTTTGTTCAGCACAAGCTGTAGTTGGGGAGGATTCAGGTAAGCCAGATGGCAATGTCAGTGATGGATGGCACAGATACCGTAGGGCTATGCCTGAATATCCTAACTGGGAAAGCTGAGCTGCGCTGTACCTCACTGAAATATTGACTATTGCAGCAGTTGCTTTACACTGTTCAATTGGCTGTGTAATTGCTTTCACAAATTAAACAAAAACAATGGTGAAAATATGTAAGATGTCACCTGGACTGAATTGTGGTTCAGATCCCCACTGAAAATGAGTTTGGCAGCCTCCCCTCACTTCTTATCTGCTCGATTTCAGCCTGAATGCCTCTCTGCTCACAAGCCCAGGTTGGTGTTGCAGGTCAGGCTTTAGGTGTGGTATGGGCGCTGCTGTGTGAGAAGCCCTGCTTATCTGGCTCAAGCCAGGGTAATTAGTGCCCCATTTCTTCCAAACCATCCCACACATTCCGTGTTTTGTATACTTTTTTGTTTGCTGTGCCTGCTCTCCTGAGTTTCTTTACTTTGAAGGGCAAACACACAATGCTGCACTTTTCTCTTGAGCTCACATTTCCTTTAGCATTTAGCCCTGTAAATATGATAGTTGTTCATTTAGTGAAGGCAAAAGAGCGAATGAGAAGGGGCTAGATCATCCAATTGCAAGTTTACAACTCAACAGGTTCCATCCATGCTGACCTCTCCTCTACAAGCTCAGTGGCACAGACAGCAGTGAGTCAGACAAGGTGGACGGCATACCCAGCTCTTTCCTCTCCCTCCCCTCTCCCCCGTGCTCCTCAGACAGCAGTAGGGGGAATTAGCCAGCTGGGGTTCTCCTCATGCCAAGGGACCTCAGGCAACCAGGCAAACCTGCATTTCAGTTTCTTTCCACTGCACATTTCTGGGGGCTGCACTTCACTCCATTTTCCTTCTCCTTTTCCGCCCAATTGTGTTACTGATGCAGTGGCCTGCATTTAGGAGCAGTGTGAAGCTGCTGCATCTGAAGAAGTGCATCAACAGACACTGCAATGGACATGCAGAGTGTAACTGCAGCTGCTATGATGCATCTTGTGGGTTTCCAGGAACAGAGGTTAGCTCACCCACTCTTGAGTGGGGAAACTGGTAAACTCTGCACTGAGTCCCCTTGGAAATTATGATTATTCACACATTGCCTTTAGCAATAGGTGTGAAGACCCCTAGCCCTCTGTCTGGTCCTGGAGCCACAGAATGGCTCAGTTTTGTCTTAAGCGATTTAGATTGGAAAGCTTTTTTAAAGTACCAAATGAAAGATGGCTCTGTTTCAGCCTCACTCTTGAATGCCAACATGCTTTTAAATGCCAGTTACTGTGTATCCTGAAAAGAACGGGAAGTTGTGTTAGCTGTCTTGGATTTGGTTGACAGTGCCCCATGTAGAAAAGAAAATGAGACCTCTGCATTCAGCCTGAGGAGCAGAGTAGCCCAGGTAGCTATCTTCACTCTCAGTGAAACTCGGGTATTTTCTGTACCAGTGAGAATCTGGATTGCCACAGCTGGAATCACCATCAGGCAGTCACAGAGATACAGAGTTTTCTATCAGTCAGGCTGGAGGAGCCCATGTTTCTCATCAGATAGATGTAGTAGTGCTTTTTAATACTTTTTAATAGTTTACAAAATTATGATAAGCTCTGCAAGGCCATTTAAAATGGATAATCTTCAAGTGGTATTAAGGATTAAAATGGGTCTGCCTTGTATGCCTTAATGGGCCCCTCACAGGCTGTTCAACGTTATCAAAAGGTGATTTTAAGAGTTTGTAATAAATATGTTCCTTTGGGGAAAATTAGGAAACAGGGTGGGATTTGCCATCCTTCTGCTACTTCCAAATTGCTGTGCTCTAACTGAATTAATTACAGTGGGTCTGTCTTGAACTCCAGAGTGCCAGCTCACTTCTGATCTATTGTTCAGTAAAGAGGTTTGTCCTTAGGGGGAAATGTTTGCTCCAAGAGCCAGGGCTATTTAGTATTTGATTATCAGCCTAGGAGAAATTAGTCAAATAAGGCTCCAGCTTCATGAACACTTATGTGCATGTTTAACCTTCCATTGCTGAAGAGTCCTTTAGATTTCAAAGTGCAATAAAATAAAGCTTGCCTGCAGAAATCTTATGGGGACCAGGGACTATGAGAGCTATTTATTCTCAAACCAGAAGTGAATTACTTCATTCAGAAAGTTTTCCTTGAGCAACCTGTGCTTATCTTCTTTTAGTGTTCAACTCCTTGTCTTTGTCCATGCCACTGTCAAGGGTTGGGCCTGAAATTACTGGGAGATTTGAGTGTATGAGCTAAACTGGATAAAATTACGGAAAGTACTCTCCCTAAGCATTAATTTGTCGTTTCACACTTTTCTGTATTGATAAAGTCCATGTCCTTGGGCAACTAAATTGTCACAGTGGTACAAAACCCACAATAATCCTTCTCTGTGAACCTTCTGAGGTTTCTCTTTATATATAAATTCCATTGTACATCAGTTAAAGGATTTAAAGTACAATTATGAAACTTTCCCATTTCATAAAATGTTGAAGGTTGAACGATTTCTTGTGGAGCCCAGCAGAAAACTTCTCATAACACCTACCAGTAGTGTCCTGCCAGCAATGTGCTTACTGTTATTTTTGTCTGCCTAAAATCAACTTGAAGACACTGGAATTTACCAATTTGTGGAAAACTAACAGTTTTGGAGGAGAAAGTGGTTTTTTTTGGTTTTACCAAATCTATTTGATCGTCACTGTTTCTAAAGGAGGCTTTTACCCCCTTGGCTCCCCAGTCCCCTAAGCTTGTGCTTTAGAGCCAGCATTCCCAGAGCTTTCATATTGACTGACTTCCAGTTATCTCCTTGCTGAGATACTGAGAACCCATTAGGACTGAGATGGTCCACGTTTTCATGGACCCTGAATGTAGTTTGGAGGCCTCAGT
Organism: Strix uralensis; assembly: GCF_047716275.1. Lineage (NCBI taxonomy): Eukaryota > Metazoa > Chordata > Aves > Strigiformes > Strigidae > Strix > Strix uralensis. The sequence continues at coordinate 14,183,929 of NC_133977.1, read as the reverse complement.
TTAGGCAGAGAGCCTTTGAAAGTCACAATAATAATTGTATATCACCAAAGGATTTCGTATAACTGCAAGTTTCCTGCAGTGATATGTGTGTGAACCCAGAAAACTCCACACTTAGCTCTAGCTATCTTTCTCAACTGACAGGTTATATTATGTTAATGTCACCCAAATAGATCTTGCACACAGGATGTTCAATTTCTTAATTTTCTTAACCATATGATTGCAAAATAATAAGATGTAATACAGAGCAGAAAGCATTAATATAATAATTTGTATTAACCACACAATGTGATGACATGAGAAATTGTCATCCGTATATCCAGCTCACACTGATTTTGACTAAAAAATATTGTAACTAGAGGTTAGGGGCTAGAAAATTTATTGAATTGGGATGGTGATGGTTAATTCAAGGAATAACTGAGGAAGGGGCAAAGGGGGAGTTTATGGGGCTGCAGATCTGCTAACCCCATGCTGCTGGTGTTCCCAGTTCACATGACAAGAGGAGCACGTAGTCGGGCTGGGCAACACCACTGTCCCAGCTGTGGCTACATTTGCTGTTTTTATTGTGACTGCCTCCAAGCATGTAGTTCCAGTTTAAATCAGCACGAAGATACACTCTTCTTAAATTTCAGATTGTAGTTTTTGAGTCTGTGATTACTGCTTAAACTCTGACTCTGGCGTTAAACTCTGACTCAAGAAATTGAAGTGGACAAATGGTCTTATTGCCTTCTGCATTTCACACCCTTAATCCTGTTTTTAGGCATCTTAGTGAATCAGCCTAACATCCTACTAATGAAAATACTAAAGCAGATATTTCACTTTGAGCACATGAATAATCCGGCACCAATATCTGAAGGCCAGATCCAAGAATAAGCTGGAAAACTCCAATGAGGTATGTACCACTTTTATGCTATAGGACAGTGGCATTCACCTATTTTTGCCTGCAGGACCATGCTGAGTGACTGAAAGCATGTGTGGAATCTGGAACATTTGTGGTGCAAACATCATTTCAGCATTCTCCTACGCAAGAGATGATGAAACTTCCTAAGATGAGAGCCTATGTAAATATGTGTTATGCATCAGCTAGGCAAACAGATGAGGGAATGTTGTTTTTAGAAGCTCCAGATGATGGCCGTGATCCTGTAATGTGATTATTGTGAGCAGAGACATACATCCATCTGCAGTCCAACCAATTCATCCTCTGCAGATCCACTGCAGGACTAGGGTCTAACTCTGCACAAGCACCAATGCCAGCTGTGAGTCAGGAGAACTGAGCAAAGCCAAAAAGGCTGAACCTGTCACCCTGAAAGAGGTGAAAAGGCACGGGAAGACCAGGAACCCTTCCATCCATGCTGAGACAATACTTATTCAATTAAACATCTTCTGACTGTGTGGCAATAGCCTGTGTCTCAATGTGCAAATTTCCTGGCTCACTGCTAGCCTCTGCACATACTATCTGTCTTAAACCCCCACAGACTGAGAAGTGGCCCTTGCACTAGGGAGAGTGGGGTCCATCCCCTCCTGACCACTGAGGGTCACTTCAGCAATCCTTTCAGAGTTATTTTCTTTGCAGAAAACACGGAGAGCAGCAGGGCATATGACAATGCCAAGCCTGGCACCACGGTCACAGAAAAGGAAGTGCCCTACTCCTGCATGGTAAACCTTCCCCCCACCCCAGGTTAAAAAAAAACCACATTAGAGTTGCCACTCTAAACTAGCTATTTACAAACCTGTTCTTTTGCAGAAGTAATATCTGTATGTATATATGTACATATATATTTATATAAAAGAATATTAAAAAGACTACCCTCCATAAATTGCAATGTCTTCTCTGGTATTCTTATTAATGCTTAAATTAAACCTTGATGTCTAATGCTCTTCTTGAGCATTCCTGATTAGAGTAATTAATTTATAGTTTGTTCTGGAAGCATATCAGCAAATGGGCATCAATGAAGATAGCCATTTATTGCTCCACCAGTGAGATTAAACAGCTTGTGCTTTTAACTGCATGGTACAAAAAATATAAAACTATTTGCTTGAGATATTAATCCAGGATGACCTGGTATGATGTGATAGTAAAAGCACTTTTCCCAAAGAAGGGAAATACGTGCTCTGCTCAGTACTTCCTGCTTTCTGCTCCAAGTGAATAAACGTACAGCTGAACTCTCCCAGCCAGGTGTGATGCAGGAACAAACTGGGAGCACTCCGTGTCTGCTAACATCAATTCTAACTCACAGAAGTGGCCCACCACCAGCTCTGCAGTCAAAATGCTTGCTCTGTTTTCTCAAGAACCAACACAGAATATGCCACAAGTACAGAAAAATCACCTGATTTAAATCTCTGAAGAATGAAGCACCATGGTTTAAACCATGTGGTTGTGTGAAGCAGACAATAAATAATCTTAAAGACAATGTACAAAGTCTAAATTCTACAGAAGCCCTAGTGATCTGAATGAAAAGAACTTATGTTGGAACATCTCATCTGAAATAATCTGCTCCTCAGAACATAGGAGTCACACTCCATCAGCCTGCAGCTGCTAAACTGTCCAGCAGGTTGGGCAAGAAAAATTGCATGCTGAGTTTGAATATTTGTCCTCTTCTTCTGTGTCCCAAGTTTAGCTCTGTGCCTTTATCTCTGTTCAGAAAGAACCTGAAACACAGTTAAACTCAGCTCAACAGCTCAATTTAGACTGCACATAAGAGCACATTAACTCTTGACTCTAAAATGCACACCTGTATTTGAATAAGTCAACCTTGTCTTGGTATGGTAATAAGGAAAAAGAGGGTTAATGGAAGATATGGTCATATACCTAAAGATAAGAGAAGTTGGGTGATATGTACCAGTGTCTGAACAGTCTTTCACAGGACTCAGATCCCACAGAATAGAGGAAAAATCAAGGAACCTTATGGTTGTACATTCCATTGTAATGGGATACTGATAGTTGCCATTGGCTGAGAAAGAATTCACACGTTTTGGATCCTCTAATTCACTGTGATCCTTTAGATGTTAAGCTGTGAAGCAGTGCTGAGTTTGGCAAAGCGAGGAGGACAAAAACCCATTCCTATTCTAAGCATGCTACTTCAGCTACTAGCTTTTCATTCAAGAAAGGGATTTGTTGACAGCAAAATTATTTTCTTAGAAAAACACTAAATGAGAAGATGACAAATGCTGTTGTGAATGTTCACACAACTCCAGGAGCAATCAACCATGATTATTCAGACAGGGCTCCTGCAGGAATGGATAGAGCTAAAATCTTGAAATTTGGCAAGAATAAGGTCCTCCGTAAGGAGTAGCACTTACAGTTGCTCTGGAGAAAATCTAGTTTCATTAGCCAGATTCATGCTCATTTGGAATTGACCATGTGCAGTAGAACATCTTGGCTGTATGGATGCAATTAAGAGATGCACAGTGAATAGTTGCCCTGCAGTTAGTGTAACATATGCTCCAGTACTTCCAGACGTGACTACTGAAGTTGGTAGCAAAATCCTGATGTCTTCAACAAGGCCTCGATGTTAGTCATATAAAAACTGCTACATGTGAAAGCAGCTGGGGATCTCTCCCTTCCCTGGAAAAATGTCAGAAAGAAAAGAGGAATCCATGCTGAGGAACTGACCAAAAGGCTGGAGAGGCCAGTAGGTAAAGCCCTTGGCTTGTAGCATTCAGGAGACAGAACGCTATTACTACCCAGGCTGTTTGCCTTCTGGCAGATGCTTTTATATCTCTTACACTTTGCCTTCCGCATCTCAATAAGAAATCCTCAGCCCAACTCCTACTAAAGGCATCAGAGCATTCCTCTTCAGTCTCCATAAGCACTGATGTAATGTACTTAACATTTAAATCCCAGGGCCATATGTACTGTACTCTCTGGAAGAGGAAAGGTTTGTTCACTGCTCCGGACCACTGTCACAGCATCTTGGCCTCAGGGACTGAAGCTCACTTGATGGCATCGAGGCCTGTGTGATATAGGATAGTAAGAGGCTGCACTCTAATGCAGTGATCTGAGGAGAAGCAATCTTAGTCCCAGCAGCAGTTGTGGATCTGAAACCTCCTTAGGTCGGTGGTGCCAAAATCCAGGGCTAAACTTGCAAAATGCATGTATTTCCCTAGTGACCTATCCTGAACGCTGGCTCCAAGCAACCCCCACTGGAACTGTGTATGGTTCCCCACTTGAACTGGCCGACATGAGCCCATCTCTCATCATGACAAGCCCAGCAGGTGATGCACAGGCTCATCTGGCACTCCAGTTCATAACCATCTCCAGCTCTGCAGATATCAGGACTGTGCTGAAGCTTTAGACAGGGCAAAAAATTTCAGGCAAGATAAGGACACACTAGATTTTTACCCAACCAGAACTTATTTATGTGAGGTTTCTAAAAGTTCAGTAGTTTTTACTCCACTGCTGTGTGCTTTACTACTGCCTTCTGGAATCAGGAGAGGAAGTAACAAATTAACACAAGAGAAAGTGTTCTTGCAGCAACACCACGGTGGGAAAAAAGTAATGAACTGCTGGAAATCTACCCAAAAACATTCCTCTGATCTTCCAAGATTTTTTAATCTCTGTTCCAGATCCCAGAGTCTATAATGCAACAAGTTTTGGATAGGTCTGCCCAACTCTCTCCCGACTAGTTTCCTTTTCACAAGTCCAGGGGTTGGAACACGTCCCTCCTCATTCTGCACTTGGGGTCTCCTGCTTTTAGCAAACCCTCAGGAGCTGGGGCCATGGTGGGAACATCAGCTGGGCACCAGCCAGGCACCACACTCAGAAAAGCCATCCACTGTGGCCAGGAGCTCTGCGACTGCAGAGGCTGCTGCCTCCTCTCCTCAGGCTTCCCCAGCTCTTTCCTTTTCCTGCATGATTGCCATCCTCATCCAGAACAGCTCTGCCCACCTGCTCTTTAGCTCTGCCTTTAACTCCAGGAGCCAGAGCTGGATTCTCCAGTACTGATTTGAACATCTGCATTTGAAAGACCCAAGTTACACTGTTTAAAAGCAGAACAGATCCTGTTCAACCACAATAGTCAGCAGGTAATTCAAGTGTGAATGCACAGCCTAGGATTTGTACATATCCCCCTCACCCCATGGAAGGTTATGGAGAGCACTGGCTGGCTTCTCCTCCACACAGCAGTTGTTAAAACATCTCTGCAAGGTCGTGGACAACATTCCAGCTCATCAAAACTGCAGATAAACACACTTCCTTCCCAAAGAGCATATGAAAACAGCTGTTCGGCATTATAGTGCATTGCAAATGATTTCTTGTCTCTTCAAAGGCAGTTGTTAGATAATCCAAAGGTAGTGGTCTGAGAAACACCTATCACCTGCACTGAGATATGCTAGTTGGAGAGGAAACTGAAGCAGAGGAAAGGCAATCATATGCTGGACTCACTGGTTTGCATCCCACATTTATTAACATGCTTTTTTGAATTAAGTGGTGTTTAATGACGAGACTTCTGAGGCAGGCAACATGTCAAACATTTCTGCCATGGTCTTACAGTAACACTCATTTCACTTGCTTCAGACTTGTAGGCGGGGCTCAACCTCACAAACTTTGGGCAACATGGACCTGCATGGCAAGGCATGGCCACAGGCTGGCGTGCAGGAAGGGTCTGTGGGGAGCACAACAGTAACAGGGGCAGAAATGGGAGCATCTCATGCAGGGGAAGAAACACAGGGGCTCCAACACCATGGAAAACCAGACCCGCTTGCACAGGGAAAGAGGAGAACGGGATAGGACCAAGGACTTGGCCTGGGCAGGCACAGAGGTGGGGACAGCCAGGGTCCTGGCTGGAGGCAGACTGGGAGGTGTGGGTCCTCCGCTTGCTCTGAAACATCCTGGAAAGCAGGCAGCTCTGCATTTCTCCTGTCTCGTGGTCAGAAACACACAGACAAGGCAACCTGTAGTGCACACGCCTGCTGAGGAAGCAGCCCACCAGGCCCTGGGGGGCCTCCTGGCAGGAGGTAGGAAAATATGTAGAAAAAACTGTGATTTAGTACTGTTCTTGTCCTTTCTTTAGTTGTAAAGCTACCCAGGATAGTGTTTTTTTATCATCCTAGGCTTGCATGTGTGAATGGAGTGCTGACTTGCTTTTTAAAAGCCCCCACAGTGGGCAAGCTTTCTAAGGCCAAATTAAAACCATTAGTTTGCTGCATGATCAATTGGGACAACTGGCAATTGATGAAAATGCTTTAGAACAGACAGAACCCTCAGAAATAAATAACTCAGTTCTTCCAAACTGAAGGCAGCCCTCCATCCCCCAAAAATGTTTCTGTTAAGATACTGTTTACACAGATTTAATCAGTTGTGTCACTGGGGCACAACAAAAACAACAATGTGACCTGCTGAGATTTAGCACCAGATTGCGATTTACAATCAAGGCACCAAGAGTCACTGAAGTGCATAGTTCCCACCCCAATTACTAATTAATCAGACCCAAAGAGGTCTCCATAAGAGGCATAGCAGTCAGCTGTGAGCCCTATAAATTCAAAGGGCTTCTCTATCACTTAGGTAGGTAAGCTGAGTTAGGAAGCTTTTCATCCTGCAGTTAGGCGTGGGTCACAGGAGAAAGCAAACTTACTAAAGTTTTTTGGTGGGTGTTTTCCCCCTTCCTCCTTAATAAGAATACAGCTAGCTTATTTGCAGTAAAACATTGTTAAAAAAGTCAGCGTGAGATGCTGGGATGAAGTGAGTTGGCTTACCTTGCTTTCTTGAAAGTGTGTGAATATTCACATGCTTTTGGTTGGTGTGGTTATTTGTCTGTTTGTGGGTTGTTTGTTTGTTGTTTTTTTTAAATTTGCTTAAAAGCATTAACAAAGTGGCAATAGCTGCATTGGCTTCTAACAGCAAAATGGTAACACAATGGCTCAGAGAGGATAAAAACTGCAGCCCTGTGCATCACGATATGCTACAGGGAGCCAAACCGTGCCAGTCCTGCCTGTGCATGGGGCTTCTTTTGCAGCCAGGAGCCTGTGCTCACAGAAAGTGCCATGGGGCAGGACACCAGTAGTGACCTGCTGGCAATGCAGGTAGCAGATCCCAGCAGGCAGCATGCCTTGGGCTGTCTGCTGCCATGTGTGTGCAGGGGAGCAGGTCTCACTGCTGGCATGCAGGCATGGTGTCAGTGGTTTCAGGGGCACTGCCAGGGCAAGACCAGAGGGGGATTTATCTGGGAAAACCCCCGGGACTGGGAGGGCCTGGTGAGACCATCACTTGGGTATTGGTGGCACTTGGTCTTTAACTCGGCACTGACTGTCTTTAACCTTGCTCCTGGCTGACCTGGCCATGACATGCATTAGGCCAGGTTGTCTTTATCTGAGTCCAAGAGTGCTGCTGCCTTTGTGTGACAGCAGCCATGGAGCCCCTCCAAAAGGAGCAATGGATCTTCATCGGTGGCTGTGGCATCTCTGGGGTTAGGCCTGAGGCAAGGCCCATCAACCACAGAGTGGGATCGCATGGAGCAAGGCATGGGCTTGACATTGTTGAACTCTTGGTGGATTTACAGGTCTTAGGCTTTAAAAGCTGCACTGTGGGTACCCAGCTGAGCTGGAGGTGAGCAGTGCTGCTCCCCAGGGGCTGATGGAGATGCCCCTGCACATGTTCCCTAGCAGTCTCCAGCTCCTTTCCAGGGGTTAGAGAGTTTTCCACTGCCTTTGGCTCCACTAGACTGGTGTCTGTTGGGCTCAATGGGCTCTGAAAAACATCTCAAAGAGTACCTAAATCATTCTTCAACATAACTTTTAATTATTTCAAGGCAAAAGGAATAGTTCTGACATTAAAAAGAAATAGAGAAAGAAATATAAAAGTATGAATTCAATCCTACCATTTGATGTTTTTGCTTGCTTTATTGCACTTCATAGAATCATAGAATGGTTTGGGTTGGAAGGGACCTTAAAGACCATCCAGTTCCAACCCCCTGCCATGGGCAGGGACACCTTCCACTAGACCAGGTTGCTCAAAACCCCGTCCAACCTGGCCTTGAACACTCCCAGGGAGGGGCAGCCACAGCTTCTCTGGGCAAACTCTTCCAGTGCCTCACCACCCTCACAGTAGAGAATTTCTTCCTTATATCTGATCTAAATCTACCCTCTTTCAGTTTAAAACTGTTACCCCTCATCCTATCCCTGCCTTCCCTGATGCAGAGTCCCTCCCCATCTTTCCTGCAGCCCCCTTTAAGCACTGGAAGGCTGCTATAAGGTTTACCCAGAGCCTTCATTTCTCTGGGCTGAACAACCCCAACTCTCTCAGCCTGTCCTCACAAGGGAGGTGCTCCAGTCCCCTGATCATCTTCATGGCCTCCTCTGGACCTGCTCGAGCAGGTCCATGTCCTTCTGATGTTGGGGGCCCCAGAGCTGGACACAGTACTGCAGGGGGTGTCTTGTGAGAGTGGAGTAGAGGGGGAGAATCCCCTCCCTCGACCTGCTGGCCACACTTCTCTTGATGCAGCCCAGGACACAGTTGGCTTTCTGGGCTGTGAGTGCACATTGCTGGCTCACAGTCAGTTTTCCATCCACTAGTACCCCCAAGTCCTTCTCCGCAGGACTGCTCTCATTCCACTCCTCGTCCAGCCTGTATTTGTGCTTGGGATTGCCCCGACCCATGTGCAGGACCTTGCACTTGGCCTTGTTGAACTTCATGAGGTTCATCTCATTACTTTTATGGTCAGGCCAATCCTTCTTGGTGCTGATAGTCCAAAATAGAAACCCATAATTTTTAATATAAAAATAATCTATGCTTTAAGATGAAACCACAAGATATTGTGAAAACAGGAAGTCTGGTGTGTCATTAAAGAGGGTTATTTAAGTGTAAATATTCTTTTTTCTATTTTTTTAACAGTTCTGTCTATATTTTAGGAGATAATATAGATTTATTTTTTGAGAGCTAGAAAACAGGGTAAAATCATGCTGGTGGTTTTATTCTAGTCACTTTGTCAAATGCGCGACTGTGCACATTACATGGGGGAAAGAAAAAGCCTTCCCTTTTCTCACCCCTCGGCAACGTAACAGGGAACAGAACTGCACATCTGTAAATAAATGCATCATTAGATTCTCATCAATTTGTAAGCTTCACTTGATGTATGGCTAAAATAATCCCACAAGGATAACTAAAGAAGCGTTTGCTTTCAAGCAGACACACCACAGACCAGCAGAAACACTATTTCAATAGAGCGGGTTTTTTTTCGGTTGTTGGCTATTTTTATTTTTATTTTCTTACAACAGTCCACACTAAAGAATTATTTTAGATGCATTGCTACCAATATATTCATTAGCTGAGGATCTCTGGACATATTAGAAGAACACAGTAAAACAACTAATGATGCACTTGAGCAGTAACAGGTTGTCATTAGAGCAGCATCTGCTCTCATCAGAGTTAATTATTCAGTTGCTTTGTTTTCCAAGTAGGTGTCTGGTAGAATTTAGCAGAATCTTAATTAAAACACATTTTCAAACTCCATGGATGCTCATCTCATCTAAAGAAATCAAGACAATTTCCACCATAAACATCAAGCTTCAGTTGAGCCATCAAACAGCAGAAGGATCTCAGCCAAGGCAAGTTTTAGGCATTAACCATTACAGTGCAAGTGGGATGCGGGTTGCTGTGAACTGATGCCCTGATGAACTCCCCCAATGAACTGTCCTGTGCATGTACCAATCACCAACACAGGCACATGTTTAAGTAATGAGAATACTCATACTGTGTAATTACTTTCACAGTACAAATCTCACAGATGCTGCATGTTAATCCTGAGCTGCAGAGGGGAAGCATGTGCTCCCCAAAAACATGAGTCGCTCCATGTTCAGGAACAGATCTGCCTTTCTGTCCACTTCTGCTGTTCTGAACATCACCACCTTGGGTAAATCCCCTGAGCTATCTTGCAGCAGATGCTTGTCTTTTTGAAACTTTTTATTTCCCTGCACTCTTAAGCAGTGCTGGAGAAAGATGTGTTTCCTCTTATAAAAAATTCTCCCTTGGAAAGCCAAATGGAAGTGTTCTGTCTCTGGTCATAAAAAGATTAAGTGATTACTGTGAGGCTGCACTGACTGTCAGAAATTTGCTGCTAATACAGTAGCCACAGACATGCCTGAGAACTTTTCCCATCGGATGTGGTAAACCCAGCATGCTGCCAGTGAGGATGCTTGCAGGCAGGGAGTGGGGAACTGGACAAATCCATGGCTGCGTGTTCCCACTCAACTAAAAGATTTCTGTAAAGGAAACAACCCTTTGAGGTAAACAAACTTAGGTTCAACCTGCTTCACTTGAATGCCGTTATCTGTGGTTACTTTCCAGGGTCTCCTCTTTATTAGTTTTCAGAAAGTGAATACCAAAAAAGTTCGGTCTATGAGTAAAAGCTTTATTTCCCAGTGGCCAGCACACATATGAGAACTTGAATCTTAAGCCTGGACTTGTTTGCTGCAGTATATTGACTTACAGTTGGAGCTGGTTGGGAATTTTCTATGATAAAAATGGTGTTTCATCAACAAAAAAGTTTGATGAAAATAGAGCATTATAAGCAGGCTGAGACAGCTGGATTCAGCCTTGGTGATGGGGGTGGGAATGTTCTGATTTTTCATGCTGAAACTGTTTTTATAAAAGCATTTTTATTAATAATCTTATAAACAGGTTTTTGAAAACTATAGATGAAAGAAAAAAAAATCAAAATTATCATGACACATTTCAGGTTTACCACAATGTAGTATCTATTTCAATCCTGTTTTACAGTGCTTTGAAATAAGCTTTTTGGGTTGGTGATGTTTGGGAATGGAGCTGCACCTGGAGAAGTTTACTTCTGTCTTTGCTTTTCTGATCCTTTTTAAAATAAAAGCTGTTCTAATAGAGAGTATCTGTCTGTCATGAAAGGGAAACATGGAAATCTATAACTCAGTGACTGTATTTTAAAGGCTTGTACAATTTTTTTCAGGTCTTTTTGAGGAGCTGAGTGAGCAAACCCTCCACAGAGCCAGGGTAATGCCAGACTCTGCAGTATCACAGGACTTCTGACTTGGCTGATGGAAATACCTTCTGTTTTGGACTCCTTAAGGGAAAACACGCCTCTGAAGAACACCAAGGCATTTCTTTATATGTATTCTCCTCCTCTTCCTCCTCCTTCTTTTTGCTGCTTCTCACCTCAGAGCAGCTGTAAGAAGCTGTCCTTCAAAGTCAAATTGCACTTGGAAAGAAGCTCCCCAGGAGCTGTTTCCCCACCACCATCTTCCCTCTTCCCACCAGAAGTGACTCAGGATGAAACTGCTAGCTTTTCTCTCCTGTCTGGATGACTTGTAAGATCTCATACCGGACAAACAGAGCTCTGTGGGAGCACTGAGGTCCTGGTGAGGGGAGATGGACATCTCAGGGCATCCTGAGGGGTTTGAAAGGATGCACGTTCATTTTTCATCCCATGCCTGAGCAGTTGGACTCGCCCTTTCTGGCACGCTGACTTTATGGGCAACAGGGCTTAAAACAAGGATGAGCTGATAACCGTAGTGCTACCACCACCTCCAAAACCACGAGCTTTTCTCCAGAATAATCAGTTTCGCATCAGAATTGTTCTGAAAACTGGCTCAGTCTGAACACCTGATGGTCCACATTTCTGTGAGCACACGCAGAATATGACCTGAATAACTCGCCCACGGTTTTATCCCTCAGGAACAATCCAAATTCATGCCGTTAGGAACCACACCACGGGTGTTTGCAGGCTCCTCCGCTGACTAACAGGCAAAGCAGGCAGGCAGATCAACAAAGCCGTGGGCTGATGCGGGTGGCATTTTCATGCCACAGCACTGGTGGATGATGTGAAGCGCTGCCACATTCAAGCATCTCCTGCTTCTGCAGGCACTGAGCAGCCATAGCTGCAGCTGCTGGGTGGCTGCTGCTGCTGCAGTGATAGACTGTGTCCAGGGAGCTTTGCTGCTGAGCTTCCTTTGAAAGCTTCATTTCTGCCTAGAAAAAGACATATTTAGGGACCTCTCAGTGTTGGAAGATGCTTGTACATGACCACTTATGGCTTTCGAATGGATTTGCTGCTTGGAAGGAATAGACAGCCCCTGAGCTGTTGTCCCCAGTGTGGGACATGGTGCCCTGTCCTGAGGGAAGGTGGCATTTTGGAGGGGAAGGGCTTGCTGGTAGTCGTGCTCCTGCCACCAGAGCCTTTGTTGTGCAGAGTGAAAATAAATAAATGAAAGCAGTACTTTGGTCTTCACAAAAGCATCTTTTATTTACTTGCTGAGTGGGGCCTTCTGCTTTCTCCTGAAGAGTGGCTGCTGCCCAGCAGAGGTGGTCGCCGGAGCCTGCGAGCAGCATGTGTGCATGAGCTCCACGTGGCATCTTCTGATGAAAGACAAACCATGATGAGCCAGCAGCACCTGGGCCAGGGCAGAGGAGAGGGCCACCGTTCCTGCCACTGTGGTGTGGTCACGGTGACTTGGCCAAGCTGCAGGTCCTACACATGGCCCTCGCTTTTGGAAGGGAGTAACATGTATTTACTCACTGTTGTGTGCCACCAGCAGAAAGATCTACCTTATGCCATCCAGTCTAATCAGCGCGGGGGTCAAACAGTTGCTCAGCCAAATTTCATGCACACACCTTTGTAAGTAAGTGTATCTGCACACGTGCTTACATTTAAGAACACAGCTCGCAGCCAGCATCTGTGTCATGTGGAGCTCGGCACACCGGGGTTCCGCCACTGAGCCGTGCGGGCTGGGCTGGGACTGTTGAAGGACCAGAAGGGGTGAGACGTGCCACCCCGGTGGGGCACACAGCCTGCCCCATTTGAGCTGCGGGCGAGAACTCTGCCTTTTTGCTGTGAAGACTTCTGTGCCTGCAGACGTGCGTTTTTCCACCCTAAGCGAGATCAGATGGGTTGTAATAGCGGAGTAGGCAGAGAGGGGGGCGCGTAGCAAGCCCAAAACTGTAAGTGGGGAGCTACAGTGATGCAAATAGCTCATTCCCAGAGCTCACACTTTCGGCTCAGCGATATGATCTGATCAAATTTGTCAAATTCTTTGACAGTTAAAAAAAAAAAAAAAGGAAAATGAGGACTTTATTTGGGTAAATGGATTTTTATTAAAACCTTTATAGCATATTTTGTTTCACTCAGAACTTAACTTGAATCAATGTGCCAAAGACTGAGTTTCTGGTGAAACTCTGTTTCCTTTCCCTCTTGCCCAGGCCTGACTGCAGGATCAGGCACCTGCACCACCCCAGCAGTCCTGCACAGCAGTTTTGGTGTGGCAGAGGACTATCCCAGCCCCCAGCAAGCACCCAGGGATCTTCGTGTGCACAAACAGACACACAGAGCAGACTTGGGGTGCTCACCACTGCTGGGGCCTCGCTCCCTGCTGGACTATCCTGGGCAATGCAGGGCTTGCTTGAGGAGGGGTGGTCGGGGTGGCTGAACTCAGCCCACCGAAATGCCTCTGGGTGGGACCCCAGCAGAGCCTGGGCACCAGGTGCTCTGAGTTAACCTCTGGGTGAGCTTATTTTTTTGCATTGATTACAGCTGGGGCCCAGAGGAACAGGGCTGAGGAACAGAGCCTGAGTGGGGCTGACCTGTAGAGAAGATGCAGTGGTGAGAAGGGCTGATCTGCTTTGCTTAGCCCTGATGGAGAGATGGTCTGCAGTGAAGGCTCCCTGGCTGTTTCCCTGCTAGGCTGGGGCCCCTGCAGCTGCGACCAGGCTCCATCTGACCTGGGTTCCCTGTTGCCCACCTGCCACTGCTCCAGCAGGACCAGAAATGCTGTGTGGAGACCAATGAGCAGTTTGGACTCTGCCAGGTAAGTCAGTGTGAGCATGCATCTGTGACTGGGTAGTTGGTTTTGTGGTGCTCTGGTATGTTGTTACGCCTGGCTTCCTGGCAGTGATGCTACTTGTTGCCTTTTGTGCTGTTCAAACCTAGCTCTGACTAGTTTTACTGTGATGGTGCCTGAGTGAAACACTGCAGAGACCGCTTCTTGCTGGCCTTACAAAACCAGAGATGAAAGCAAGTGATTTAATGTTAATGGGAGGAAAGGGGAAAGCTACCTGCTTGGGTGTAAAATCTGTTTTTAAAACCAAGACACTCGCTGTGCTCTGAAGTGTGTTGTCACTGCCAGGGTTTGATCCAGTTCTCTGTTCAGCTGGGCTGCCTGGTTCTGGGGAACTCCACCTCCTTTCAGTGCAAATACGACATCAGCTCAATTAATCAGGCTTCGTACAGCGAAAGCACTGAAAGCCAAAAAGTCCTCTGTGACATTTATCTCTGTCTTCATTCCTGGGGGAAAAAACACAGGCACACAAACCCCTCCTAATGAAAATCAGACAGTGTGAGCAAGTGGCTTTGAAGCAAAGTTTTTCTGCTCCTAAACTGTACTTCAAGTCATTACAAGCTTTGCTTGCCAACGTTACAGTAGCTGAAGCAGTATGTACAGCCTGTGATACGCAGACTGGAGTAAAACCTTCTTCATGACATTTTGTTGTATGGGAAAGCTTGAGTTTTTGGAAGACGCTCCGATAACACAATATGGAAAGCATGCTATCTTAGCATTTCCTACGCCGACTTGGAATGCCTTCTGTTTGGAGAAGATCCACTGGCAAGTGAGGGAAGGTCTGAACAGTCAATTTAGATTTTTCTTTTAAATGTATTCTGTATGCATATACTGTGGTTATTTTGAGATTTTTGCCTTCTGGAATGATTACTGTCTGATACCAGATAGAAAAGTCATTATGCGTAAAACATAGGTGTACGAGTTCAATAGATAGGGGAGCTGTGGATGGAATGAATTAAGTTTTGTTAAGATGTGTGGACCTTATTTGTCTTTAAAACCCTATTCCACACCTGCAAAGCTGTTACCATTAAATTAAAAATCGGTTGTAGAGTCAGCTTTCTTTTCTCCGAAGCATGGTTTTGCTGAGGACAACTAGACACCCTAAGAAAGGAGTAACATGTAGCTGCTGTCTGTGGATCAAATACATGGTCTCACTGTGTCTCAGTCCCTTCTGTGGTTATGCCCTTCCATGCCCAGCTCAGATGGGCTAGACATAATTTTGGGGGGAAGTTGGAGTCCTAACCTCTTTGTGAGTTAGATCGGTGTCAGTCCCCTCTGGGCTGGACCCTGCAGGTCTGGCAGCACTACTTGCCTGGGGAAGGGCAGTGCCTTCTGGCCCTGTTTGAGCTCATGCCCTGTGGTACAGCTGTGTTGTGCAACAGGTGCATGTCTCTTCCAAAGAGCTTACGACTCACAGGGGAGTGTAAGCAAGTGGGATGTTATCAGAATATGTAAAAGTGTTTTGTGCATTGGATCTGTATTACCTAAATGCCTTTGAGATGGCTGTGAGTGGTGGGAGAATTGATGTAGTTGGCTGGCTGGTGCGTGTCAGTGGAGAAGAGGGAAGGATATGCACAAGGAACGGCAGCAACAGTGTTGTGTAGCATGGCACAGCAGAAAGGACAAGGATGGCTGTAAGGGAGATGCCAAAGTGGCTGGAAAACACTGCTCATCTACAGTGGTACAGGGAACAGCCATGGGGCAGGAAAGTGGAAGCTCCCTCAGCTAAGGGTACCTCAGTGCACCTTGCACTGCCTGCCTGTATGGGGCAAAGACAAAATGAAAATAATACTTCCTTCTTGACTCCTCTGAAGGAAATCCAATGGAAAGGACATAGTTACTAAACTCAGCAGACAGCCCCCCATGTACCCACAGCTTTTGCTTGTTGCCTTTGCTGCCCTGCTTGAAGCACGGCACAACTCCAGAGTGGAGTGTGACCTGCTGCTCAGGAAGACAGGGAGCCCTGCTGGCTCCTCACCCCCTCCATACTCTAAATGGGGCTTGGGTGATGTGACTGGGTGCACCAGGGCCAGGACATGGCCTTATCCAAAACCTGGCCCAGTAAGCCCTGAAGCTGCTGAGCTGTAGCTCCAGCAGCCTGATCCAGCTCTCTGCGCATCTGGGCAACGTGTCAAAAACGTGGGATGCTCAGCTCCACCATGGCTTCGTGGAGCCCTTAGTCACAGCTGGTGTGGGAAGGGGAGGCAGCAAGCTGCTGGCATGGTCTCCTTTCCAGTGGAAGCACAGCTGGCACCAGACTTTGGTTGCTGTTGTCCAGTGACTGCTCTTCATCTCCTACTCAAAAAGGCATTTGCTTACCATGCTGCTAATACCTGTGTGTTGTTGCACCGCTGGGGTCGTGCATGTTGTAGGCTGCCCCCTCGGTGCTGGGGAGTGCCCGTCATGGGTAGGGAAAGCGTCTGGGCCTGTTGCTGAACTGCTGGTTCACACCTGGCTGTTCACAAGCAGCATTAGCTAAAATCTGTGGCTACAAGCTAGCAGGGACAGCAGCTTTTCCTGCTTTCCTCTCTCGTCTTGGAGGATGCAGCTCTGCAGTTGCCAAAGTATCTGCTGATGACTGCTCAGCCCCGGGCTCTTGTGGATGCTGTGCAACATAAAGTCAGTAACCTCTGTGCTGTGTGCAAGCAGCTAGAGAAAGGCAATCCAAAAAGAGCATGTGAACAGAAGGCTGGAAAAAGAGCCACTTGATTATTCAGCTCTTAACAGGGAAAGAAAAAACTTGCTGCAAGAGCAGCAGAACTTATGAATCCTGTTTTTTCTCTGGCGCTCTCTCCCATGGCTTGATTATCTTGCATCATCCTGATTAAAGCTTTTCCTGTGGCTGGAGTATTCATAGCATTGATTTCCCTTGTAGGATCTGTGGTATCTAATAGTATGGGTAACTTCACACTGCAGTCTTGCTCTTCAGAGGGGACAGCAGTTCAAGTCTCTCTACTATTTTCTTGAGACTCATAGGAAATTGTTATATCTGAGATTCCTCTGTGGCATTAAATTTTGCTGAAATCAGCCATCAGAGGACAGTAGTACCAGAAAGGACTGGGAAGTACATAGCGCAGTTGCGTAAATCTTGCCTCCGTAAGAAACCAACTGGGAAAAAATACATGTGTTAACAACGTGCTATTGAATACCAGGGTCATTTCATCTCCCGTATTCCCAGATGAGGGTGTACAGGGCTTGCTCACATGGTGCTTTGAGTGTACCTGTTCTCTTATTAGGTTCTGATCCTGCAAACACTTAATTTTTCTGCCTCAATACGTCCCCTGGAAGCTGCAGAGCTCTTTCAGGACTGAAATGAGGCACGTGTGTACAGCTGGTGTGACCAGGGCATTAGGCTGGTTCATGGTGGAGAGGGAACAGCCTGCACTCCTGAATCTGGATAAGGCTTCCCAAAGTGCTACCTGTTGGGTGGCTGAATACGTCAAAACACCATTCCCATGGGCAGAAGGATCTGCTGGGCAAAGGCTGCAGTGCAGGACATGCTTCTGGGAGGTGGCACCATCCATGTCTCTGTCCCTCATGGGTGGCGAGGGCAGGGTCCCATACCAGAGGGTGCTGGGGGTGCCACTGATGCTGGTATCCTGGCTGTGGCACAAGCACTGGGGGCTGGCAGGAGTCTCTGCTGGCTTCCAGGGCCAGGGGAGTTGTGTTCATCCCTGGGATGACAGGCCAGGAAAGAAAATGGTTTTTCAGGACTGTGGCATTTGGTGTGAGCTGACATAGAAATGAGATGCCCATGGGAGTCATTGAATCCCAGATTTGTTTGGGGTGAGAGGAACTCAAAGTTTAGCAAAACATTCCTAATCCTAGAAAAATGCTTCACTTTGAAACGCTTCTCCCAGCAGGATCCGAGAGGCCTGACACACTTTTAGTGCCTTCTCGGCTCAATCTGCGAAATCCAACGTGAAGCCTGTTTCCCAAGCCTCCACCGATCAGCGCCTCGGCGCAGGCATGGCCAAGCAAGCGCTGCTGGCAGTCACTCCGGCTGCTCAGCACTCAGCGCTGGCACCAGCCAGAAACAAACAGGCAAAGTGCCACGCCAAAGAAAAGGGAAACATCTTACTCCTTATTTAATCAATATCAACAGACATATTAACAATTGCATATCAACATGTGCAATTATTTGTAACCCACCAGTAAACATGCTCATTAGGCCAAATCTGGTGGTCCCCTGCAGAGGCGAGAAGGCAGGAGCATGTTTGGGAGTGCACTATCTCCCCTGGGGATGTGGCTCGGCTCAGTGCAGGGTGCTGCTGGCACAGAGCTGCCTGGAAGGAGTGCTGGAGCTCCAGGAGCATCACGGCTCCCATGGTGGTGCACATTCCTGGGCTGCTGCATGTGGGTGATGAGGGCAAATTCATCTCCTCTGCCCAGATGCATCTGCAGCGACCACCACATCTTCTCTGGGGCCCACGCATATTTACCCTCGTGCAAACTTTGCACAAAAGCCTGGAGCTTTATCTTTGGTGGCTGCCTGTGGCTGGCGATGCTGCAGCTCTGTGTTATGTGGTGTGATAGGCTAGAAGAAAAGTTGGTGTCTAACAAGTAGAAAACCAAGGTCTGGCCTCCAGCAGGGTGATGGCTTCAGTGTTTGGGCCCTGTTGCAGGTTCTGGCAGTGGCAGGACAGCTTGCACCTCAAATGCCATGAGCCAGTGGTTCATAGCCTGCCGTGCATGGCTGCAGACAGGGGAAGCACTCCTGGAGTGGGTGCAGGGAGGACCTGCAGGAAGGCTGATGGTGAAGGGTGAGCCAGAGTACAGCTGGGGCTTCAGATTCTCACCTGTGCAGAGGCAGGGGGGTGGTGCTGCTGTTATGGTATTGATTTAAGAATAAACTAAACCTCAGACCTCCTTATCCATGTGAATTGCAGCTCTAGCAAGGCTTCTTATTCCTTCCCTGGAACAAACAAAGTTTTGTGAGTCCCAGTGTCTGTATTGAGGGTATGTCTGTAAAGAGAGGCAAAAATAGACCTTTGCTTGAATGTGAGGAATGCAAGAATCTTTCTTTAGTGGTTAAAGTCCTCCCATGTGAATGTGCTGTCGATATGAGTGTGCGCAGGTAGGAGAGGCAGCACAGCCAGTTTGAGTGGTGGGTTGGTGGGAGAGATGCTGCCTCCCCTCTCCTGGGGTCAAGGGGCAGTGCAGCTGCCCTGCATGGGGGACACCAAAGCTGGGGTGCAGGCTGCCTTTCCTGAGCCTTCTCTGGCTGTCAGCTCGAAGACCATCCACTACCTGCAATATTTACAAACATATCTGCCTCTAAAATCTGCCTGAGTTTATCAATGAGACTGGGATAGCATTACAGAGCTGTGCGCACACATGTTATACATTCCCCCAGCAATAATTCCTTCCTCCAGTTATGCTATATATTTAGTGCATTCCTCCAGTATGATAATCATAAACATGCTTTAAAAAAAAGGCTAACAAAGTTGAAACAAAACATAGAAGCTGGCCAAATAGTGTTAAGAGGCTGTCGCAGCCCCTGAGGCTGGGATTTCTGCGTCCTGACAGCCTCTTCTCCCTCAGAGGACAGCGGAGCTGCTGCCTGTTGTGCGAGCAGAAATGCTGTGGTGGGCAGGTAGGTGACAGCAGCCAGCTCTGCTCGCTACCTGCCAGGCAAACGGCTGGGGCTGGCAGGGGCAGAGGGGAAAGGAAGGCTAAAACATAACAGAAGTAATAGGAAGCAGGTTGAAAATCTTTTCCCTATTTACATGTCGACCCACAGAGTTGGGGGGAAGCTTTGTGGTACATTCAGCTCTTGCTAGCTGCCTGCCCTATGCTGAGGGTGAGGGAGCTGCTGCAGGGCCGCTGGTAGCTCTGGGTCCCTTGGCCGAAGAGTCTGCTGTTCTTTTCCCCAAGCGGCCCTGTTGTTCTGTGGCTCAAAACCTGCTCTCCCACAGTTTGCATGTGAAGCAGTGAGTGGTGCAAGGCTGTTACCTGTGTCTCAGGGGTTTTTTTTGTTTTTTTTTTTTTTTAAATTGATTTGATGGCTCCAGGTCTGCCGATAGTCAGTTAACAATGAAATGCACTCAGGTTTCTGTGGCCAGTGTCTCCCCTTTGGCTTGTCCTGAGAACAAAGCTGCTTCTCAAGCTGCCTTCAGCATGAAGCAGTTGCTTCTCATTTTCTTTCATCCCACTTGCTCAGCAACAAGCACCCTGCAAGCCCTAACTGCTCCCAAGCAGGCAAGGGTGCAGGTAACTGTCCAAGCTCTCTCTCCTCCCCTTGCCATGATCAGACAGTGCCAGGTTTGGCCCCAAGTTTGTTCTCTGGTGGCCCCTGTGTTACCCTGGCCTGCAGTGTTGCTGGGAATGCTTTGGGCAGCATCTTCCAAGGCTTTCCTTAGCCAGGACTGATAGATTCAGTCTTTTGGGGGTGAGAAAGGTGAAGAGGAGTTTCTTGTGTCTTTGTGGGGCACCCAAAGTCATCAGCCTGGCAGGAGCCATTAAGCTGGGAGGTCTGGGCAGGAATTAGCAGTTGGTGAAGTGTTTCCCCTCTCCCTTGCTTTGTGGGAGCCATTAGCCTTCCTGGTGAAGCAGACACTTGAGCCACCCCAATGGCAGCATGCTCCCATCAGCCTGAACGCTACCTGTGCTTGCTAGTAAGCAGAAGAATCATTAACCATGACTGATGGCAGTAAAATGCATCAAAGATGGCTTTTACCAGAAAGGCTTGCTTGGCTTGCCAGCTACAGTGCCAGCTGCCCTGTGCTCCCCACAAGGGTACCCCACTGCGGCTGACATCCCCACAAGGCCACGGGGCGTGCAGGGATCACAAGGGGCAGCCACAGTATCCAAGGGACCTGGTGACAAGCAGGGTGGTGTTTCTGGAGGATCAGGGCGGTTTCCCTTGTGCCGCCTCTCAGCCGGCCACTGAGCTGTGTCAGCTCTGGCAGCCTCTGCCCTGCTGACAGGTGTTGTGTCCCACCACGCTGCCAGGGCTAGGGCTGCTGGATTTGGGGAAGAAAAGCAGTTCTCTCAGGACACGTCAGTGCTGCATACTTCCTCAGACTTTTTTTTCCCCCCCTAAAGGCAACAGAGACATGTTTGGGAAAGGCAAGCAACTTTCTGCATCTATCTCTGATATGCAGGCACTGGTGCTATTTTTGCTTATTTTCCATCCCCCAGGACCATTGAATTGTAGCATTTCAGCTGGGCAGCCTGTGCAAAGCCCTGCTTCCCAGGGCTGCCATGGCAAAACAAAGCTCCATGATGTCTGATGGCGAGAAGCTTATGAAGTGGGGTCGCATGGGGGTCCAGGGTGGAGAGAGGAGGTGGCGGCTTGGGTTTAATGCCTGAAGTGCAAATACTTGGCTGGGAGCACGCGTCGAAGCACTACTGTGTGTGCCTCTCTGTCTGCATTCGTCTTTCAGGCAACAAGCGGCAGCACATTATCGGGTGTGTGAATACATATTTACTACGGTAGGCCCAGAAGGGCTTTTCAACAACTTTCCCTGCATGTGTTGCTAACAAGTCACTCTACAGATTTACCAAGTGAGCAGAATCGCAAATGTTTCTCTTTACAATGAGAAGTAATCAGAGAAGGTCTAAATGGCAAACAGCGATCCAATATATACATTTGTCACAGATATAATGTAAAGTCAGCTCAGCCTCTTTGATGTCACATAAACATGTCATTTTGAAGCGACTCAGTTTTGCTGGCATTTCATCAGCGAGCGCACAACAAACAGCGCCAATTACGCTCCATCGCTGTTTATCATTTGCCTCCTTTAAAATGCCCATCCATTACCAGCAGAGCGGTTTGCAGTGTTTAGTCTCTGGTGGGGATGGTATTCCACAGCCCTCAGCCCCGAGGCAGATTCTCTCTTTCGCTGTTTAACCCACTGGTTTAATTACTGTGTGGGTTCAAAAAAAAAAAAAAACCCAACCAAAAAAAAACCCCCAAAACAAAAAACCTTTGAATTCTGTATTCCAAACCTATGTAATATTTAGACAGCCTCTGAAAAAAGAGATGCTGCGGGGACATGCATTGGGAGTAGGATTTCTGTTTGAGGAAGGAGGGAAGGACACGTCCCCATCTCCTTGAGTGTCCCTGTTATTTATCTGGTTCCCTTCTCCCAAGGGGAAAGCCAGGCATTTTGGGAGGGGCCGCAGGTCTCGCAGCTAGGCCCTAGAACCTGCTGGTGTGACACTGGCGCAGTGGCCAGAGCACAGCCCTCTGGCTCGGCTGTGGTGGATCCCACTGCCACCAGGCTAGTGCATGGAGAACCGCTCTGAATTCACAACGAAGCATCTGAATTCCAGCTCTTGTGCTATGAAATACGTTGCTGGTTAATTGAAGGAGGATGCAGTGCAATCCATTGTGTATTAGCAAATCCATTGTTTGTAATGTCCATCTACCCCCACATATACATGTGTGTATGATGTAGTCGTCAGATCCTATGTTGATGTTATTTCAGAGAGTTTTGGAGATGGGATATTTTAAATGCGCTGTTTGAAATACTAATGCTACCAGCTGCTGAACTCACCGAAAATAATACAGTTATTCTGTTTGCTTCCCTGCTAGTAGTTAAAAAGTAATGAGTCCTTTTATGCTTTCTTTACATAATAGGCTCCAGCCAGAAAACTGGATGTTTCCTCGTCAATAAAATAAGAAAGAAACTCCCAATATTAAGGGAACAAAGATGAAATTGAGTAAGTCTTATGTTATTGTGGTTAACAGTCAATAAGGAAAACCAGAGTTTTGTTCTGCTGACTTAAAAAAACATTAAGCTGTAAATATCTAACTCTATTCTATTTTAGTGTTGTGTGTTTTGGGCTTTTTTTTCTTTAAATTTAATTCATGAAAAAATTCCCTCCCAAAGTTTTGGTGTTAGTTTGCTTCCTCCCCTTCTTTTCTCTAAACATCAACCAAATTACATACGAGGGCCTTGTCTTCCTAAAATCTACAGAGTTTAATGGAAGCAGTAATTTTTCACATGAAGAAATAATTCTGGGGGTGCTGCATAGTGAAAATGGGATTTCAGCACTCATAGAAACGCAGTCAAAGAATGGGAGTGAAATGTCTGAGGTCTGCGCTTGTGTGGGCAAGAGTTGTGTGGGAGGGGTTTGGCTGCAGGAAGGATGGCAAGGCTGCAGCTTCCCTGGGCAGCCCGGCGTTCAGCCACTGGTGATGGGACAAATACCTCTGAGCACACTTAAGAAACCTGAGCCACCATAAAATGTGACCACTCTCTGCTGACTTACTAGCAGGCAGTGGTTTTGAGGAGTTTCTTCACCTCTCTGAAGATGTTCTATGACAAATGCTTGTCTTGGGTGGGAGAGCCCAGCAATCCTTGCCTGGCACATGGGAACCCAGCTGCCAGGCAATTTTACTTCTAGGCAGGGATAGGTCCAGGCACACAAGCTGGATCCAAAGGCTGCAAATCCAGCATGGCAGAGGTATAACATGTTAGGAAGAATAATATATCTGAATAATTCTGAGCAGTTGATAGACAAGCAAAGTTGGACATATATATAAACTGTTAGCCTACAGATCATGCTGGTCATTAAATATAGCTGTACTGTAAAGTGTGCGAACACAAATCCACTCTATATATATAAAGTGCCCCAACAAAGGCTTTGGTTGCAGTATTTAGAGGAGAAAACTGTTTTCTTTCCCCTGAGATCAAACTGTTCCTGAGGAATAATTTGTCCAGTTCTAATGTATAATTAACATCCGAAGGTGGAGACTGCTGTCGCCTATAAACATTACCATATTTCCATATTCCTACTCTTCAAGTTATCTGTTTTAAAAAGGAAACTGCACATGCACAGGAGTGAAGCAGGGCCTGTGACCTGGCAGCAGTGAGTGCTGCTGGTGGGAACGTGGTCACCAGAGTCCCTTGCCCTGTGGCCGTTCACCTTTGCAGCCTCCCCAGCCTGCCCTTTGTTACCCATTAACCCCCTTCACAGACTTTGTGTGCTTTCCTCAAAGGCTTATTTAAAGGACAGGGCTTATGCCAAGCCATGGGTAATCACAGGTGTAGGTTATAGGTAGGAAAAAGAGAGTGACTGTTCTGCTATGGCTCTGCATCCCTGACATGGCTGTAGTGGGACGGGCATGAACGCAGCTGCTGATCTCTTCCTGCACGCTACTAATGAAAACTTCTCAAGGATCCATCCACAGAAACTATGGACAGGTTCTGGATCATCTGCAGAAACTTGGTTTGTTATTTGGGATTTAATTGTGAGTTTAGCACTTCTTTTCCTCCCCCTTTAATCTAGTTCACTTAACAGGTCCTAGGACCTTTTTTCCTGACTTTTTTGACTTTTACCATCTGCTAGCATTGATGACTCGATGCTGAATTGTGCCTATCATTCAGGAAGGAGCACATTACTCCTTCTCTGGAGCGGGACGAGAGATAAGGTGGGTGATGCTCTACTCGGGCAGGGCAATCGCACAGCAGCTGCCTGCTGGCATGGCCATATTGAGGCCTGTACAGCTGTTAACCAGAGGTGAGGCAGGGGAATCGGTGCTCCTGGGAGTGGAGTCCTGTGCTGCTGATGTCAGCCTGACAAGAGATAAGACACAGCGCTGTTCTGGGCCAATGGAGGAAATTATTAGTGCATCATTGGCAGCCGAGCCATCCCAGCACACCTAGCAGATGGGTCATTACAAAGGAATTCACCTGTATCACCCTGGGTCCCCTCTACTGCTATCAGAAGAGAGTCTTTTCATTGCCTTTTATCTTCAGAATTGTTTTAAGGAGGCAAGTGGCAGCATCCTCCCCAACAAGAGCTTTGCAAGGGCAAAGGGTGCAATGGCTGGGGGCTGCAGCACTGCTTGCCAGAGCATTGCCCAGCCACAGGGGTCTGCGTGGCTGCAGCCACAAGCTGTCCCACATTTCTGCACCTGCATGGGATGGAGGGGCCCACCAGCAGCTACAGCCTACGTGCACCCAAACTGTGCCTTGCCTCCATCCTAGTGCATTGCCGAGGCTCTCGTTCGGCGCAGCCATCGGCCAGGGGTGTGGGGTCTCTGCGCTGTGTTGCAACGACTCTCTTTGCTCTGCGGCGTGCAGCACATGGGAGCATATGGCTCTGTGTCTGGTTTGTTTGTTTGTTTTAGTTTTTTTGTTTCTTTCTATTTTGGTTTACTGTCACAAATAATTTAATTATCCCATGACTTGCCATTTCAGTTATGCATTGTCTCTGTTCCTGTTTGACTTGGGGGCAGCTGTTGAGCTCTCCAGATTTAGGGCTCAAATCTGCTCATCATTATGTGTGAGCACAACACAGCCCATCTTGTAAAATCAGCAACTCTGCACAAGGTAGGCATGTGTGAGGGCTGATGGGCTGGGATGCAGCTCACATCCCACACTGGGAGATGGGACCAGCCCTCAGCCCCCACGAGTGCCCTGCGGGACCCAGAGAGGCCTGAGGACATGGTGGGTGTTTGTTAGCAGCCAGCAAAAGGCAACCCACCTGAAGCACTTATGGGTTGTGAGGTAGGCTACAAAAATCAGCTCAGATTTTTTTTTTCCTTTTCAACAAAATCAGCCACGAGTCTTTCTTAATTTGGCTTTTTTTTCTGTCCAGAGCCTTGAATTTACAGTCCCTCCTGTTCTTGAAGTTGTTCCTCGTAGATGTGATAACAAGCAGTTTAAAAGCAATCCCCGCCCCCCCCACCCCACCCCCCCCAACCTGTACGACTGGAGAGGCCAATGAATGGGAGATAGAGATGTTCAAGGAATCCCTTGATTCCAGTAGCCTGGGGCTTGAAGAACAACTCCTTGTAATAAAAT
This sequence comes from Strix uralensis, assembly GCF_047716275.1. NCBI lineage: Eukaryota > Metazoa > Chordata > Aves > Strigiformes > Strigidae > Strix > Strix uralensis. Next base: position 14,158,379 of record NC_133977.1, on the reverse strand, counting down.
GCCAAAAGTGGGCTGTAATTAGCGTTGTGCTGATGACTGATAAGTTAGGTGCTGCAGCCCTTGCTCAGAAAATTGAACCAATGTGTGTCGGTCCATCACTTCTTATCAAACAATCGGTGTTCGTATTTACATCCCATAAATCCCAAAAAGTAGCTGTAAACACTCTGCTGGAAATGGATGGATGACTTGTGCCTACAAGCATGCGCCCAGAGGGGAACATTTGTTTGGCTTTTACCTATGTTTCTCTCTCATGCAGTGGATTTAGGAGGCATGTCCTGTGGGAAGATAGGGAAGCAAACAATTCAACAATATCTCGCCGGAGCTCTGCAGACGTTTATAAGACATACAGCTGTTTCTCTTTTTAATTTGGAGAAATACAGGCCTCACAAACAGGGTGGTTGGTTGTTCCTACAAATAAAAGCCCACAGCTCAAAGGCAAAATATTTTGAAGACAATGTACAATAAGAGCCTTTTTTTTAGCCATGTAAAAGCTGTTTTATGAAATTAAGCTGGAAATATCATAAGTGGGAAATGACCACAGAATAAATAGGAACCTTTTAGAAAGACAGCAAACATGTGTTATTTATTTTCCTAGTAAATGGAAGTGGCAGATTCAATCAGCAAGAAACATCAGATAGTTATGACCATTTTAATCACATAAAAAAAAGTTCATAAGTTTTGTTTATGGTACATTTAACAACATTTTCAGTTTAGTATAGGGGTAAGCAAATAACTTGTATTTACTAGCAAACTAGAGATAAGTTGGGACCATTTCTTCTAATATAGGCAGAAAGGGGGCAAGAGGTAGAACAGTGAAGTGTCTGTGCCGTTACCTTTTGCACTCCGTGTACACATCTGGAAAGCATTACGATCCGTTGCATCAGAAATATTTTAAAACTATCAAACAGTTCCAAAGCATGCACTGTACCCCATGAAGAGAGACAGCCTTCATGCCTACCATTTCAGAAGGCTTGTCGACGTGCCAAGGAAACCTATTTTATATGGGTCTATCTCTGCTTATATTTGCTTGAAAGCTTTAAAGTCACGTTCAAAAATGTTAATGCTAGATGTTAATTTTAGAGATGGGACAAGCGAGGGTTATAAAATAGCCAGCTGAGATTAAATCCTTACATAATGACAAGCTGCTGATATGCCATCAGTAGCTGCAAGAGGAACATGGAAGGAGGGGACTGGACACGTGGCGTGTGTCTTGGCACTGGGGGTGCATGAATGCCAACGCTGACCAAAGCCAACATAGGGTTAGTTCATCTTTCCCTCTATTTTGGAAGCTGTGCATCTCAAGTTGAAACCCACTGCCTGGACTCATGCATTATGAAGAAAATAGTCATAAGCAGATGTGTTGAGATCTAGATCTTCCAAGATCTTGATCTTCTAAGTGTTGTTGTAGCTGGTGTGTGTCACTTTGTCAACCTTTGCAGACCCCAGAGCCTTGTCCTCACTCAGTGCGTGTGTGTGGTCTGGGAGAGCTGGGCAACTCCAATTGCTCCAATTTTCCTCTCAGCAAATCTTCCATTACAGTAAGAGCAGAAGACTCATATTTGAGGGACATAGAAAGAAAATGTACAAGCAACATAAATACATGGGGGTGTTAACTGTGTGCAGAATAGACTGATTTATGAGGTGATTGTGTGCTTTTGTGGATACCACATGTGGTATTAGTGTCATCTTGTTTTGGGTTGTAATATTGTAATAGTCATACTGCAGACGAAAATTGTATGCTTGGGATGAAATGTGTGTACTGTAAGGGTTATCCATGACGTGATAAAAGGAAGCGATGGTACAAGTATAAGTGTAATTTCTATTCTCATTCTGATATCTCTGCTTTCTGGTCAAACATGAGTGTTTTCCTTAGAGGCAGCAGTAGATAGAGAGTAAGCTCATATTCTTAGGGTATCAGCTGTACTGAGTTCTACAGAGCAGTGAACACAAAGAGGGGTAGCAGGCAAAAGCTCAGGGAAGTCTTTATCTGAGTGAAGAGAAAGGAGTTAGCAGAGGAACAGCAGAAAAGAAATATAACCCTCAGGAAAGATTTGGGTAGAAACATGCTCAGAGTCAAGTAACAGTGATGTTCCTCCAGTGCCTTAAGTATTCATGCAGCCAGGCAGCGCAGCCTTTGCCTCCCTGCTCTCCTCCATCTAGGTTGCTTTCAACTGAAGATCAAAAACTTGTCAGATTTGGTCTGAGAGTCCAGGGACTGGCCTGCATTACAGGAGATGTCTGGAGCTTGACAATGCCTGGAGTATAACCGCCTTGTGCCTGGGGTGCCCTGAGATCCCACTTCAGTTGCACAAGAAACTAGGTGTCCTGGGAAACTGGCTGAGGACATGGCATAATGCTGCCTGTATCTTGTGATCTTGTTGCCTTCCAGCAAGCAGAGATACACAGCATGTATATTAAAATAAGAGTTGATTGCTTCTAATAACAGGTCTTCAAAACATAAAAATACCCCGTTTCTTAATTGCACCATGTCTATTAATGGAGTCGGTGTAGAACACAGGGAGCAAGTAGAGAGGCTGATTTGAAGGTGACAGTAAAACTTGCCCTTCATGGGGAGGTGTTGATGGCAAAGAGCAATTTAAGGTGGAGATGCTTCCACCCATCTGCTGAAAATTGACTGTCCCATAGCTTTGTTTCTGGGATATGAGCCATGTTTCAGTGTTGGGTTAGCTTGAACAGCCTCTGGTACCTGTTAAACCAGTTTGGTTTTGCCCAGTAGTGGGTTAAGGAACATTCCCAGGATGCTTCCCACCAGCAGAGGAATGGGGCTCAGGTTGGAGACAAGTGCTTGGGTTGGAAGAGTGGTCCACAGCATAGGAAGACATCATTGGATTTGTATAAGCACAGCAGTCATGGAATCTGGAAAATGCTGGTGTCTATCATTAAAAAAGGGAAGGAAAATATACAAGAGTCATGGATTTTCTCAGATTCGATCCCATTATGAAACCCAAGTATCTTTGACAGAAAGAAACATCTACATAACATAACTAGATCAGTGCACTCATGCCAGGGATTGTCTGGATGAATGGTGAATTCTAGCTAGTTTACAGCCAGTGGTTTAGCAACCTCAAGCAAGCTGATTTAGAAAGAGACTTGGAGGGGGAATGGTTCTAAGAACCATGGTTAGAATGGTTCTAAGGGAAACCTTGTGTTGTTGGGTTTGGTCCCAGGCTGAAGGCAAGATAACATTCCTGGGGAGCAAGTGCACTAGCGTGACTTTACTGCCCATCCTGAAAAGAACTTCTGTAATAAGATTAAACGCAATTTCTTGGTTTCGCTTTCTAACTGAGCAAGGGGGAAGAGGTTATAAGATCCTCTGGTGCTCAAGTCCTGGGAAGACCTTGGGGGTGGGAGGGGTAGAGGAATTTTCTTGTGGTTAAAGTCCCCAGATGCACGATGCTCAGATCTACTTGTCTGAGGGCAAATAAAGCCATGAATCTTTCAAATAAATACACAATGCACGTTTTGGCCTTTAGAAATCTGTGCAATTTCATACCACTCTATTTGCCTTTGCTTTAAAAAAGTGTCTGTGAACAAAGTCACAGAAGGTGCTAATAACAGAGTAAAACTGGAAAACCTCTTTCTATTGTTTGGGCTGTGTGTCCCTCAATGTGTATTTGTAGTGTGGAAAAAAGCTATTGACAAAAGCACAGTAGCTGTGCCTCAGGTTCAAGACTATTGCTTAAATTCTGACTGTCCCTTGATGAAGGTGTGTTTTTGGATTATCAAACCTGGTGGATGGGTTGTCTTGCAGACTGAAGTCAGTTGCTGACCTTTGGGGTTTTACTGGTATATCTGATATTGGTTTTGCATATACATGGTGCTATGTCAGTGAGTGATGATAGCCACGTTGCATTAGGTGTGACATTCAGAAAGCAGATGCGTGGTTAGCAAGTGAAGGAATATAGGGGAGCAGTGGCTGCTGCATCCCTGAGCTCCACCGCCGGTCTGTAGCATCAGCCTGCTCCAAGAGAAAGAGGTGTGAGGTCCTCTGCTTCACCTGTCATCTCGATTGCCCTTGGTGGGAAAGCATTGACAGGTAAACACAGGCATGGTCTCCTCTGGCCCCTCAGTATCTTCAGAGCAGGATCTGTTGGAGGTCTGAGGGTGACTGGGGTCCCCAGAAATTACTCTCATTCATCAGTAAAGAGCATGATACAGTTCTGTTGGAGGAAGCCTCGTGTCACCTAAGAAACGTGACAGGCGTGTCACTGTGTTTGTACAAAGCAAATACAGGGAACAGCTAAGTGACCACCAGGGTTTGATGGCTTGGCTTTGCAGCAGGGGTGGGAAGGAGCCTGGGAAGGCATGAAACAGTTGGGCGAAACCAACTCTGCACAGGGCTTGGGGAGCAAGTGCACAGCGTGTTGCTGCTGGGGCTTGTGCCCGGTTGGAATTTCTTCTGTGTCCTTCAAAGCATGAGGTCTGAGAGGAGAGGTGGGAGATGTCTCCTTTCCCAAAAGACTGGTTTGGGGGACAGATTTTCTCGGATGCTTGTGATTCCCACTGCTTTGGCAGGGACCCAGAGTCAGGCCCCAGCAGGAAATGGAGGGAAAGCAGAGCAAGATTTTGATATGCTAGGAAAACGTTTCCACTCTGCTGAAACATTGAAATGCTCAAACAGAGGCACGTCTTGGCCACTCCAGCAACAGCAGCCTCAGCATTGGTGCTTAAGATGTAGCTGCTGACTCTCCCAGGTCTCTCATGTGTGTGCATGCTCTCTCTCTCTATATGTATGCATACATATATAGCTTAAAATAAACAATGCCACACAGATGCTCAGTCAGAGACTGGGCCCCAGTCGGGAGCCTGCAGCTTGGCATTACCTCTGTTCCCTTGGGGGATTTCCAGCATAATTTAGCCTTGAGCTTGATTAAGACCTTGGGTTGCAGCAGCCAAATAAAGGCTTATAATAATCTGGAAGATAAAAAAATAAAAAGTCATAATGCTGTATATGAGAAGCAAAGAACAAGGGTTATGTAGCAGAAGGAATAGCCACCGCTACATTGCGGTACCGTCTCGCACATGGCGCTGTGGTGGATCCCGGGCATGATGCTGCTGCTTCCAGCGCAGCAAGCATGTAACAACAAAGTCATGCAACAGATGATGCCCTTTTCCTCTGACCCCTAATGTTTTGTAGAAAAAAGGAGCGTCCATGACACAACAAACATTATTAGTTCAAGTTATGCTATGGAAACATTGCACCACGCCAGTGAGCAACCTCAAGGCAGGCTGTGTTGCCTGCCAGCTGCGCTGTGCCACCCCAGCTGGGGAAGGCAGTCCTGCCCGGATGTGGAGCCCAGCCTGGAGCTGGCCCTCGGAGGGTGCTTTTTGTGTTGACTTTTGGTCGGGAAAATGACAGAGATGAAAAATTGTCTGCTCCTGACCCACACACAGACAATATTTCTGTATCGAAGCATGAGTGACACTGCTTGGTTTGGACATGGTGGTAAGGTACAAGCGTGAGTGCATGCCCAGGGGAAGAGCCCCTCACTGCAGTTTGGTGACCAGCACTGGACTTGGCAGTGCAGAGTAGTGTCTGTTCTGCATTCGGGCTTGCCTCTCTCTCTCTCTGCCCCAAACACACACAACTGGGTAATTAAAGTCACCGAAATGTTCTAACACAGGAAGGTAGTCTGCATTTCGTCAGGAGGGGAAAAAAAAATTGGCTGCTATGCAATGCTGTGGACAATAGCTGGAAGAAGCCAAGCTCTTTTCTCCCTTGGAAACAGATCTCCCGTGCTAAAATAGACCTTGCATTCTTCATACAGGGTTGAGAGACAATTTTTTTAAAAAAAATTATATTCCAGAACATGATGCTAATTCCCCTTTGCATCTTAGGGGTCATTTATCCCAGCACACTGTTGCCCTGTGCCAGCAGCATCTTTGGACTGTCATGGCCCCAGGGCCGGTGCAGAGGGACAGGCGCCATGCTGCAGGCTGTCCTCATGGGAGCAAAGCGGGATGCTTCACAGCTGAGCTGAGCTGGTGCCAGGTGCAGTGTCCATGGCAGCAACGGTGCCTCTTCCCTTGTAAAACTAAGACCTACCCCTTGTACATGCGATGGGTGACAGTCCCAGCGCAGGACTGGTTACCAGCTGCGGGGAGCAGGAGGGCTAATGGCAACTCTCCACCATGTGGGAGTGATTAAAGAAAGAATTGTGCTGGATAGATCCCAGATGAGTTAACTCAATAAAGTTGTGGCCTAATTAAACCACATCCCTTGCATCTTATCTGTCTTCCTGCATGTCCAGAGCAGTGCCCAAAGACTGCGCTGCTACTGAGCTTTTACCTCACACTGCTACCTGTGCCCCAGTCACTGGGCAGCGCACTAATGAAATTGTGAGGGGATATAATCTGATTTCAAGTTCTTGCTACCTGGAGTCATTATGCGTTGGTCAGGCGCTTGAGGGTTATCCCATCCTATAAATAGGGAGGCAGATGCATGTAACTCTTTCAAACATGGCTATTTCTATTAAGTATAACCAATTAACCTTGAACGGTACAGAGATCTGAGAGTGGGAACAAAACTCATGATGTGGAAGGCACATGGAGTGTTCAATAACAAAGTAAAATGCCTGTGAGTTTAAAGGGTCCTTCCTGCTCACCCAGCACTGTGGAGGTTTATTACTGCCCAGCCTCTCAGTGGCCAGGCTGTAGATGTCACCTGTGGGTGACAAATCTGTGCCTGGTGTCAGTTAAACAAAGGAGGAGGAGTTAGGGGTGACTTGACAGGGTGGTTTTGTAAGTGAAACATCGCGCCCATAGGTGCTGCACAGCAAATGCAGAAGCTTCTGGTGTGGTTTGCTGTGAGTTGACATGAATTTTAATGCGGATCTGCAAAAGCCGAAGCCAGAGGGTGGCTAGGGAAGCAGCCCAGGGGTCTCTCCCCAGCCACGCCAGAGGGGTCAAAGGATTTCAGGTCGGGACCTGGCAGGGAACCAGCACAGCCAGGGCAGGAGCAGTTGTCTTGGCACGTCCGTTGATGCCTGTGTGTGCTGGCATAAGGAAGGGCTGCCCTCACGCTTCTCCATGCTGAGCTGACACTGGAAGACTTGAGGGACTGCTGGTATACAGACATGAAAAAGAAAAGAAAAAGAAAAGAGAAGATCTCTTGCCTTACTTGTTTTTTAGGGAAGTTAACAAATGGTGGCCTGTGGAACACCATCACTAACACGCGTGGAAATCCTCTTGTGGGAATCTGTTACTGACCTGTAAGAAAACAAAAGCTTCTCTCGAGTGGGAGTGCAGGAGGTGTCTGTGGCTGGGACAGGGCAGGGTGCTACCTCTCACTCAGTGCTGTGGTCACAGCTGCGTTTCTGACGCCTAGCTTACCACACAGCCAGAAAGCTGATCCCCAAAATGATGTGCTGTTAAATGACTTGGAAGGAAAAAAAGTATACTAGTGAGTCCCAATAGAAAGGTTTATATTCTGCATATCTGGTCTATGTCTTGCTGCAGAAATAAACAGCCCTTAACTGAGAAGTCTCTGTAGACAGGAGCATAATAGATGAAGGAGAGATGGTTGTGTCATTTTGCTCAGTTGGTCATTACATGGAATTATAACTGTATTATCAATAAGCCTCAATGTCATTACCTTGCTATACTTGGCAAATGCACACATGCACTCAAATAAACATTCTCCATTAGAAATATTGCAGCCCATTAGCTAACTCTAGCTGCCCACAGCCCAGCCAGCAGCTCCCTGCTGCTCACCTGGCCGAGGGGATACTCTGTGCTGCTCCTGCAGCAGCACCAGGGCCCCCCACATCCCCCTCCCTGCACCCCACGGGCTCTGGGCAGGCTTCACTGGGATGTGGGCACCAGCAGCTGTACTTTCCGAAATGTTTTGCTGCGTCTAAAAGTCCTTCTTCAAAGGAAAGGAAATTTTAGCGTTCATGTAACCATATCGGCATCCACAGCCCGTGCAGTAAATCTTGTTGTGAGTTTCAGGATATTTATTTTTAAAGAGCGAATTAATAATAATTGTTTCTCCTTAATGAAGATAAGTGTCACCAGAGACTTGAGCTATCGTGTATTTCATGTATACGGTCTCAAATTCTTCTGTATCCCTCTGCAATTTATTTTCACTCAATTAATTTTATTTTATGATAAAGTAAATGGCCCACAGTGCTGATGGGCATTAGCTGTGGAGCTATCACATTATAATACAATCAGGTTAACTCCTAGCACTATGAGTTAACATTTCCATCTGCCACACATGCCCGAAAAAATTAGTATCTTTCTGGAAAAGCATGTCTCTAAGTCTGCTAGTAACCTGCAGCTGAGTTACTATCACAGGCCAAAGGAGCGTGCACTCTGAGCGGGGGGCTGCAGTGCAGGACCTGTATTGCCTCTGAAAAGCACCAGAGTGGATCAGGTGAGTTCGTTACTCTTCATGCGATTTTTTTTTTTTAATTGTGCTGTTCTCAGTGTGTTAAACTTCTGTGGGTTTTGAGCTGCAATGAGAAAAGCTGAGTTTCAAAATATCGCAGGCTTTCAAAACCAAAGTTGGTATTTTTTAAAGTCACTTTGAAAAAATGTAACAAACATTTCTAGAAGGGTCATTTGCTGGATTTGAGGGAGGAAAATGTGAGATAATTCTTTTCCCCTAAACACTGTGTAACATATCCATAGTCAGTAGAAAATACATTTTTATTTAGGAGGTCACAGGTGCATTTCCCACCTATGGCCTGCAGCCAGGGTGCATTTCCCAGCCCCTCTGCCCAGTGCCCTTTCACAGCGATGCCACAGCCTGGCATGGTGCAGTGCGGTGCTCCTGTGGGGGCTCCCAGCATCCACGGGGAATCAGGGAGGTGTGCCCCTGCAACACTGATGCTGTCCTCTGGCTGTGCCCCATGGAATAAAGAGGCATCAGACCACACCTGAGACCTGTCCTGCCTTACCCTTCACACTGGTATTGCATTAAGAAATGCTACGGTGTTTTTCTTTCAGAGGGCTTGAGTTTGAAGAAAATAGGCTTTGACTGAGTCCTTGGTTTAAAGCCACATTGAAAGCTCAGAGTGAAACTTTATGGTCACGTTTGAAAATTCCCCCAAGCAGGGGTTTGTTGTGGAAATGCCGCCGCAGCCTTTGCTGTAGCAGCAGCCCTGCTCTGCGATTAGCGCGCTCCTCTTGCAGACGCTGCCAGATGGTGCGGGGACAGACGCCCAAAAGGAGGTACCCCACGTTTGGTCAGGGTGAGGCGGGCATCGCCCCACAGCTCCTCGCTCCCACCTCTGTTGGTGCTGCGCCTGGTGACGAGGCACCCGCAGCATGCAGGCAGGGTGGGCAGGACTGTTTCGAGGCAGCGGGTGCTTCAGGCAGGTTGGTGGGTGGGAAGATGAGTTTTGGGTTGGATGTAGGCAGTACTGAGCACATCAAGTACTCCAGAGCGATTAGACCGGGTTGAACACCATGAGGTCTTGCTAACTGGTGAGATTTGGAGGCATTTGTTTTCTCACCCCATATGTACCTGAAGATTTCAAGCCTTTCCTTGCAGTCAGTACAACTGGAAGCTTTTTTCCCATAAAGTTGGCTCTAATGCCCCGGCTCTGGGAGGTGAATCTTGAGGGAATAACTCCTTAATGATAGTAATAAAAATTATTTAGTCAATAATAACATACTCCCAGAGTCTGTGCCACTGGTTTTTCCTCCCAGAGGAAATCCCTGTGGGCTGGAGCAGTTTGTTGTGTAAAGAATGCACAATCTGCTGATTTGTAAAAAAAAATATTTAAAATCTTCCCAAATTTAAAAAATCCACAGCAAAGGTTGGGTCTTTCTGGGTTTGCCTACTCAGACTGGGACTTTCTGAGCAAGCGGTACCTCTCACATCATGGGGTCATGGGGAACACGGCCTCAGGGCAGGCTTGTCTGAGCTGAGGCTGGTTTTAGCCCAAGGGAGAGACCTGCTTGAGCTGCAGTGCCAGGGCAGCTTTCTGCCTTCCCTCGGCAGCGATGCCCACAGCACTGGGGGACACCGCAGCCACCCCGGGGGGGCACGGGCCAGCAGGGACCTGTGCAGGGGGCTTCAGGCTGAGTGAAACGGCAGTTTTACTGCTTAAGTGCAAACAACTAAAAACGTTTTCTCAACAAGCACCCAATAAAACTGTATTATTACATCCTGTGAACAGCTCCGAAATCCTTAACTCGGGGATATCAGCAGCTCCTCAGTGAAACTAAGCTAATAAACAAGTAGATAATTAACAAAGGCAAACATGAATCTCGGTACCAGTGACTTCATATTAAGAAACCTTCTGGTTTTAATATTTGGCATGTATGCATGAAATAATTTATTGCTGTTTCAAAGCAATTTCAACTGTTAAACATTCATTGGTTTGCTGAAGGAAATAGTAAAAAAAATTCTTTCATGTGAACATTAGTTCTTAATTTTAACATTTCCTTATTTTCTATAATGGGATTTGATGTGGCAATAAGCTTTAGGAACAGATCTAAGTGGAAAAATATTGTTAGCAGGTGAAGATTTTCTTACCGGATCCCTTAACTATCTGCTGAACAGGATAGTTTCATCAGCGAGCACCCGCTGAATCACGACATTTGAGTGGCAGGGAGGATTGCCTCCCTCCGTGCCAAAGCTGATAGCCTTAGGGATAGCTAAATAAACCCTCCAGTGAGAGGCATGCTCTGCATCCCTGTGCTGCTGCTGCCCAGATTTTGGGAAGTATCGATTTACTGAACGCATATGTGAATAAAGTGCATCGGCTTATGACTCTGTGAGCAGCTGGGGGGACCTGTGTATGGAAAAGTGCCATTCAGTCATCACCGTGGCTCTGCCAACCCTTGGCAGCCCAAGCCCGGTAGCAGGCAGCCGGTGAGCCTCAGTTCACTGCCAGAGCTGGAAGAAAAGCTCTGTTTTGACCACGGTTGCAGCTAGTAGTAACTTTCAGTTTGTGGAAATTAAGTTGTATGTAGAAATCAGGCATTTTTGCACACAAATTCTGTGCCCTGTTATATCTGGTTTATGTTTATGTACTGATTGAAGAAAGAAGATGTTTTGCTTGACAGTGCTGTGCAGCTGAGAGATAATATATAGAAATGTCTCCAAAATACTTCCAATCTATTTTTATTTTCAAGCAGTCCTGGATAATGTCATGGCACAGCGCACCTTTAACTCATTCTGGAAAGGAAAGCCTGCACGGGGAGGACCCATTGCCTGCCTGGTGCTGCATGTCAGAGCGACCTTGCACTGCTCCTGCTCAGCACTTGGGCTGGCATGAGGGCTGAAAGAAAAATCATTTGATTCTGAAATAATTTCTACACAGCTAATGCAATGAGAGCCACAACTGGGACAGGGTGTGCTGTGCTCTCAGTTTACAAATGCCTTGCCAAGTCCTAGTCCCTGCGAAGCACCAGCCCACGGCTGCCATTCCTTCGCACCCCAGGCACCCCCCAAGCAATGTGCATGGTGCAAGCTCGCCATCCTCACCACAGCTCTGTGCCGCCTGCATTAGAAAGGTTTTATTTAACAGAGGCATGGAAAAGTGATGATATGGTTTTCTTTCCCAACCTTATTTTACGATTAGTGCTGTGGGATATGGAGAGGTATGGATAGGCAGGAAAGCCACGGCATACTTTTGAATAGGAAATCTAGCAATTTCTTTGTGGTGAGTTTAATCTCCTGCATTTTTCCCAGCTTGGTTTTCACTATTATTAGGCACAATTAAAAATTAGTAAAGCTGAGGTAGGAATTAAAGTTTGTAATTAAATTTTCTCTCCCACCCGTGGTTAGCATGAGTTTGATGTCAATTTACAAGGAAGACTCCTTTTTGCAGCAATTAGCTTTCAAAGAAGTAGACAGTAATGGAAAGCATTTGCTAAATTAAAAAGACTGGTAAACCATGGCTTTTTACAGTTAAGGGACACTTAAGGGACACTTACAGTTAAGGGACACTTTCTGCTCAATGTGGGGCCAATGGCAGACTCCATCACTCTCTGCCAGCTCCTGCATGGGCCCCGTGGCCACTGGGTGATGCCCCGTTGGACATCCATCTCGGCATTTGGGTGAGCCCCTGCCGACGGCCAGGGTCATGGGGAGGAGCTGGCGAGCCCTGCACGCTTATCCAGCAGGCTTTGTATTGAAGTTGGAGGTGCTCTCGCTCTGCTCGCCGCCACTCTTCCCCCGCGCCGTGAAACCAGGGAGGTGGGAGCTGCCCGCCTGCGCGGCGGCTGCCCTACATAAAGCGAGTTCCCAGGCTTGCATCTCATTTCAGTGCAAAAGTCAAACTGAATGACTCATGCCAAATCTTTTTATCTTGTCGCTGCGACTGTCAGCGTAGCTGAACTCCAATATGACTATACTTATTGGAAGGGTTATTTTTAAGTACCGAGCATATATTTATATGTGTGGCGATACTTCATCATTTTCAGCTGATTTGATCTACCGGAGCAGAATAGTCCCTCTTTATAATAATCTCCAACATGTTAACTCATTCATCTGGGTAAGGCAACAAGTTCAAGTGAGGCCTCCAATATGTTAATTATTCATGCATGAATCTTTTATTTCATCTAGCCTCATCCGCACCAGACTGCCTTTTCTAGGAAAGCTCTCTGTTGAGAAGAAAGCAACAAATACTGTACAGTGATTTGAGGGGAAAAAAAATCAGCTGCATATTCCAAACTATAAATTGTCTAGTCTCAGCCTTTTTTCTCTACTGCCATCTATTGTGCAGCAAAAAATGCATAGTTCACTGGCACAAAATCATGAGTTCTGGTTTAAACAAGAAGGGTCATTTGGTGGTGGCTCCTGGGTACTTGCTGTTGCTTCTGCTCATCAGAGAACCTATTAAGTTAATAAGGAGAAGTAAAAATGACCAGGAAGCAATAATTAGGAGGCCTTAGGAGCACCTAAGAATATAGATGGGATCTGGCCTTAGAAAGTATAAAATGGGCTGCCGGGGCTTTTCTTGTAAAAATTCCCCATAAAGGGGAAGCGGCCCCTGGCTCCCCGGACGGGCAGCACCTGGACAGCCCAGCGTGGGCCAGCCCTTGCACGGCCTCGGGCAGGGTAGGTGTTGGCTCCTGGCCCCCCACTCGGGGCTTGTCCCCCACCCCAGGGAGCCAGGCAGGGGGTGGCACAGGGGCCCCTTGTCTACCTTTCTGATCCCCCTCTATGTTTCTGGTCCCCCCTCTCACTGCACAGCTGCAGCCCTCCCAAGGGCAATTGCAGTCAGTACCTGTGTGACAACAGACAATGGACCAGGATGGAAATGGGGATTTTCTCCTCTGCTCGCTCACTGTTAGAGGCCGCCTTCTCTCTCTAGAAAGGCACTGTGTTTCTGCAGAATGGGCAGTGCCACCCCTGAAGAGAGCTAAAAGACACTGTTTGTCGTCTGTAGTGACAGTAACTGAGAAAAATGCCTTCAGAAAGGCAAGTGCTATGGGCCAAGTAGTTTTATCCCTGTGGGATCGGTTCAGGTGTATCACAGGTGTTTTGTCTCCTGCTCGTACAGGTTTTACACTAACCCTACTCAGTGGAACAGGGTTGCTCCTGGTTTACACCATCGTGATGGGAGAACTTGTGCCCAAGGCCATCCTCAGAGAGTCTGGGTTTTCAGAAACATCAGCTGGCTTCAAAACTAGGACTGTGTGAGTTTCCCTCACAGTCTTGCTCCCACCCTGGTGGCCAAACAAACAGGACCCATTGCAGCAGAAAACAGTCCTTGCCCTCTCTCCTTGCAGCGCCAATGGGGTGCTGAGCTTGTGGCCCCCAGTGTTGCAGGTTACTGGTGACCACTGGTTTGTAGGGATGCCTACTCCACATAGGCAAAGACAGACCTACCAGTAAAGGCAGGGTTAGTGTTACTGGAAACTCAGGGCGAGACCCTCAGTGGTGCATGGGGGACACATGGCAGATGCTCCAGCAGCTGCCTGTCCTGATGCAGGGACAAGGTCCCCTCCCTTCCGTGGCTCTGTTTGCTTCCAATTTTGCCAGCCATTTCCTGAGCAGTAAAATAAAACTGCCCAGCGATAAAGCTAGTTGAGCCCTCCTCCACTTAGGATGCCTCTCAGGACATCCCTGTGAAAACGCACCATCTCCCATCATCAGTGACACACAAAAGGGTCACGTCCTAGCTACCAATTTAAACGCACTTGTATGGCATCAAAAGCAGTAAATTCACAAACTAGTGGGAATTCAGCAGCAACATCAAGTGCAGAATGACCACAGTGAAGATGCACGCTTAAAAAAAAATCCTAAAAGGTTATGACCAGAATATTTTCAGGGGAAAGAAAGGTTAAAATAATGAAAAATAGGATTGAAGTAACAGAAAGCATATGAAAATTAACAACCATTCTTAATATATCTTGCATGAAAGACAGCTGAAAGCCAGTTACTAGTGGAGTAGATGTGACAGAGTATTGAATTGGTTTTGAACATGTGAATGGTGTAATACGCTGTGGCCCTAGGGCAGAAAGGAATACAGCTACCATGGCAAGTATTGCTTCTTTTGCTGAATGCCATGACAGTACCTGTTTTACAACTTTACAAATACTAAAAAGTCATCCATCTATATCTAAATCAAAATGACATTACATATTTTCTCTGATTTATTAGTAAACTACTAAGTAGTAACATTAAGATTTTAGGAAAAGATTAACAAGACTGTAGTGGTAACCTGTCATCTTAATTTAAGGGAAAGCCGCTGAAAATGCTCACTCTTTGTGAGGGAACATGCAAAATCCTTTGCCTAATGGATGTGGAAATGGTATTAGACCCCTTTTGCATCAGGACATTAAAAGCATGTTATTTGTTCTTTATTTGTTTGTTTTTAAGTTTTGCTCTGGTTTCGTTTGGGTTTGGTTTTATTGCAAAGGAGAAAGTATGCAGGCCCTTGCTCACCACGTGTGCATTCCCCACTCTCTCCCCTGGCCCCTTTGCCAACCGGGCAGAAACGCGGAGTCACACTGCCGCTCCTCGCCCAGGGCTTGGCTGCAGCCACAGCGGAGGGTCCCAGGCACGGTGGCTGTACTGGTATGTCAGGCGGGCGGCGTGTCCCCCGGCTCCCCCATGGCACGGCCGCTCCAGGGGTGACCCTAAACCATGGCCAAGAGGCACCACTGACAGCTGGGGATGAGGGGCCATGCGTCCCTCTCAAGCCTTTTAAATGGTAGCCACTTGGGTCTAGGAGCTTATGACAGTGGTCCCAGCTCCCGCCAGCTGGGATGGTGCTGCAGAGCAGCACCTGACAGGACTCTGCCACCAAACCTGCTTTTCACAGGAATACACAGATTTGCCAAAGCTGATAGGTTTTGGTGACAGGCGGGTTGTGCTGCACCTGTGCTGGCAAACCTGCCTGGGTCTGCCCGGTGCCTGACAGACCTGGAGATGCGGTGCCTGCAGCCTTCTCCCTGCCCTGCTAATCGCCTCACCCAGTCAGCCGGGAGCCTCAAAATCGTGCTGCCTGCCTGCGTCCTGCCCTGCATGGGAGCCACAGGGCGAAGGTCACCAGGCTCAGCTTCGCTTGGTCATTGCCAGCTGGGACACTAAGCTGGCTTTAAAAATGGTAAATTTGAACTGTAGCCCCGAATTAATTTGTATTAATGTAGGAGATTGAAATGCTGCTGTTGTGACCTAGTAACACTGCTGCTTACTATGAAATGGAAGATGCCAAACAATGGCAAATCAAACCTGCAAAATTTGTAAAAGCTGTTAAGTCCACTTGAACACAGAGGCAGGCTAAAGAGAAGTTTCCATATCAAGGCTGGACAAAAATTCCTGACTGCTTCCCAGATGAGCAATCATTAATATGTGCTGGTGAAACCACATGTACACAGACAACACATTTGGCACAAAACTCCAAGCCCCCTTGTACCTGCAATTATTGCCCTAAAATCTCTTAGAAAACCAAGTAAGGGGAGAGAGCATGCAAAAATCATGCTAATGATTCAACAATAAAACATAAAATAAGTATTGAATCAATATTGCATCCCAGTCCAAAGCTCACTCAGGTCAAAGCAAAATTCCAGTAGATTGGGATATGGATTGGATCAGCCCTTAATGAGGTGTTGCAAAAGAAGTGCCAGTAAAATATACAGGCCAGCATATATTTTATGGGGAAGATAGTCTGAAGTCAACATTACAATTTACTAATTCAGTAGAACAGCTGGAAAAATAAATTTGTTTAGCTAGAATAGCACATCTATTTATTGAGCCTCCTTCCGAAGCTATGCACATATCAACAGTAGGATTGGTCTCTAAAACACGGGGGAGGAGAGGAGGGGGATGATGGTGAATTCAAATTGATGCGCTACTTATTCCACACTAGTAATTCAATTAATGATTTTATAGACCCTACGCTGTCTCACATTCTCAGTCGTTCTCAGGCAAATGAGATGGGGAATCAAGCAATTAGCTGGGGTTGGCAATGTGACGGGTTTAGCCTGAGCAAAGTGCCACACAAAAGCCACCTCTGGCTGCCTGCTGGAGTAGGGGGCAATGGGGAGCTCTCCTTCAGCTTTTGTTTTCACATTCCTGCCACCAGAAACTTCGGTGCATTATTGTCACCATGAGCAATGGACTGGCCAGCGTCAATGCAAAATGCTTTTATCTCATCACTCATTTCCATAACTTTTTTTGGTGGGGAAAAAACCCTAACTGAAGTTTTCCATACTCGGTCTTTGCTGAGGGCTGATGACATAAGGAAATAGTTGTGTGTGATTTCTGAGTTATGACCAAGCTTTTGGCCAAAGCTACAGCAAAGCCAGTGCTTGAAACTTGAGATGAATGTAAACTTGATCCAGGAAATTGTTTAGGTACCTGCCTAATTTTAAGCAGTGAAATAGTCCTACTGCATTCACCTGAATTACTAAAGTGCTTGAAGATAAACATTTACTGACATCAGGCCCTGAGACCCCTTGATCCGTGCTTCTTCCAGACCTGGATGAAGTCAGGGCTGGGCAAACAAAGCGATGGTCTCCTGTAAAATATGCTTTGAGTATTTCATTTTGTTTGGGTACTTCACAGCAGTATTTGCTGATCTGCATCAGGCCTCATACTGTACTGCTATTGAGAAATTATTTTCGTGTGTGTGTGTACACTGCAGGCACCAGTTGCAGTCATATCACTTAAGAGGGTGTCCCTTACGCTGCCGGGGGGAGGGTGTGCCGGTGGCAGGGCAGGTGGGTCCTTGGTAAATCTGCGCCCTGGCTTAGTCTGGGGCAACAGCCTTCCTGGAAAGGCAGCAGGCACGCAGTGTCGAGGCATTCTTCTCTCAATCTTTTTTTCTCCAACATTCATCCCATTAGTCATTGTTTTGTTTACAATTGAACATCTCTCTGAAGACTTCAAGCTGCAGTTTTGCTGAGATATCTGACAACTGCCATCCTTGATCTCAAGGATGCTGTGCACCCGAGTGACTGGATGCAGGCAGGACCATCGGCTGGACGCACTGCTGGCAATGCCTGTGCTGGGTGAGAGGGTGCAGGGAGAGCTGTGCCTCAGTGCATGCAGGGCACGGCCTCGGCACTGATGCCTGCTGCTAAGGCACACTTATTTTCTTCCTATGCAGCAAAACTACCTTTTTTCAGGAGGCCAGTGGAGGTCTCTATATTTAATTCACATAATCCAGACCTTCAGTGTCAGTGCCTGAAACGAATTACTGTTTATATTAGAAACTTAGTTTAATAAATTAAGTCTGGTCTATGAACTGTCAAAGTTCCTATAGTCTGCAATTCATATAGAACAGATGCCTTTTCCATGACTCTTAACTAGAAGTGGCCAACTTGATTGCTTCCTTTTTGCCATTACTACATTCTGTAGGTTTAGTTATCTACTGCCTACAGAGAATTCAAAACAATTTAAAAGGGCATCTGGTATAAAGCACTCTCCAGGAAAAAAAATAATAAATCTTTCCATATACAATAACTTTCTGTTTAGGTCAGAGAATTATTCAATAATTGGCACTTGTTTAACTAGACCATTCAGAATCAGTTTGGTTTGGGTTTTCCAATTGTAGGTAGAGTTACAGGGTTTTTTTCTTTCCAAACAAGCAGGTTTGTGAGTCCTAATTTCCAACATATTTGTGGCACTGCTGTGATTAAGACCTAACAACTAATTTTTGTACAAGTAACAAACATATTTCAAAAGTGCCATAAATAATTCAGTGATTTTTTTTCCCCAGATTGTTTATAAATTATAAATTTTCATTTACTCTGTCCTAGTTTTATATAATACTGATAAAAATGAATAGCTAAAAGCAATGGTTTAATTGAAGAATAGAAAATGAGGGTGGGATGGTCAGAACAGACCTCTTTGACTTGCGTTCCAGTTTCCCAGTCACCGTCATTTAAAAAGCTGGACCCGCTTATACAGGCTGTTAGAAGTCCTCACTTCCAATATTTATGTTTTGTGAAGCACTTTTAATGCACAAACAGTTGTCACATGAAAAGTTAATAATGAAGCACATCTATGAAGATTAAAAGAGAGTGGAGCTGATGCTTGTTGCATCAGGAGTTGTACATCCAGGCATTTCCAGGTAATATTTTTTCCATGTTGCACATTAAAACAATTCATTGCAGGACTTCGAGCCTGCTGGTGTGAGCAGAGGGAGGTTGCAGGACCGGGACAAGTCCCCACGAGGACCACAGGGAACAGCTGCCTGATGAAATTTTCATCATGCTCCCTGCTAACGTGTTAAGCTTTCAGGATGGGGTATAGCCCTGTTGTGGTTGGAAGTGAGAAACATTTTTCTGTGTTCCCGTGTTTGTCACAGCCTGTGAGATGAAGCAGCCCCAGGACAGCCTGAGCTGTAGCCACCACTGCTGCAGGCACAGTGTCCGTTTGGCGGCGATTGTTTCATTAATAGCTGTGGCAGGGGCTGCTGGCAGCAGGGGCTATGCAGAGACTCTACACCCCTCGCTCTGACACAGCCAGGCTCTGCTCCACTGCTGACTATAACATGGATCTCTCAAGGCAGGCTTAGCTGCATTGCAAAGTTGTGTCTCAGGGCAGAGCCATGGTCCATGAGTTCCTCATCTATACCTGGAGGATATTTACTAAAAGTGACTGTGTTTCATGCTTCCTTTGGTGATGATTTTCACAGCTCAGGTTAACTGTGATGTGCCACTGAACACAGGTTGTTCTCATCTAAAGTACCACCAGTGCTGCTGTGCCATTACATGCAGTGACCCCCTGTCAGTCGGACATCTGCCTGGGGTGCCAGTTGGGGGGGGGAAGTTCTTTGCTTTGGTGCTCTCCTCCTCTTTGAGCAGAAAACAAGAGTAAGGTCAGGTAGGAAGAGAGAAATTTCCAAGCTGGAGGGACCTTCAGTCTGTCTGGTCTTACAGCCTGCCCCCACCCATGGCAAGAGCAACCTGATTTAGGGGAATGTGAGGGAAATCTTGTAATGCCAAGTTTGAAATAGAAGTTAGTGAACCTCTACAAACAAGTGGCTATCTCCTATCCAGAGGCATGAGAAGTCCCTACCTGCAGAAATGCACTCTGCCTGCCACAGTTGTGAACACTGTCCTGACTTGCCTTTTCTTTACAAATCCTTTTTTTTTTTTACTGTGAAGGTTAATACTACTGAATAAAAATCTTCTGATGGTGGGTGCAAATTGACAGGAAGGCTGACACAAGGAGGGACATGCTGACGTCCCTCTCTGCAATATCTGTGTCAGCCCGTGAGTAAAACCAACCTGCAAGACCCGAAGTTTACTTGCGATGTAGCAATGCTGCTCCATCCCAGTTCAGCTGTGTCGGTTTACAACAGCTGAGGATCAGGCCCACAAGCCTTAAAAAAGCAACCCAGTACAAGCACAGAGAAGGGAACATATTGGTGGCAGATCATAGGGGAGTGGGCGCTGCCAGGTCTCTGCAGGAAGCTGTGCTTCATGTCAAATGACGACCAGCCTCGTGGACAGCCCACCCTGCTCAGGGCTGGGAGGATGTGGGGTTCATTGAAAACACCGCCCGCTCCTGCAGCCCCAGCCTCCTCCTTCAGCTCGCAGAGCCAGGCAGCAGTCACAGGCTCAAAAACTCTTCATCCTCCCTGCTTTCGTAATTGATCGCAACAACGTGGATGATAACGTTACTCATTAGTCATGAAAGTTGCTTCCTCTGTGGAAAATGGAACTGCACAAGGATAGCTATATATACATCTATGTGTTTATAGTAAGTATACATATAAATTATGTATACATGTGTAACTAATATGTAGAAGCAAAATTTTGCTTGTGCGGGAGAGAAACATCTCTGTTACTGTGTTTGCGTAGACGCTAACTCTTATGCAAATACATTTTGTTGGATATTTAAACACAAATGGAAAGCAAATAGAAATCAGTATTACGAAACTAGAATGTAAATGGCAAACATATACTAGAGCTGAGAGCAAACTCTGTGTATAGAAGTACAGTGTGGATGCATGGTTTGCTTTCATATGGGAGGATGAACAACTCTGGAGCTAGGGAGCACCGGGAGAGTGTTGTCACTGCACCGGTTTTAGTGCTGCATCTATTTTATAAAAAATAGATGCCTACAGAACTCATCCCAGTGTAGCTGCTGGCAAAATTCCTGTTGTCCTAGGTCTTTTACATTGTATAGTGATCTCAGGTTTCCAGTAACAAGGGACCTGGTACTAAGCAGGGCTCATAAACACGTAATTGTAGGGGTTGATGGGTCTGCGCCATGCATAAGTTTAGGCATAGATTCAAGCACCTGGCTGAATGGGGCTCAGACTTGCTAGCATTGACTAAGGAGTGGCTGCTTCAGTGAAAGACTTCTCAGTTTACATAACTGATTTTTTATTACCTGGCTTGTCCTACTCCCAGTCAGGCCAAACACGCAAGGATCAGCTCAAAACATTACTTCCAAAAGTAGCGACTTTCTTCTCTCAAGCTTCCTCTCTGATTTCTAATTTAAATACATTCAGAAATCCTGTATAACTTCCAGCTGTGTTTTTCTTGGTGCTTTTAAATTCATTTATTAATCTCAAATTGTTGGGTGGTTGGTCTTTTTTTCAGTTGGTGCTTGTCCTTTTCCTCCTGTACAAATGACACAACTCCAATCTGCTGGGTATGCCTTTCTCCTTCAATTACTCTGTTCCGAAACTTTCTTCATGTCTTTAATCCTTTTTTTATTGGCTTGTCTTTTTTTGTCTTCTACCCTTTATTTTACTGTCTCTCCTCTCCACAATGCTCTAATTATCTTGACTTTCCACAGCCATTTTGCAAGCCACTAGCCAAGGCAATTTCAACATATTTGAGCTTGCCAAAGTATTCTTGGATGGTCCTTGCAATGGAATTATACTGTACTGAACCTAAATCCGACCCGCTGCTGCTCTGATTATAGCCCTGCCTGGTCTGCATTGAAAAACCCCAGCACATTTAAAGAGACAGGTTTCCTATTATCTTAAGAGGCAGCTGTCATTCTCCTGCATTCCTTCTTTTTCTAATTAGTTTAGTGAAATGGTGCCTGTCAAACCCACTCTTGACGGTGATCTTTGCACTCCGTTTCTTAAGCTGAAATGCCATTGTCCCATAAAACCTCAAGGACCATTGCCATCAAGGGCTCACTGTGAGTGACTCCGTTAGACAGCGCTATGAAATAAAACATTTTTTCAGCCAAATCCACATGTGCCTGGTTCATAGACCACTGGAATTAGAGGGACTCTTTCCACTAGCTTCAGGGCTTTGGATCCTGCCCTATTTCTATTCACCCTAAAAAGCACAAGCTTTCAGCTAACGCCCCATGGCATCGTCCTCTGAGCCACAGCTTTACCTCTTGTATCTTCCACTCCCACTACACTCTGCATAGCCACTGACCCTAGATGACCTCCTGGGGTTATTTTCTACTCCACTGTGGGACTTCTACTTTTTTTAGCTGTTTTGCCCCAGCTGGAATCGCACGTGCGGGGGGCTCAATGGCAGAAAGTCGGAGAAGTGTTTTTATTTGACAAACAGGAGCCCTAGAGGAAATGGGAAGCTTTCGCAATGATGTTACGGGCCCAAACATAGCAGTTCCTATAGTTTATATCTATATCCATATGGATACAGTGTGACCCAGTGATGCACATCCCTCGCAGCCTGAGCGCGAGAAACTGGCATGTGCAAATGCTGGCATCTGACCAACACAGGGCCGAGGGCCATTCTTGTGGATATTCACTGTACTGGGGAAGCAGTGGCGCGACTCAGCATTACACGTGCCGGCCGAGGCAGGAGGCACACTGTGTGCTGCGCAGCACAAGGAGCTGTCAGCCAGCGCCTCGTAGCTCCAAACCCTGCTCAGACTTCTCTTGCAACACCCATGTCTTAGAACTGACAGAGCCGTATTGATCTGCTGTTTTGCTTCTTTTATTCGAAGTCATTTATTTCATGAAGAAAAAAAAATAATCCCAAATTGCAGTGAGCAATGGAAATAAGTCTGCTCCCATCTTCTTTTTTTTTTTTTTTTCTATCACTGTTACTTCACTTTGCCTTCCTCTCAGCCTAGCTGTGTGTACCAGCAAGCTCAACGTCATGTTTTGCCGTCATGTACTTGTCCCTTGAGGTTTTTCCCATTTGCAAAGTTTGGTATGAGGTCCAAATTTCATGTCAGGAAAGATTAATCCAGTGATACCTGCTGAGGAACCCTGGTTGGGTTTGAGTGACTCTAAATATCTGAGGCATATCTAAAAGTCTTTGGCAATGAGCCATGGGATTCCTGAGGCCATTGCAACGGTGCTGTTGAATGTTGCCTAGCTGAATGTCTGTCAAGGTCAGTGGGAATGAATTTAGGGGCAAATCAGCAGCTTTGAGAGCCCACAGCCTGGGTGTGCTAGAAACAACCTGTATCATGGTCAGAGATGGAGAGCTCTTGGATTCAGAGTCTTGGCAGAGTTTGGTGTAGGCACCCATGTGTGCAGGCAGGCTGCAGGGGCAGTGGAGGCAGGAGCGGCTTTGGTTGTTTGTCTAGATGAAGGCCTCTGACAATTCATCTCTTGTTCCCTCTCACTCGGTAAACCCACTTAAGAACAATTTGATTAAAAAATGCAGCAAGTTTTTAGTGCATTGAGATGCAGTTTCACGTGGCTCTGGGACCCAGGCAGAGGGAGCGCGGCAGCTGGCTGCAATCACATGCCTGGGTCTCCTCCCCACACACAGGTTCATGGTCTCCGGGTACCTTTCCAGCTGGGGAGCAACAGGACAGTGTCCACAGGCCTGGGGGCTCTGGGGCAACTTGGGTTGAAGATCCAATACCATGATGATGTTTAAACACCACCAACTAAATAGTCATAGAAAACTGAATTATTTTAGCACTACCTGTGCGCATACCTGTCTGTCTTTAGGGATGCTAATTCCTTCAAATTTAAAAAATCTGTCAATCCCTTTTTGACACCCGCTTCCTCCTTTCTCTTGGGACAAACCTTTTTTTCTGAAGCTACCTCACTGACACCTCCTCTTTGCTCTCCTTTTTAGAGGCTCTAAGGATTAACCAAGAGCCTCCCAGGTATCTTTCTACAGGCTTAAATTATGCAGATCCACAAGAAATATTTGATCAGAGCTATCCAGTCTACTCAATGAGCTCTGTACAGTCTTGAAGCTGTCTTTTTCCCTGTGATTTCTCAGCTGCTCTCCTCCACCTCTGCTACAAGGAGGTAGCTGCTCTATGCTACGCATGGCTGGTGTCTGCTCTCCATCTATTTCTGCTTGTCCCCAGCTCCTCACTGATGCGCCCAAGGGCTGAAGCTGTAGGAGAGCCCCCGGCCCTGCTCCAGCCCTGTGAGCTGGAAGGGACAGACCCCTCAGCGCCTCTTGATTATTTGCCACCTGCCATGAAGCTTTTCCAGGCATTGTCTTGGCAATCAATGGAACATTGGTGTTTTGCAAAAGGATTCTGTGTCCCCGTCCCTCACCAGTGTTGTTGAGTCCCTATGTATTTCTTTCAAGGTCTCTGGCGTTGGCGGAGCGGTGGCGTCAGCAGATCTCAGGTGGCTCGGGTCCTTGGGTCCTTTTCTTTATCCTTGGAAGCCTTGAAAGTTTTCCCCAGGCGGGAGGTGAAGAGTCTGTTAATTTCACACTTCAAAATAATCTTTGCCCTCTATTTCTCATTCTTAAGTATGATTGTGTTATCCAGGGAGATGTTTTAGGGACTCGGTAACAATGTGGGGCTTCTCCAGCTTTCTCATCCAGTGTTCCCACAATGCTTTTATTTCCATTGACTCGAAGCACTTCTTGCCATTCACAAAAGCCAACCACAATGCCCCGCGGGCTGCTATCCCTCCGGCTCTGCGCTTGGAGGCAACCAGCCAGGCAAGTCGACCGTAAATATTTAAATCTTGGCAACACTAAAATAAATTATTTTCCCCTGCGCTGCAGAGGGCAGGGGCACAGAGCGCTTTGGTGTGTTTCTGGTGACCTGTGCTGCTGAACGCCAGGAAAGCGGCGGGAAGGAGGCAGCCCCTGCTCCTACCCACTGGGCGCTAGTGCCCCAGCAGAGGGGCTGAGTGCCTGGGCATGAGACCAGTGAAGCGTGACCCCCCACACCAGCTGGCATCCCCAGTTCCCACCCCAACCCTTTTAGCTGGAGAGGCAGAGAGAAACAGGTAGAGAGGCTGAAAAACCAGTGGGATTTACCTGCTGGTCTTGCAATTGGTCCTTCCTGCAGCCCTGTGCCATCAGTGCAGCCCTGTGCCTGCCCACGGCTCTGTGCCACTGGGCTGGTGCAGCTTCTGCACCATGATGGTCCTCCAGCACTGCTGTCCTTAGATGCAGGAAGGACCACATTTCACTTGGAGAGCCTGGTGATATGAAGAAATTGAAGTGTATGAGCATTTGTAGCACACTGGTCTAGTTAGATTTTCTCCTGCAGATTTGGTTGAATTTCAGCCAATTAAAGCTCCTGCCCTCAGCTCATCTTATACTGCAGGTCTTGTGCACAACAACTGGGAAAAAAACCTGAACTCATTGAGTTCCGGCACATATTTAGTGGTGCGTGTGGAATTTTCTGGAGTGGAACTTGAAATATTTTAAAATCAGAATTTTTCTGCAGAAGGGTCATCCAAGAGGTGTTGTGATGAGGTATCCATGTGTGAACAAGAAATAAGGACAAAATCATAGGCTGAGCTTTGCTGGGAAATAATGAGGTGGGGTAAGTGCAGGGGTAACTGATGTGTTCATGCCACAGCAGTGCTACCTGAGGAACACCTAAGCACGGTTTCTGGCTTATGCTGTCCCCCTTTCCTCTTTCTACCAGAAAAAAAAGTCAGTGCGTATCTGATCTCAAATACGGCCCTTCCATCCTGCACTGTGCGCCCTGGCCTCTCATGGTGTGCCAGGGAGCTCCACGCAGCCCCCAAACCACTTCGAACTTGGGATGACTGAGGGGTCACCTGATTCACCCTTCCCCTCACCCCCAAATCCACAGCAGGAGTTCCAAGTATACTTCCCAGTACCGGTGGGGCGTAACAGGCTCATTCGGGGAGGGAGCTTGCAGCAAGCTTGGGAAACAACAGGATGTTTTAATCTTTTCCTGCAAAGCTTTGCACAAGAACTGGTGTTATGTTTGGCTGCATAGAGGGGTTCTGTCTTAAAGAGTTGGTTTTCTTCTTGCCTGAGGGGGGAAGGAATGATATCAACCAGATTTCTTGAATGCTAGCAGTTTTATATGTCATTGTTGGGATTGTAAACACTTTGGGTCATCAGCCCTCTCCTCTTCCAATGCCTTTGCCCAGGTGCCACATGAGGAGCCCCTTGTCCCTTTTTCGGCCATGGATGTTCCCAGGACACTGCTAAGAAATCACAGCAGCATTTCTCATCTTCCCCGAAGTGCTTGCAGCTTCAAAGGCTCCTCTGGCACCTCTGGCTTTTTGGGCTACTCTCTTTCCAATTTCTGCTCTACTTGCTCGTGTCCAGGTGCATTGCCAGTGTGTTTTGGGGCAGGTATCTGGTGTGTGGGCTCTTCCATGCCCTCCTCAGTGGTGGCCAGTCCCTGTCCCTGGGCTGCAGCAGCCATGCAAGGGCACGTGTCCCCACACAGACACCCGTTTGTAGGAACGAATGTGTCTTCCCAAACACTCGGGCAGATAAAAACCATATGTGTTTTGGATTAGTTTCCCCCAGCTGTTTTTCAGCTTGCATTTTCCCTCGAGCTGAATGAGATTTTGTTTACACACTGCCCAGGTTTCCTGTTCCCATGGGCCCTGGCACTGTCCCCCTGCGATACCCCCAGTGCCGCCTGTCCCCCAGGACAATGGGTCAGGTCCCTGAGGGGTTTTATAAAGCACCACAGACTCAAGAACCCCATTGCTTCAGAAAGTCCTGGGACCCATCACCCCACAGCGCTGGCAGTGCCCTCCTGTTCCCAGCGGGGCGATGCAGGAGTGGCCACATCCAGATGCTCCAGTGGGGTTTTGTCTTTAGCTCTGCCTGCTCCTTGTAGTCCTCCACTGCTCTGCACCCCAAATGTCTGTGACCCGGTCGAGGCTGGTCCAGCATCTGGGTTGCCCCAGCAGAGATCAAGCTGCATGTGGCAGAGCACGTTTTTGGGGTGGGCTGTGCCTCCCGCTCCTCCCTGGCTGCTGGCAGGGCGGCAGCTGCCCACCCTCCTGCCCAGCCGTGGCCTTGCAAGGTTCGAGCTGGCCATTCCCAGCTATAGGAGCAACCATGTGCCATACAGGGAATCGCACAGTTCTAGTTATCAGCTTGGAAACTGATGATCTTGACATCAAAGGAAAGAAGGAGACTATGGCAAGAGTGTGGGTTTTCAAAAATGCACTGGCAGCAGGATTGGCCCGACCTGCAAACTCCCTCCAGCAGGAGCCACTTAGCAAGTCAGGTCAGATCCCTGCCTTCACACATCAAAACTTTCTCACAAGCCAATAACTCGGTTTGTATTCTGTCTTTAAAATGTTTAATTGCCTCTATCTTCGTGAGAGTGACTTTTGCAAAATTAAGTGACAGACCAGTGGAAATGTGGTATATTTGATTTGGTATCTTTGATTTGACTAATTAAATGAAGGCTGTGGTAAGTTCACAACGTAGTAATTTGTGCTACCTGATGGATTGGTGGCAACTTCATGAACAGGGGGACAGGTGACCCTTGCTGAAGAGCCCGCCTGGATCCACGCTGGCTTTGTTCAGGGGGAGGTTAAGTGCACTCCAGCGCTGACAATCGCGGCGTGAGAGGCTCTCAGGAAGCGGCAGCTGCGGCAGTGCCTGCGCGGGAGGGAGGGGAGCTGCCTCTCACGGGGGAGACAGCCAGCCTTTCGTAAAACTGAACGCCAGAAAGATGATCGTCTCTGCTTGGGAAGCAATTGCTCATACTTATGTCTCTCATCGTGCTTAGGGAAAGCCTCTTTCCTTCAGTCAGGGGGCCAGGCTGCCCCAAAGTCATGCTCTGATTGTAGGGGGCTTGGGAACAAAGCTTCCCACAGGTACAGGAATCCCTCCCCGATTCCTGGTGTGTGCTGGACCCGTGTTTGGGCAACACCACTGCACCTTTTATACTTTGACTTTATTAATTACAGAGCAAATATGTGCTTTTTCTCTCTGCATTTCAAACAACTAGGGAGACAGCACTATTCTACCAACAGCACCAATGGCTATCAGCCTTCGATTCCTGCTTTGGTGTCTAAACCCCTGGTCTCAGTTTTGGGGAAGAAGGGCCATCCCATGCAGCACACTGGTGTCAGGAGAGCTGAGGCTCATAGTTTAACAGAGCTTATTAAGAGAAAACCCGGATGTTTAGTCTCCTCTTCCCTGGGTTTTAAAAAAAAATGTTTTCCAAATATTGTTGCGTGCCATAAGGTCTTTCCCCCACTGCCAGTCGCTTCTCCGGTGCTTGGATGGGAGTCACGAATTCGCTGGCAGGCTGTGTAGCAAACCGCCGCTTCTGTCTCCTGCCACCCATCAACTGGCCCCTATTAGAAGAGAAATGGCAAGTGGTTTATTTGCTGCCCGTATGGCAGCCCTTATGGGGCAGGCGTCAGGGTGGAGAGTGCCTCCTGCCAGCGGGTCGGCCCCCCCCAAATGGAGAGCAATGGGGGGGCGACTCCCTGGCAGGAGGCACTCTCCCCCCCCAACGCCCCCTCCCTGGCCAAAGCCTGCCTCTGCCGAGACCCCGCTCCCTGCACACCTCGCTGCCGCCCTTCCTTGTCTCTGGCATAAAAGCGGAGGCCGTGGGCTAAATCCCATGCCATCAAAATTGCAACATGCTGGGATTCTGCTCTCCTTCGGCCTTCCCCATCTGCAGAGCATCGCTGTTAACCTGCCACCAACACAGTTCCTCCGTAACCCCCTTCTCCTGCCTTGTTTTCTTTGGAAAGGCTGTCGCTCCTGCGGTTGCTGACAAAGTTTCTTTGTAAGCGTCCTGCGGGCTGTCAGTGCCTCCTTCCCCAGCCCGGCCGGCAAGGAGGGCTATCACTAATGTGTGTCATTCATCAAAGCAAAATTATATGTGTCCCAAAAAAAGGACAGCATGCAGACAAATTACAGCATGCAACAAATTGCTTACTTGCAGAGGGAAAAAAAATACAGCATGCTGTTTTGCTCCCCTCCCAGGAGTAGGTGTTTAGTTCAACGTATTAAGACTGAGAAATCTAATTATAGCCACGGGACTGGGGAAACCCAATTGCAGTGAGGCACAGCTCTCACCCCAGTTGGTGGGTGTGGTCCAGCCAAGCTGTGCCACATCCCAGCAGGGTCAGCCCACGGCCCATGCTGGGGGGGGCTCCTGCAGCACTGGCCAGGCAAAGCCCCCCGTGCTGCACTGGGGACATGGCATGGGGAGCAGCCCTGAGGGTGCTCTGCAAGGCACCAAAGCACCTGGGGCCACAGGGGAGAGGAGATGCCTGCACAAGGGGATATGGTCAGGGCAATTTTTATTCTTTTTTAAGGGTTAAAGGTTTAGATTATATTTTTTAAGCACCTTCCTGTAGTGAGGGACACTTCATTTCTCTGTGGCTGCATCTGTGCTGCTCTGGTGTGAGCCAGGGCTAAGTCTCGGGAGAAGAGCTGGCCATGTTGGCGAGTGGCTGGTGCTAGGGAAGGGGGTGTCTGGAAGGGGACCCTCCCAGGCAGGTGTCGGCCATGTGCTCTGGTAGCCAGCAGTCCTCCCGGGGCAAGGCGTGAGCCTGGCATGGCACCTGGTGCAGCTCCTCCGTCCCCAGAGGGAAGGGCAAGAGGGGGCCTGGCCCCCAGCTGCCCTTGGTTCCCACCTGGCTGCCCCACCAAGAGCACCCTGACAGAGGTCTTCTTCCCTGGTTTTAACTTTCAGACTGCAAAAGCCCCTCTTACATAGTTAATTCATTTTCATTAATCAGTCTTCTCATCTAGTTGTTTATGCTCTTCACTGTTTCACAAATCTAATCTGACATCTGATTTACAGATTTCAGAAATTAACCTTCCTCCAGTGTTTCTGTTTCAATGTATCTTTATTTATTTACATTCCTGTCAAGTGCCTTTCAATAGGAATGATTTCTACTTTTGGCAAGCAGAGGAGCCTATTGTTTTCCACGGAAATGTAAAGTTTTGCCAATGGGGTAGAACCCAAATGGGTAATTGTGGGTCAAACTGTACCACCCTTACTTCAGTTCTGCGGCACTGGGCTGTAAGGCATCTCAGATAGCTGGGCTGAGGTGCAGCCCCTTCGCAGCCTGGGCATCCCAAATGCCTGCTGGGAAGAGGGAGCTAATGGTAGATCCCCCTGCCCTGGCTGGGGCTGGGCAGGAGAAGGGCTGGCGTCCTCACCGCTGGAGCTCTCTGGCAAAGCTGCAGCCCAGCGCTCTAATTTGATTTGCCACAGCGACCTGTGTGCTCCTCAATCAAACGGAGAATAGCTGCCTCTAGGAACAGGGATTCTGTATTTCTGAAGCAACAGTTAACCTGGCAATGACATTATTTTCTTATTTGCAGAGGACAGTGTGTGCATTATTACTGAGGCACCGCAGAAATAAAGCTCTTTGGCTCACTCCACATTTGAAAGCTATTGTCTTTTACAAAGCATCACGCAAAGAGCAAGAGTAGCTTCTCCTGCAGCAGCTGCGGTAGACCTTGCAAAGGAAATTAAAACAAACCGCAAACAATTGTTTATCAGAATGAAGAAGAAGAAAACAAAGGGGGGAAAAGTGAGGGCACAATGCACCAAGGATTAAAGGTAATTTTGGAGTGGCCCCAAAATAATTGCCTCTGTTTTCCCTGGAGATGGTGGTGCTGCAGGCAGGAGTGGAGGCAGGGAGTGAGAGCTAATAGGTGGCACCACGCAGAGGCAGCTGTCCCCACATCCATACTGGCAGCAGCGGCATGCACACCTCGCAGAGCTCAGCCTCCGCGCTGGGCAGCAGAGAGCAAAAGAGCCGTGCCTGAATAACACAGAAGATGTTTTTCCAGAGATAGTGTTGAAGGGTAAATGGTAAATGCAATAAAATGTAGCATGGGTTTACCAAAGGCAGTTGGTATCAGACTAATCTCATTTCCTTATTTAGTGAATGATTTCTCCAAAGCAATGCCATCCATTCCCTTTCATACAACGTCCTGTGGGAAATTACGAGCTAAACAGGCAATGATGGAAACCAGTACGGGAGCTGCAGGGTGGCGAAGGCAACAAGCATAGTGGAGACAACAACTTTATACACTTCAAGGGGATGTGTTGTGTGAGAGGGTAGTTACTTGTCCCGTTTCTCAAGCATCCTTCTTGGGACCAGACCTCTTCCATATTTTAACCATTTACCTTGACATCAGTGTGGTAA
This sequence comes from Strix uralensis, assembly GCF_047716275.1. Lineage (NCBI taxonomy): Eukaryota > Metazoa > Chordata > Aves > Strigiformes > Strigidae > Strix > Strix uralensis. Next base: position 14,127,684 of record NC_133977.1, on the reverse strand, counting down.
TGTGCTGATGCAGTTTGCTGGAGAGAGCAGAACGGGATGTGGTGCTGAGGCAACTGAACGGCCACAGGCTGGGTGCTGCCTGGAAGGAAGAGTGATGGTCAGGCCCTTGGGAACTCATAATTACTTCTGTCATTAGCTGGGAGCACATCGGTTGGGAAGCACGTAGGGGCTGAAAGAGCTGGCTGAATTAATCAAGCCCTGGGTGAACCATAAGACTCTGCTGGGACATGGCCACGAAAGTGGGGAGTTAGTGGCAGGGCCTACCGGTTCGGGCAGTCCCAGCAGAAGCAGCGCCAAGCAGCACCATTCAGTTTGTCATCAAGGTGGCAGAAAATTGTCCACCTTCCCAGAGAAATGGTGGGTGGCTCTAATACCACGAATGAGCCTGACCCCAGAGTAACCTCACAGCCTTTCCTCACCGTTGGCTGCTCTCGCTGTCAGACCACATTAGAGCCAAACGGTGGAAGGAGGAAGAAGCCATAACCTGCAATAACCAACCTGAAATAGCCCAGGGGACCGCTTCCTGACCTCATGGGCTTCCTGTGAGTGTCTCTCGCCTGCTGTAGCATGGGTGGCAGCCAGTGCCAACACCCCTGTGTGCAACCTGCACCCCTGGGTGCCCTGAGCCACCGCCTTAGTGGCAAGGCAGTGGGGAGCGGTGCACCCGAAATTCCCCCTGTGGTGGGGAGTTCGGGGAGCTGCCAACCAAGCCTGCATGCCCCCAAAGGCCAGGACACCATTTGGCTGCCCCGTGGTTACAAACCCAGCCCATGACCTTCCCTCCATCTGCTGTCCGGCCTCACGGTAATGGAGGGGTTTCTATTCTTGCTGTGCTGAGTCCACTGGCACTTACCCATCCTGTAAACAAAACCAGCCCTCTGGAAGCCAGTGGACATCAAGGATGTAATTTAGTTTCTTAATAGCCTTGTTGAGGCTATTTCGGCACTCACGCCGCAATGGTGGCACGGCGCTCCCTACCCCCTCAACCAGTGGTCAGGGCGAGGGACAGCGGGATGAGAGCCTGGCAGGACACGCTGATGGTCGAAGACCTTCAGCTGCAGGAGGACTGCTGTGTCAGTCTTGCTTTGTTACAATTATCTCGCTTGGATGATCTCCTTGCCTTCCTTCCCAGTTGCTGTACGGTTATTGTATCAAGCACAAACATGTTGGTATTTCATTTCCCTCTGAAACATGAGGGCAGGACGTGGAAAGCCCAGTTTTCCCCCCAGCCAGGTGGTTCCCCACAGCAGGGTCCTGTTGGTGGTTTTACTCCAGCCCAAGCCCTAAATTTGTTTCTATGCTGACTGTACTTTTGCCATGGTGTTGCTACATGGCATACTCCTAGCCTCAGTAATGGTGCACCATAAATCACTATTTATAAACATAAAATAAAGTGCATCCTATTTGAAGGCGTTTGCATTAGTTTGGTTTTGGTCTACAGAGCAATGCACGACTTTCAGAGCAGTGGGGTGGAAGGATGGAATCAGAAATATATCCCTTTTGGGTACCTTTTAAAAGCAGCCAGGTGGCTGTAAAGGGAATCTTTCCTCTTCATAAAATATTAGAGGCAACAGTTAATATCTTGTCTGCATTTTGTCTTTCAGTTACTCCCTCTGCTTTCTAACGTCCATGAACTGCGCAGTTTACTCACCTGCAGCCGCCAGGATTTCGGTGGGTCAGGCACCCTTCAGGAAAGCGTTCATTGCCATAAATCAAACGGCTCTGACAAAGGGCTCGTGTAACCAGCTGAAGCACCATCACCGGCATCCCAAGGCTACCACATGCCATGTGGGCCTCGCCAAGCCGAGAAAAGCTGGTGGCAGCCTGGGCTTTGGCCAAGGCACGGGCAGCGTGCGCCTCAGCTCTCCTCCCCTTGCACTGAAATGCAGCCTGCCGGCACCGGCCCGGCACCTGAAGGCGTGATCCAGCACCCGTGTCTGAATCCCACTGAGCTGAGCGTGGGCAGCCTACAGGAGTCCGACAGCTCAAAAATAAGGTGAAAATTTGCTGTCCTCGCAGCAAGGCTGCCCTGAGAAATTGTTGCCTGGGCACTAATGTTAGCTTTGCCTTTGAACGCTTCTCCTTGCCGCATGCTATTAATGTAAACAGCAGGTTTTGTTCGTGCAGTCCTTTTTTCCCTGTTTCCTCCGCCAGCCCTACATTTTCAGGGACAACTGTCACCACGTGGCATCAGGGTATGGGGACATGGCAAGTGTGCCCCTATGGTAACCACAATCTCGCCGGCAGCCAGGTACACCAAATCAATTTATTTAAACTTCAGCCCTCTGAAACGCTCGTTCATTAGAAACGAAGCCATTTTCCTTGGCACTTGCATCTCTCCGTACATGTGCAAATTCATTCAAAACCCAAATTCCTTCTCTGAATTAAATTGTCAGCCTCCCACTCAGGCAGATACATTAGCACTGACTGTGTAACATCAGCTCGGCTCTCTGTATAACATATGAATAAGCCTTTAAAATTGTATATTCTGCCCTGCAGCATTTGTCTCATATTTTGATCCTGATTTTTCTCTGCTAAAATGCTTGCTGATCTATTCAAGTGCCTTGATGGTTTACGCGCTTCTAATTTAGGGTTCATTTGGGACTTACCAGTTCTGTGCTCGTTTGGTAACAGTTCGTTCACTTACTAATACATTCTGAAACCGTGGATTATAATGGATTTCTGAAACTGTTAAAGATAGTGACAAAAGATTTTTTCACATTTCATAATGTGTAGATGTAGCAGTTTATACTTCTGAAGGAGATCTTAATCACCATTTTAATTTTCTTTTAGAAAGAAAAAAATGTTATTTATCTTTAGAAGCGAAGACAGGGTTCAGGGATAATTTTGAGAGTAGGGTATAATAAGACACTTCAATTAATTAAAATAAAAAGTCATATTGGCTAGAAGAAATTGTGTTGATACAATACTCCAAAATTAACAGAGAATTGATGCCTGCCACAGAGCAGTAGGTTGAAATGCAGTGGTTAAAAATAATGCCTCTTATTTTCAGTAAATCACGAAATATATTGCCTTCGTGAAATTTCTTATGAGCAGTTTGAGTTCCCAGCAAACCTTAAAGGCCAAGAAATAGCACCTTGGAGGCCAGGAGGGGAATAGAGCTCTGCTAGCCCCGGAGCTGTGGCAGAGCCCTGGGTACGAGGCTGTGGTGGGCAGTGCTGCTGTAGGGGGGTCGCTGGGATCCGTGAGTCTCCAGCTCTGTCAACGGACAGATCCTGCTAGATTAAAATAAATGGCAAACCTCCCGTTGACTTCAAGCGAGAAAAATATCCTATCTTTTCATGTGCAGTGTGAGTAATAATTAAAAGAAACATATGGGTTTTCAGCTGATGTACAGCCACATAAGGATTATCAACGGTATCTTTCTCCCTGTCCGTGTCCCTGCCCCATGGATCGATTTGCTTATCCTACAGCATCGAAACTCAGCAAAAAAAAAAGGTACCATGCTTCTATTGTGTGCTTACAACTGCGGTGCTACCTTTTTCTTTTCTCAGAAAGAAAACGCAGACCGCCCTGCAATTAGCAGCGAAACCATGAATACTTTCTTCGTTAACCACAAATGGTTCTTTTCGCGACGAGCGGGCTCACATATGTTCTAAATATGTTCAGTTTCATTAGGCGGCGAAGCGCTGTGGATCTGCTATTTTATTCAGGAAGGCAAACAAGAGCTGCATATGTGCAACATAAGTTGAGGAGAATGGGAAAAACTCAAGGCACTTGCAGAGTGCCCGAGATGCTCGGACGTGCTGATTTAATGCGGGATTGCTCCCAGCTTCTTTTTGTCAGCCTTGTCGCTAGCGGAGCTCAGCATGCTCGGGCAGGTGATGCTTCTGACCTCTGCCAGCCTGAAAGTCCTTCAGAAAGGTGGATTTGTGTGCTACAGGTGACCTGCTTTGAGAGGGTGGTTGGCCAGGTTGCTGGGGTTTGTCTCTGCTGCCCAGCACTGCCTCTTGTGCCGAGGGGCCAACTGGTCCCCAAAAATCAGCGACACTTTCTATGCAAGATTTACAAAAGGCAGCTGCAGTGGGACGTGGCACTGATTCCTGCAGGGTGGGGGGGTGAAGCCACCCCAGGTCCAAGCCCCTGCATTAGGGGACAGCTGGACCTTGGGTGCCGTAGCCGTCCACAGGCTGAGAGAGGTGGCTGGGGGCTCCCCCAGATTTTCTCCCATTTGGAGAAAATTTGGAAAAATGTCTCCCAAATTTTTCTATTCGCAGTTTTTAGAGATTTCCTGCGCATTGCTTACATTTCTCTAATTAGCTGGTCAAAATTTTTCAAGTATTGGAAATGCATATTTTTTTAATAACTCAGGAGCACAAAGATTCACTTTTTCTTATTTTCTTCAAACCATTTTGGACACTGGAGGCAAAGCAGCACAGCAAGCTGTGTGTGAGCAACCCCCCAGCACCCCCCCACTCAACACAGCTGCCCACTGGACAGGTGCACAGCCTTTAAACTGCTAAACACTTCTCTTCTTAAGACTGGATCCCACACCCCACATCACTTAAACACCTTCAGTTTGTTCTGGTGAAGAAGCTAGTAGAAACCATTCTTCAGACCTCAGTGTCCCTTTTTTGTCTCTCCCGTGAAAGCATGATGGACTGTTGTTAATCCATGTAGGAAGTTTATACCACATAGAAAATGAAGATTTGTGTAAATCACATTTTTTATGTAAACACATACAGTGTTAAAAATATTCACACCCCTAAGTGTTTCCCATCACGTGTATGCTAATGAGTGGATTATGAAATATGTTTTCTGTGTTTTACACTTGGGCCTTCTGATCTGCTTTCTCCCACCAGAAGGGTCCCCAGAGGAGGCTGGACGTGCCTGTGGTAATCACAGTGCTATGAGAAGTTTTAAGAAAGTGCACTGTGCCCTTGATCCCTACCGAGAGCTGGAGGTACCGTGCTACTGATGCAATGTCACGGGACTTTGCATTTGTCAAGGGGAAAGCTATCTCCTGTGAAATTGCGACCTGTTAGAGGTATCTCAGGTGGTGCTACAGAAGGTGGTACTGGTTGAGTGTCTGTCCAGTGCCTGCAGCCAGGCAGTGCCCTCGCTTAAATTGCATATACAGAGAGACATTCCTCAGATGTAAAGACAGCAAAATATAAATAGAGAATAGATCTCAGAGGGCCCCAGGAAAGGAGTTGTAAGAAATTAATCTAATATTATTTGCTGATGGTATAAGAGGTATGTTTTAAATGCCTGATTTGTGGCAGAGAAGCAGTTGTAAAGCACCAAATCAAATAAACTAGTGAGAGCTGCCATTGTAGGAACAACCAGCGATCAATAAGTATCCCAATATCCGTGGCAACTCAATTCATTTTTCTTCCCCCTAAACCCAGGCATTATATTAATAACATCTTTAGCTGTGCATGGGTTGCTCCGTAATCTTTGTGCAGTGCTGCCAAGCGATCTTCACCTCAGCACACCCTGTGCCTGCTGCCAGGAGCTCAGGAAGCATGGAGTTAAATAAGTTTGCCTTTTCCTCCATCCGAACAATTGGAATCAGCAGTTTGCATTATTTTAAAAATGAATGCTCAGAATCAGCAATTTTCTTTTTCCTTTTTTTTTTTTTAAGATCTTGAGGGTTTTTTTTATTTAAAGTGGAAAACTACATTAAGTGCAAGGCACTCAACAAAGAAACAGTCATAAAGCCTAAGTATTCTTAGAGTTATAAAATATGTCCGTGGTGGCAATTCTACTGCCAACAATGAAGTTTTAAGCATTAATATGCCTTCATTGCAGTTTTAATGCCTTAATATTGACTCTATAGCTCTTTTGGGTAATTTTGCTTTCTCTGGTACTTGAAAGGTGATGATGTCAGCGTTCTTCGTACTGATTCATATGCAGGTTGATGAAGCTGAGTTATTTATTGAGTTCCATTATATTTTCTATAAACATTAGTTCTCAATAAACAGAGACATTTAGCCGAGGGTTTATTTATTAAATAGGTACTGTACAGATGGTTTTGCCACACATGATGTGCTGCAGAGGATATTACTCAGGAATAATCAGCTGTGTTATAGCTTGGCTAAATTAATAAGATGATAATGATGAAATTGATGCTTTTGAGCTAGGCTTGGTAAATGGTTTTTGCATAAACAAACTGATAAATTTGAGAAGCAATTACTTGCTTGTCAAAGATAAAAACACAACAGGGCCCATTTATAGTTAGGTCCTATTTATTTTTAAAGATTGTACCAGATTTTATGTTTAATACGCTGCAATTAAAAAATAATACTTAAATGAAGAATAATAAAAAACTAACTTTCTGAGCTCTCCTTCAAATTTGAAGATGCAGCATTGCTTGGTTAGACATCAAGTAAACTTTTTCAAGGCTTTCACTACATCTAGAAAAAATATAATTGTTTTATGAAAGATGCTGTCTGGAGTTGTGCAACGCAGACTCTGGCAGCGCTTTCTGTAGCAGTATTTGCTCTAAAATCAAGCTGGATTTCATATAGAGAAACACAGTCTCCAATTCCCTGTTTAATGTGGGTTTCACTGCAGTGATCACGCAAGCGAACAAAACACACGTGTACTCCCCACACACACCAACTTCATGTAACTCTCCAATAAAATAATGAATTGTGTGTGCATATATGTGTGTATGATGTATGTGTGTATGTTAATGAATTGTGTACGTATCTGTGTGTACACATATATAAACAACAAACACTACTGCTTGACTTGTCTGCTAACAAAAACGTGTGTGTGTTATGTGGTTTTATAAGCCAGCCAGAGTAGCTTATTTATGTTTATTTTGAAAAAAAAAAATAGACAAGTGATGTGTGACCCTGCTGGAGAGGACCTCATGAGCTTCTGACACTATCTATGTTCTCAGAGTGATAGCAGTACTTTAGTGACTGTGGTTGGTGGTTTCCATCTGAGGGTTTGAAGGCATCTCGTGAACATGCATTCAGCTTTGTAATGTCCCTGAGAATTCAGCTTTCAACGTCCCTGAGAGGTGGGTGTTATCAGACAGCTCACTGCTGTCTCCTCGGCGGGAACAGGCAGCTGCTGTGTGCACCAACGGGACAGTGATGCTCCTAATGATTGATTTTACCTTTTTGTGTGCTGAAGGAAGGGTTTAGGACTTCAATTAATTCCTTCTTTCCCTGGAAATTGCCGTGCCCCAAGGACACCCATGTCATCTACATTTAAATATTCCTGTGGGACTGTCCTAAGTGGATTATACCTGAAAAGAGGTATCGTATGGCCAAACATAGCAAGCTGCATAGACGTGTCATAACTTAAAAGCATGTGTTTCCCACCCCGACACGAAAGGCTTTTACTTGTAGCCTTAAAGAGAGCTTTTGCTTAAGTACTTTGCTCCATAAGGACCTAAAGCTTGCAGCAATGTGTGGGAGGAGCCCAGCCCTGGGTTGTAGCCCTGCAGTGGCATATGCTGGCAAGGCCATGGGCACAAGGTCCTGCTCACCCAGGAGAACATCCCACCGGGAAGTGGCATGGCACCATCAGGAAGTTTTACAAAGGGAGTGGGTGAGGAGTCCTTTCCCTTGCTATTTAAAATGTCCCACCATGAGCAAAAGCAGATTTCTAACAGTCCTTCTTGGCTGTTACTTTTTTGTAGGAAATTTGATACTGAAGTATTAGTGTAACGTATTCTATGACTTTGTTAGTGAGTCCTTCATACATTTTTCTTGCAGCCATTCAAATAGAATTTAAGGTTTTATGCTGACCTGAAACTCTCAGCAGAGACAAGCAGGAGAGTCATGCTCTCAGACACGATGCCAACAATGACTATGTAAAGGAAAAATCATAATGTGTTGCAACATCAGCAATATATATAGAACACTCCACAACCAGACACAGTTTTTGCTGTCAGCTGTTGGTTCAGGTTGATTACCTGAATTATAACTATTAATTATAACAAAATGAAACAAGGTCATTGGGTTAGCCTTAAAAACCTGAAACGAAGGTGTCTACAGTGCTTGTGTCAAAGGTATGAACCTCATTGATGAGTTTTGTGTTAGATTCAAGGCCATAGGGAGACACAGGGAGAGAAGCTGTGTATTTCTGCTGTTTTCAGCAGATTAAGCTACCTCAGGCAGAGCCTGGCTAACTATTTAGAGATCAATTTTAGCATGTGAATAATCCCCTTAACTCTTTCCATAGAAAACATGGGGGAGTGGAGCCATCGCCTACCGGCATGGGCTGGGAGCAGCATGGCTCCTGGCTGCAAACCGAACATGCAAACCAAGGCAGCAGCCACAGCCTCAGCCGTGCCTGGCTCCTGCCACCCCACAGGGAAATGACCCCCCTTGAATGCTGCAGAGGGGCACAGGTGTACCCCAGAGGGGAGGAAGGGCAGAAGCTGTCACTTCCAAGTAAACATCACCACATCAGCCTTTCACAGTATCATCATGTAAATGGCTGTGCTTGCAGGACACAGGGGAGTAGGTCTGCATTCACAAGAATACTATTTATGTCATTGTAACTATTTATAAGCTTTCACAAATATCTGTAAAATGTGCTTGATGATCCACAGGGAGATTTGAAATGATGTGACTTTGTGAAAATCCAAATCCAAAAATACGATGCAGATCAACCTGCTCAGCTGGGACAGGTTTGCAGGAGACAGGGACTTCCCTGCACTGGCTCTCCAGGAATGAATTTAACTCAGACATCAGTGTGAATTGACATCCCTGCTGCTGAACTGAAACATGTTTAGTGAGAAGGTGTTGAGTAGGGAAAGATGAAGTCATTTTCATGCTGTGGGGCCACACTTACTTACCCAGGCTGGGGATCAGTATGAAATGGAGCCTGATGCCTTTCAGCTGGATGGCATGGGGTGGCTTAAAAGTGGGTCTTGGCAAAAGATTTGGGTGAGACCTTTCTTGGAAAAAAAGAGTCTCTGTATTCTTTTGGGTATTGCCATGTTTCTTGTGCTGAGAAGGAAAAAAAAAATGAAAAAAGTCAAAGTCACGTCAGTGCTTTCAAAATAAAATTACTTTTTAAGTATTCCTGGGAATTTCATGTGAAAAATTATAAGGTTTTTTTTTAGAAAGTGCCATGTTCAAAGAAAATATTTACTTTTAAGTAAAACGAGATTGCTGTCAGTGAAGATTTTCTCCTCCTGCACAGCTTTACAGTACCCAAAGATTGTTGGTCAACGAAAACCGAGACAGAATTTTCCCAGAATGTTGAAGTTTTTTCTTGCTTTAGACAAGATCAGTACTGAACTTTGGTTTTGATAGAAGGGTCAGCTCCAAACTGCTGTCATTAAAAAAATTTACTCCGAATAGAGAGAAATCTGGAGCTGCAGCTGCACAAGATGCTTGGGCTTAGGACTGCTGGCCACAAGTGTGCCGTGCCATGCTGTGCTGGTGCAGCGCTGCGCCTGGCCTCTGCCAGCATGGCCAGTGCCTGTCAGGGATCATGGCCACGCTGGCAGCACTTTCTTGCATGTTTCTCACTGGACTGCAAGGATCAACCAAGCCACTTAGCACTGTTTGCTGCAACTCTTAAGTCTGCCTTAAAACGCAGCGTATGGCAGCACTTTAAAATAGAATCATTCATTATTAATTAGGTCACAATAAAAAAATCCTATGGATGCATTCGTGACGTTAAATGAGCCGATCCCAAATAATGTGATTGTAATGAATTCCAAAGGAATAAATAATGACTGGGCCATTAGCATAAAGTGCCAGCCACAGCTCTGCGCTGCCCGCCGGCACCCGCCCGCCTGGCACCGCTTCCAAACCCACCCAGCCGGCCGCCGGCCCAGACGTGGGGGTCCCTGGCCACAGGCTGGCGTGGGGGTGGTGAGGTCTGTCCCACCACGGGGAGTTGCTGCAGGGAGTCAGGGTACTTCGGTGGCTCCTGCCAGGGCTTGCAGTGACATTGCCCCCAGGACAGCCACCCCAGAGCCCCTTTACAGGCAAGAAGCAGGATAAGGTGGAATCATGCAGGAAGATATTTTTGCACCTCTTGCTCTAATATATAATCAGAGCTTTTGTTCCGTGTCTTGCACAACCAAATTAATTAGAAATTTATCTGACCAGAAGTTCAGTTCAGCGTGCATTTAAGGCAGAGGCCATCCCTGTGCACATATTTGCTCTTTTTGTTGTGGAACAATTATCTGTCCGTTTAGGAAATGCAAAATTTGTTTCTATTTTAATAGACGCTCTTAACCGTAAAAAAAAATCAGGCCGCTTCTGACTGTAGTGTGCTTAAAGACCTCTGAGAGGAAAACATCATTTGTAACCCCTCTCCTCCTATCCAGATCATGGCCCCAGGTGTTTCCAGGTGGCCGTGGGGCAGGCAGCAGTGCCAGCCCACACTGGCACAGAGATGGAGGGGAAGATGACAGGATGAGGCCAGAGGGAGAGAGGCGCAGGGAAGGAAAGCAGGGATGGTGAGTTACTGGGAAAGAGAGCTGTTTCCCCCAAGCCATACGGCTGGTGCCGAGGCAGAGCAGTGTGGTGAACACAGCAGCAGGGCAGGGACTAGTGGCAATGGGGACACCAGCCCTGGGCAGAGCCCTCCATCGGCCTCACCGGACACACTGGCAAATAAAATAAATAGGTAGAACAGGTAGCAGGGACGGCGGCGGGACCTGTTTTGTCAGCATCCCCTTCCCTCCCAGCAGCCGAGCAGACAGGCGCGTCAGGTGCCTGTGCCCCTCTTATGTCTGCTGTTAAAAAACCCAGCCAGGGAATGTCATTAGAAACAGCCACACCATCTGCCTTTTCCTCCCCTCCCCTTTAAATAAGGAAACACCTTGTCAAACACATCCCACTAAATATCCCTAACACCCTCCCGCGCGCTTCGCGCTCAGCGGTTCGCGGGATCGTGCACCATCTGGACCCTCGCGCTGCGTCTCAGCGGCGAGGCCCCGGCTCGGACCCCACCATGTGCCCCACGGCCGCCAGCGGGTCTGATCTGTGCCACCTGCATCCATGCATGGCAGCAGGAGGTCACGGAGTTAAGCAAAAGCAATGAGTTCATGGGGGAAAAAAAAAAAGTCCAGCAACTCCACTTCATATTGCTTAACCTAGAAAATTAACCAAGGAGGACCTTAGACACAGACATTTATTAACATGTAAATGGACTGAGTCAGCAATTAGTCAACAGTCAGCATAATTGACTAGAATATAGTAATTAAGTTGCCATTTAATAATTCCTATTTCATTTAAGGTAAATATTTACTACAATCATGGGTTTTCCATTGTCTTTTGCATGGAAACCCAGTGTCTGTTCCGAGGGTCTGCATCAAAGTTTCTCAAGAACTTTAAAAAGTCAGGTTGCCTCCTCCTGTCCTCACAATGCCGGTCCCTGATGCCATGGGTGAGAGTGGCTGAGAAGCATCACCTGATCTCCTGTGCTTGGAATGGGCTCTGCGGGACCCCACACCCAGAGGCTCCAGGCCCTGAGCCACGCAAAGTGGTAGCTGCACATGATTTGGGGCTTGCCCCGGCTCAGCTACCTCCTGCCCGTGCCCCTGCAAACCCAGGCAGTGTCTCAGACACACATGTGTGCGCAGGCACACTCACACACACACTCACACACACCCCCTGCTCACTGACCGTGCAGATGAGTCTTTGTTCTTGGTGATTACTGTGCAGACAACACACTCACCCGGCTGCGCCGAGACACTGCGTACGAACCAAGCAATGTGCTGATAAGTGAAATAGTGTTGAGAAGAGCCTTAGGAGATAGAAGAACATTATTTTAAATTATCTTGAACATAAAAAACAAAGTGAGGATTTGGCAACCTTGCAGCAAAAACCTCAAAACCAGTTATTCCTTTTAAATAAAAACAAAAATGAGAAACAGTAACTATTAGAAATCCCACCTGGTGCTTTCTCTGTGTTAATGATGCTTCTTAAATTGCATGTGGATAAATGGTAATTTTGTCTCACACCATTAAAAACTAATGGAACCCTTGATGATAAGAAATGCCATAGCTAGCTTGTTGGAAAACGTTTAATTAATAAAGTAATAAAATTATTGTAAACTAGTGCAGTTTCACAGAGGATTCAATGGGATATAAAACAGATAAAACATCCTTGAGAGTTGGTACAAGAAATAAATGCTCCTCTATAAAAAGCAGCACTATAAAGTTAAGCTGGTCTGTGTTATACCAAGTTAAGACAAACTGTAGTGATAGTAAAGGTATTCAGATGAGCCTTTCATGGGAAATGGTGGGAAAACCTCATGAGTGCAGGCAGGTGTGTTTTTGCAGGAGCAGAAAGCCGATGCACCTTCCCTTCACTGGTGTGAGGCCAAAGGTGGCTGCTGACGGGAACTGCAGCTCTGTGAGCCCATGGGAATATTTTGGTGCTGTTACTGCTGTTATCGGCCAGAGCTCCCAGAGTCAGTGAGAGAGTCTCCAATAGCCTGAGCAGGTTTGGGGTGAGGCACCATCCGACCTTGCTGCTACAGCTACTTCGCTGCGTAATTTTTGTGAAGCAAGTGGCTGGCAGAGAGCAGAGAAGAGGGGTCAGACACTTCACTCCCAGCCACCCTGCTGCCAGGGACTGAGCCCCTATGCATCTCTGCACAGCCGGTTTGCAGGTCCGTGCAGGTGGCCGGCTGGTGGCACGGGCAGTGGCACTGCTGCCATGGCTGCGGTACCAAGCACTTGCACATCAGGAGCTCGGTGCGTGTACATGGCATCTCGGCTGCTCCATGGGCAATAAAGGGCTGGAGAGGGGCAAACATGAGGAAAAACACACCAGCGGTGAAGGCTGGGTACTGCTCCTCGTCCTGCTGCTGACCCCAAACTGTGCTTCATGTCCTCCTGAGGACTTTTCCTTGCAGTCTTTAGGGATGAGTCTCCTGTAACTGGGAGACTGTAAAGAGGCTTTCACATTGCATGAACTGTGCCAGGTACCACTGGTATGTACAGCTTAGTATGTACATACAGCTGGTATGTTAATGCTTGTGTTCATTAGCCTCTTATGGCCTGATTGTAACAATGGGATGGTCAGACCTTAGCTGTAAAAAGTCCGCTCTCCTCACTGCAGACATTGCTGTGCCCACTGATACAACAACTTCTGATTAGTGATTGCAGCATCATCTACTTTTGAGTGCCTTTAGTTTCATCTGCAGTCTCCACCTTGATCCTTAGTTAGAAGCCATGCTGCTTGATCTCTAGTTTTAAAATAAAGTGGGGGTTTTATGTTTGTTTGTTGTTGTTTTTTTTTTTTAAAGCACATCAGCATAAATAAAACTGCCGACAATAACAGTCACCCAGCCCCCCGGGTGTGACAGCACACCAAGGGGCTCCTTACTCACTTTGGCCTTGGTGCATGGACAAACGGGCAATGTGAGACCTTTTCCCCACCCAAAGCACCATCCGCCTCTGGGAAAAATACTGTGGTTTCCTCTTGTAGGCAGATTTATTTTTGAGGTAGCCTCAAAAATGTGGGCACAGGGAAAAGCCTGCCACTCTTTACTGAGGCAGTGTGAAAATGTTTATGGGGCTTCATAATTCAGCCCCACTGGCAATACCAGCAATGACTTTTTTATCTCCTTGGTGTGTGAGAAATGAAAACATGAGTGGGAGTTCAGTAAGACTAGTACGGCCAAGGCTGGGATATTTGTTCCCTGGCAAACTGTGATTGCTCTTGATTTAGCCACAGTTTTCTCAGCTGATGTTTTGCAAACCCAGCAGAAGATTCAGCTTTCAAGGCTCTGAAAGTGAACGCAGGGCTGGAAGCCATCCCTGCGCTCACCGGCAGAGAGTCAGGCCAAGCCACCTCCTTTCCAAAGATGTTGCTGGTCCCAGGACTGCACGGCTGTGGGGACAAAGATTTAATCTTTTATTTTTCCCATATGTCGTAAGTATGTCATAAGATGATGACAAAATAATACAAGTCGGTGGCTGCTTGAAACTTTTTTTTTAGCAGCTGTGTTTTTAGAATATTATAATTAACCATCCTTTTGCCTTAATCACTTTAAGATTTCTAAAATAACTATTTTACTGTACCTTCCCTCGACATGAAGCTTCCCCATGTGGGAACCATGACTTTATTTTCAGTAAGGGAGGGCAGAAGAAGCAGGGCAGAACTAGAAACACAGTCAGGTTTATCAGTAGAAATTACAGCATAAATTACTGAAATTACTATAATAATTTTAATTTACAGCCATTGTACTACAAGCAGGAAAAGAGGTGACACTGTACTTAATCTACACAATGACTGAGTCACTTCACCCAGGCTCGTTTTTGCAAAAATTTAAATTAAGTAAGCGTGGTATTTGTCAGGAAAAATAAAGGGTGAACTGTGAGTAAAGGGAAAAATATTTGTCAGCTTGCCAGGGAGAAGCGTGATTAAAAGCTGACTGTTAATAGAGCATGTGGGTGACAGGGCTGTCTCACCACGCAGTGCCGGCGCCTGGCTCAGGTAAAAGCAGAGGGCTTCAGCTCAACAACGCACTCCTGTCTGTCAATGTTAGGTTGTTTTTTTTTAAAAATGACATGTTTTCTTTTGGCAGATGGGAACAAGCCTTGAAGAATAAATTTTTTGGAGGCAGACAAATTGGCTGCCTGGAAATATATGTATTTAGGAACCTGTCGGGTGGCTGTGAGTGTCAGCACCATCCCAGCTGAGCTGGCCGGCACCGCTCTGCATCTCACACACTCCAATCTCCCTGCAGTTCCCCCAAATCCCCAGCCGGCCACTGCCAGGCCAGAGCAAAATGACAACTCTGATACAAGATTTGCTCTGGATATTGCTGATATTGCTTTGTGCCTGCCTTATAACACTTCCCCGTTGGCTATTTCTCCAGTCAGGGGATTTTACCCAGATGAATGTGCTTGCCTCCCTCTCATCAGCTGCCAAAATCCAACTTATCTGTAAGTGGAAATAACGCTGTGGCCCCCGGTCGATTGGAGCCGCAATGCTCTTTACGAGAGGAGGCAAAATAAAACTGTTCCCCATGTTAACAGCTGCGAAAGCTGACGTGCTGAGAGGTTAAGTGATTTGCTGGGTGTGAAGGAGGATGGCACCCGGCTCTCAGGAGCCCCATTTCTGCAGTGGTGGAGGTGGCATGGGGTGGACGGGCAGCCCCGTGGGGGGACCACAGACCCTGGGCATCACCACCAACCCCATCTCCTCATCACCTCCCATCCCCATCCCCACATGAGCAGCTGGTGGAGGGAACCACCTGCAACGTGTCTACCCCCAGACCAGGCATAAAGAAAGTTTCACCAGTGAAAAAATATATTCTTCAAAAATCCCCCCAAAATTAGGTACTGAAAGCGGGTGTTGGGTTTTGTGAGCCAATGTCAGAAATAGGTGGCAACTGGAAAGATTTTTGAACATCTCAGCAGCGCCTGAATGTTGGTGGTAAGAGAAGGAAGAGGTAGATTAAGCCAAATCCAGACACCTTGAAGCCCACATCAGTGTACATGGCCAGCACAGGCTCTTGTCTGTCTCGGGACATTTAGGCCTGTTTGCTTAACCAACAGAAACGGGCACCTTTTAAGAGCAAGTCAGGATGCCCAGATCAGAGCCTAAGTATCTATATAGTCCTTCAATAGAGGTGGTACAGCATATGTTAATACAGCAGAATAGTTAATTTCTAGAAATGTCATATTTATTGCTGCTTTATTAGAGGAATGTGCTAGACATGACGTGGATGTATATATGCAGGTAGGTAATAAAAAATGTACAGTAAAAGGCACACTCAAAATTAGGCAGCGTTGTTCCCCAGTTTTGTAGGGTCGGTAAAACTGGTAGCAGCTCCCTAGCAGTGGCTTCATCTCCACGCTCGCAGTGTGTGTTCTTAACACCTTCCTTCACTGCAAAACTGAAGTATTTAACCCAAAACATACAAACAAATCTGTTATTCTCCTCCTTTATTAACCTTCCAAGTCCTCTGAAATCTCACACGAGGAGAAAGCTCTTCCCTTTTCCTTTGTCTAAGCAAAGAGGTTTAAACTTTACATACAAATAGACACATGCATACGTGTAAACCTACCCATGTAATCAGACACATGCAGCGCACCCTTTCTCCTTCTCTATAAATATATATACACATATGTATATCCACAGATATACAGGCATGTGTGCGTATGTGTGTGTACAAAGAGAGAGAAAAAGACTCTTAGAAAATGAAAGACAAATGTTAGAGAATGATATTCCCAAGCCCTCAAATCCCTAATCATGAGTTTGATGCAATATTTGCCCTAATGGGAAATGATAACTGGCACTATTCCAAAGCAAACCTCGAAGAAAGGAGCAATAAAAAAGGAAAATGCTAGCTTGGCAGTTAAAGAAAGAGGAGCCGAAGCGAGAACTGCTGTCGGAGATAATAAAGAATTAACCACAAACCCCTTTTCTATTAAGCACAAAAAAGGATATTAAAATAACATGCCCCCTCCCTAAATGTTTCAAGGCTTGTGTCATGCTTTTCTGTGCAGCTTCCCTGGGACGTTCTGAGCCACAGGGCTGCAGCCCCGTGCAACCCGCCTCCCCAGCCTCCCCTCTCGTGCGAGGAAGACTGCTCCACTCCAACACACAGCAACTCACTTACAATCGTGCTCCTATTTTTTTTTTTTTTTAACTTACATATTATGTCCCAAATCTTGCCCTTTCCAAGAAGAGGGAATATGGTCACAGCCTGTGACCATGTGGACCTGCAGGAACTGGCTGTGATAGAGCAGTTCTGACAGGCTCTCTCTACCCTTCTCTCCCCTTGGGAGCCTACGCACAGCGAAGCCCGCTGTACAGTGCAGCTTTGTTATATCATCCATACTGTCCATCGGCACAATGACATCTGCTAAGTATACAGTGAGTCTTAGAGCTCTGTTTTCTGGTTGTAGCGGCAAAGATCAGTGCTTTTACCTTCACATTCTTACTATGATTTTTACATCAGGGCATTTTCTCACTTTAAAAATTACATGTGATAAATTACACAGAAAGCCCCATGGATCTGGGACAAAAAAATGGTGAAAAAAACCTGAATCAACAGCTGCTAGATATAGGAGAGAAGAAAACAGAAGGGAGGGCTATGAGTCAGGAGGCACTTTTCCATACAGTATCCCCCTCGGGAGCTCACTGGGACATCCCATAACGTTACCAACAAAGAGACGCTTCTGTCTGCTGATTTTTGGATGACAGAAGTGGGGCTGACTCCCAGTGCATGTGTGCCTCAGCACTGGAGATGCCCTCATGCAGCGCTCTACAGCCAGGGACACAGTGGAGGGCCCCAAATCAACACCATTTCTGTCTGTTCTCATGACGTATAGGGTTTCAGCAACTACTTTTGCCCATTTTGTGACGACCCAAACCATTTTAACAGCAAGATCCAACATAAACATCCCTTGAAATCTACACCTCAACTAAACAGCAGATTTTACAATGGCGATTTTAAATTTGCAAAAGAAGTGGTACTCAGTGCACTACAGACCCAACAGGTTGAAGTTACCCCTTTATATCAAGTCAAAGAAACCCTCAATAATCTCATATTTCAAAGCCGTTATGACCTAACTTTGATTCATTAGTGCATAGGCAGGCATTAATCACACGCTGTAATGAAATGTAACAACTCCTTTGGTACTTTCTTATTATCTGGGTCTTTAATATGCAGTTTGACAAGAGCTAGACTGTAGCACCTCGAATGGGATTTTGTAGGGCCAGTGCTTGCTTGTGCTGTAGGAGTGCCCCAAACCCAAAATGACACAAGCCAAAAAGATGAAGATGCAGTAAGGAATTGCTAAGAGTTTATCATAAATGTTGAATGAAGTACATCTGCTAGTAAGAGCTTATTTACAAAAACAATGTGTATATTGCACAGGGGAAAAAACAAAAAAAAGCCCACCTGTACAAGACATTCTTTAAACCTAAATGTCTTGCTCTTTTAGAATTCTAAAACTCTTTGTGAAGGAGATATAATCCACAACTCAGGAAACTACTAATGCAATCTATCTTTCAGAGACAAAAATCAAAACTCCCTCCTGAGCTATGTCAGTGCAGAAAAGCAGAGTTAAACATCAGCTGCTTTTATCTGAGTGCCCAAATTTAAAAACACTTAACCAGAATTATACCAACTATTACATGGTTTAAAAGCTGATCGTTTGTATGCCAGTACCTGTCTAGGTTAATTTCTAAGCTGAGCTTAAAAAAAAGAGATCAATAAAGGTGTAGGTGGAGACGTTTAAAAAATAACTACTGGAAATGGTGAGCCAAGATCTTCAGAACAACTTGTCTCTGCCTGAGGTACAGGCAGGCAAGTTTTTAGATCAGTCACCTACAACTGTGGTGTCATGAAGTGGAAAAATACCACTGAGAGTCATTTTTAGCAAAGAACACCAACAGCTCCTCTCGCATTCGCATCCAGTGAAACTCTATTCCAGTTAGATTCATTGCCAAATTGTAAATTCTTATTTGATTTATCAATCACAATTTTATATTGTTAATTCGTATGTTCATTAGACAAATCTATTCCTCCAAGGTAATCAGTTAAGGTACTGCTGGCATGTGGACATGGACAAATGGATAATTCTTAATGACCTTCCAAGCTGACATATTTTTGGCATCAGTTTTCTGTATCCTAATTTCAAGCTGCCTCTCTGGTGTTATCGTAGGGCTGACTTCATTCAAGAAGGAAGACTTGCAATTGGAGGTTGCTAGTAGGATTGTTCCCATCAGTTATCAGCAGAACAAGGAACAATTAAAATTATCTCCTTGGATGAAACCCCCATGTTTCCAGCTGGGGAGATCGGTAAGCAGTCCTCTAATTCAGCAGCCCTGGAGGAGAAAACATTCCCATTGTACAATTTGACCAGCTTTGTGACTTTTTCAGTACTTCCACAGTTAAATAATTTTTGGCCTGCAGATGCTTGGTGCAAAAAATAATAATTTTGGTAAATATAGGTCATCCAGGCTACTGTTCTGCCGGCTGGTCCACACATTGCCCTCCCACAAGGCCAGGCCAATATCACAGATCTTCTACTGCAGGTTAATGTGGTGCAGGTGAGTCACAGACCAATGTACATATGGCATAGCCATCTATTGCAGGTGTCCAATGGACACTCTTTAGACCTGTAGATGGATCCATCGCTGGCTGTGGATGCCAGGTTTGCAGCATTACAGAGAGATTAGGCCAACTACCAGAAAATGCAAGAAAGTTTTCCATATTCTTGATTTGATAGATGGGATTTTCCCAGCTGAATGACAATTATTCACAGTGATACCCATACTCCACAAGACCAGCTCTCTCCATATAGGCATCATCCCCGCTGGGGCTGTGTGGGGTCTCCATCCCCAGCCTCACACCATTACTGCTGCTGACCCAGTGCCATGAGAAGGGGAAAAAAAGGCAGTGCCCTACACACAAGTGTTTCCACAGTGCTTCCCAGAGCAGATGTGGGCAAGGAAAGAGCAATTTATGGCATTTTCCAGAGGCTACAAGAGACAGGAGGAAGAAATATTGGGGGAAAAGCTGGGGAAGGCAAAGTGCCGCCATCCACTGAGGTTTGGCAATTGGCTTTTATGGGTTGGGGGGCAGGCTGGGAAGGGAGTGAGATGGGATGGGAGAGAAAAGTGCCAGGAAAGAGACTTTCCTCAGCTGATGGCCGATGTGACCAGCCCAGCCCCTCAAGAAGGAGCCACTGGGGCGAGAGGTGGTGGGTCACAGGAGAAGCTGGCAGGGCCGTGCGTGCGACGTGCGTCCCCTGCGCACAGCGGGCTGCTGGCAGCACCCAACTGCCTCCAAAAAGTTGAAGAAAAAGAGTTTGCATCCCTTCCTCAAAAGCACAGCTCGGGTTGCAAATCCAAATGTATGGACAAAATGTAAATGCATTGTGACAAGCTGTACGGAGAATCAAAACAAGGAACAAGGAGCGTATGTTTCTTTTAGAGAAATGTCCTTTATCTCGCAGGCAGAATGAAGCGTGTGGCATTCAAATGTTAAGATTTTTACACACTTTCATGAAATACTAAAGAGAAACAAAAAAAAAAAAACCAACCAAAAAAAAAAAACCAAAAAAAAAAAAAAACAACAAGAAAATAACCCAAGTCCGTGTCACTTCTCAGCTAGTTTGGTTATTGCTGCTCCTGAGTACTGTAACATATGCACTTTCCCTTTTGAAAATGTATCAAAGTTGTTATTTTGGGGGTGGGATAAACTCTTACCCATGCATATCTTATGTTTCGAAGCCAAGAATGCTTAAGAACCTGCTCTGGATCCGCACATCAGATGCATAAGTGATTAGTGACAAGTGACACAGAAACAGAGAATGTGCTGTGTTACGATGAATAATAAACGCGCAATTTATGCAGGCAGAGTGAGCGGGGAAATGGCATCCTGCACTTTTTCCATATAAATAATGTGAATCTCTCAGCAATGGAGCCAGGCCGACCGGGGAGTTTCTCTAGCCCGCCAGCCACGCAAGCCGGCGGGGAGCAAAGAGGGGACAGGCGAGGAGGGGTCGCCCATGAACAGGGCTGCTTCTGGTTTCCTATGGGTCATTACAGAACAAACTGATGGCAATTGTCTCTAAACTAGAATCAACACAGGAAAAAGATTCACAGTGGGCAATATTTTTCACTCTCTGGGAGAAAGAAGCTTTTAGATAAATGAGAAATATTCACTGAAAAATACTATAATTTTCTCCTTCCTGGGCTTCTGGAGAGCATCACTACAGTGTCCGGTGTAATAAAATTGCCTTGCAATAGGATTGGTGGCATCTGTCTGAAAAAGCAAAAAATAGTTAATTTTTGAATGAACAAACTCAGTTTTTAGCTGAAGTTTCTCCAGGAAAGGTGAGCACACACCCCTGGGAGGCTGGTAGGGCTGAGGAGAGCTGGCAGCAGGGTTACCCAAAGGGCTGAGGTGTACCTGGTGGGCACCTTGCTACTCTTGCAGTTTTCATTAGCAAAACCACATATAACCCCTAAAAAAACCCAAATGCCAAAACCAGACAGACATTCGTCCTTAGCCCAGCTCTTCTGTTTCTCCTCTTGTGTGTGTCTGCCACACACAAACACCAGAGTTGCGGGGTGATGCACACGCATCCTCCCTCAGCCCTGCATCCCTCAGTCACACACTCAGCTGGGGGGGGACAGTCCCAGGCTGGCCATGGGGGCTCCTGCAACATCCCTGCTTTGCTGCTTGCTTTCCTCTGCCCCTTACTGCCCTCCCACAAATGAGCCATCCTCCAGGAAAAAGAGAAAGAATTTTTTTTTTTTAAATTAAAAAATATCCCAAATGCACCTGCTACTTAACTCTGCACATTTTTTCCTGGCTGTCCTGGCCTGCCAACTCCAAGCAAGCTTTTCTCTCTCATTTTTACACTCTCTCTACACTTCCAGAAATGTACGCACTTGGATAAAAGTAGAACTGAGAGGGGAAAATGCATATTCTGTTAAATAAAAAAAAAGTTGAAAAAAGTGTCTAAAAGATGGATGCGTAAAGAATTCATACCCATACTTTAACTCTGCGTTTGAGTTATATAAACTGAACTGTGGTAATTACCAAGCTCCTCCAGATTAATAAACAATTACCATAGTAACTACACCATCCTATGAAACCTATGCTCATGAATTTTTAAAGCATAAATGGAAATACACGCCAGTTGAAAAAGTCTCCTATTTATTTTGTTCCTGGAAGACAAGGGAGACAGATCCATTAAAGGATCTCATCAAGTTATTTCTTCCTCTGCTGGTTCCTGCAGTCACACTTCGGACAAGTGCCATATATTATGTACCAACTAGGAAAGTCCATTACGCAGCGTGGGGCTGTGGGGTGGCGAGCGGCAGGGCTGGCCTCGCACCCTGCTCCCCCAGCAGCCCCTGTACCATCACACCTTGTTTCCCCGGACTGTTTTAGGCGACGTGATGCACCTCTTTATTTGCCAAAATTTAAGGGGTTAGTCGGCAGAGCAAGTTGCCCAATGGGCTCTTTTTATTTTTTTTTTATGGATAACATGTGAGAAAAGCTTTCAGGTTGATGTTGTCTGACCACACATGGGAAAGACATCTCTGTCATATTGGTAAGCAAACTATCATGAGACAATGCACACATCCAAATCTAGCCTTCCACGGCACGGTGTGACTGAGCCTTATTTCCAGCATATCCACCAGCATCCCACCAGGCTGACCCTACTGCAGGGCACGCCACAGCCTAATTTCCATGAGTGGACAAATCCAGCGTGAGCCTCTCTCATGCCAGAGCCTTGCACCTGGGGCCATGCCGGGCACAGGCGTTCAGCCACCAGGAAAGGGCCCGCGCTCCTCCTGCCTCTGAGTCACCCCTTCCCTCACTTCCTCACAGGAGGCACCAATGATTAAACACAGTCTATGAGATGCACTCAAGGTCATTAAAAAAAAAGCTTTCTCCTCTACCAATGTCAACTCTTACATTTTACTACCATAGATGAAAATTTGATTTGAAAGCTTGCACCCCTATTTCGAAACTTTAACAAAGCTGAGCCTGGCTTTACTGCACTTTGCAATTTGTTTGTAACATGTAAAAAGAAACATATCAAAATGCCAAATAACAAGATTATATATCAACCTGTTGATAATTCTGACAGGAAAGCTGAAAAGCAGCAGTGAGTTAAAAAATACTGTTCGGCATTTGCAGTAATAGTCTAAAACATGAGGTGAGACCTCTACGCTTCAAGTTTGAGCCACTTACTTTTGATAATTTTGATGAGCTGAAATAATATCCCCCTTTTGCAAGAAAGTATTTCTTCAGACACTCTGAGAGTTATGAAAGCCATTAAATCCTTGTGGATTGAAGGTAGAAAAATAAATTGTATGTATTTTAGACTTTGAATGATCTTCCTATAGCAATTTTCGGGAAAAAAACCTATGAAGAATTCTGCAATTTTAATCTCCTCAGTAGCTTCCCATTACTAAACAAGCAGAACGCCACAGTACAAATGTGGATGTTACATGTCATCTTGATCTGCTGCTTTTTTCTTTCATTAAAGCTTTAATGCAGCAATTATGGCTACGTTGCCCTATAAAAAAAGGAAAAGGCAGTTTACTTTAAAAAGTGAAATTGCATAGCCTACTATTTAATTATACACAAATGTAAATGGCCTATTTTTCCATAACTGGTTATTACAGCACTGTTTTACTTTCTGAGTTTTCACAATCTCTAAAACCTACAACGCTTCCTGCTATATAATTGTTTTGCTACATTATTGTTTTCATCTTATTTTTTCTTTTAATGCGAGTGCAGCGGGATAAATCTTGGTTTTAAGCCAGCCAGTACTTCATCTACTTAAGCTTTTATAGATGAAGATTGCTGTAATTATCAGAATACCCGCTTATTTCTGAAGTATTATCTTGGCAACCTGCTGGCATTTACAACCAATTAACAAGCTTTGCCCATTAGTTGCATAAGGGGTATCACAGAGTAAAGCCATTGTGTGCTAATTTTCTATTTTAGATAATCAGTTTGGCCATCCAAAATGGAAAGGGGAAGAAAAGAAAGGTTTGACACCCAGTGGCAGACATGTAAAAATGACTACATGCCTCCCAGAGACAAAGGTATCCAGCGCCTGCATGATTGCTTCACTGTCGTCACCACTGGGTTTTAAGTATTTATTCCCTTTGTCTCTTTTGGAAGAGAAAATAGAAAGTACAGCTTCGGCAAAGTAATCATGTCCTCTTTTTATTTTTTAAACAGACTGGCTTCTCCCTCTGTCCTCTCAGGCTTGTAATTTCACCAAATTGTACAAGTGTTAAACACGATTTCCAAAAAAAAAAAAAAAAAAAAAAAAAGAGAAAGCGAGTGAGCGAAAGAAACCTGGCTGCCGGTAGAAATCACAGCTTTCCTCTCTAATCACAGGGGCCGAGCAGAGCCCTCGTGCCGAAGGCAGCCCCTCTCCCTCGCCTTACCGGCACCGCACTTGCTTAAAGCCATGTGCCGGCCGGGGGTTTTAACCCGGCACCACTATTAGCAAATGGGCTCCTGGACATCCTTTGGGTCCCGGCTGTTGAGCTGTGCACCAGCCCTGGCCATTTCCTCCCTGCCCTGGAGGGTTTGGGGCAGGGGGACCCCCGGCACAATGCTGGCTTGGGCAGTAATGCTGGGCACTCCTTCTCCCAGGGGAGAGGGGAATAAAAAACTGTGAGAGTTTGGGGGATGTTTTTAAGCATTAACCTTTGGTTAAGGCAGTGTTTGCTTTCCGCGTTGTCCGGTGCAGAGAAGGGAAGATGCAGCACCATGTGGGTACCCTGGGTGGGAGAATGCTACAGTGCTGCATCCTCACGACATCCCCCGAAGTGCTCAGCCCCACCAGAGCCATCTCCAGAGCTGCCTCATGAGCACCCCAGTCCTGCTCTGCTGGCCCATTCACACAGCCTTTAGTTGTGTCCTGCCTCGAGCACAGGGACCATACCCCAAAGTCGGCACAACAGGGATGTGGGCACAGTCTGCTCCAGCACCCCAAACCATCACTGCTCTGTCCCTGCCTGCCCATGCCAGCCCCTGTCTCCGCCTTCCCACCCCATCCACACTGCCCACCTGGCACCAGGCACGAGGTTTGGTCTTCCTCAATCTGCTTGCCCCAGGCCTAAGCTTGGCCTTCCTCCACATCTCCATCCCATCCTGCCTGCACCAGCCAGGACCATAAGGGCCCCCTCCATGCAGAAGCTCGTCCCGCACTGCACGTCAATGGGCAAAATGGGGCTCTGATCCTGCCCAGGGAGCCTCAAGGTAAATAACAACAATGAAATGATTATGCTGCAGGCAGCAGGGTTTGCCCATTTAATTGTATATAAAATTAGATGTTAGACCTGGTATAGATGCCTGCGTTTTGTAATAAGGATAGAAAGTAATCAGTTTAAAGATGAGTGCAGTCCTTAAAGCATGGTTAGATCCCATTTACTCCATTGAACAGAACGGGTGGATGGTTCCTGTTGTAAAATGGTTTTATAAAATGTAGCGAACTGTACAATGACGTGTTTTATTTGCCTCCTGTGGTTTAGATTCATATTTTGCTTTAGCATAAGTTAAACAAAATTAAGACTATGATTATGCTAAGAGGATGCAGCCAGTAAAGATAGAAAATGTTGAATTCCTCAAAGTCGTAAAGAATTATCAACTGTGCAATTAGTAAAGACTGAACATATACACTGAAGTCTATTAAGTCATAAATGAATGAGAAAAATGGTGTGCTTGGCAATTTGATGAGTATATTTCTCTTAATTATTTTAAATTAATTGCTATTGGCTACAATAATTAGAAAATTTAAGATTTAAGTAAGGTACGGCATAACCCCTCTCCTACGAAATGAATCTAGTTATATAGCCAAACCCTTTTTTTAATTATTTAGGCTACTGAAAAGGAAGAAGTAAGAAGGGTCGATGAGCAGAGTGCTGGGAATGTCTCTGAGCTCCTCACAGCCTGTCTCCTGCAATGCTGCCCCAGGCCCTCCGCTGCTGGCAGGGAGCACAGAACCGCCCAGCAGCCCTCTCTCCTGCAAGCTCCAGCAGCATGAGAGCTCACAGATGACCATTTTCAGGCACCCCTGAATACCTCCCCCCGCCAGATCTGGCCTGGCTGCATGGCTGTTTGCAGTCCCCGCAGTGGGGCAGCACACCATCAGCCCCTGCACCACCAGCTGCTTGACATTTCTCCTCTGCATGGTTACAAGAAGATTATTGTTGAAATGAGGAAAACAAAAAAAAGTGGATTTCTCCCAGTCCTTCACTCCTGAAGGACCCTTGAGAGATGAAGCTTATCCCAAGCTAAAGGAAAACAGTTTTGTGAGTGGCCCTTATGTAAGTACCATACCAGTGTAGCAGTTTACCCAGAGGCAGCTAAGGTGTTCTGTGGTGCCTGGGCTCTACGGGCAGCAGGGAGCAATGCTCCACAGAGGTGCCCCGCGTCCTGCTGCAGGAGCCCTCCCCAGCTGCCCGTGGGGCACTAAAGGCCCCATGTCCTGCAGGGCACAGCATCCCAGCTCCTGACACTGAAGGGCTGGCAGGCACTGTGGCAGGGCACTGGCAGGACAATGCCGCTGCCTAGTGTCTAGGCACTGCACGGTCTTCTTGGGGTGGTTTCAAGATGCTACAACTAGCCAAGGGGAGGAACTGAATGAGACAACGGGTATTGTCAAAAAATGAGCATTTCAGAAAAGCCAACATGTTTTTTTCTGATGTTTTGTAAATTAAAAATTTATATTTTCTGTTCTGAAATGTGATTTGGAGATCACTTGTAGTTGCATTTCATTTCCTTTTCAGAATAAAGATGGTTAACCATAAGACAGATATCAGAAGGTATACCCTTTTTCCCACATTTTCATATTGTAACAAGAAAAAAAGAAAGCCTGTATTTTAGGGGAGTTTCTTTCAAAGTCTCAGGTGAAAAAGCAGCTATTTGCCCAGTTCTAATTAAGCCATTCACAGCCAAGCTTAGTGTGTCCCAATAGCCTTAACCAAGAAGATGACAGAGACAACTGGAAAATAGGTGAGCAGAGAAACTACCAGGGAAATTAAACAGCACCCAAAAAATCCCCATTATATGTTCTGCATTTGCAAGGGAGGAGACATGTTCCTCCAGGACTCTAATCTCTATCACTAATATTATTATTAAATATTTACACACTACCCGCAGTTTGCATGACACTTTGCAGAGATAAAAGATGCTCTCTTTGTTTATCTGATATAGGCTGTAAGATCTTCAGTGAAAAGAAAGTAAAGTTAGCAGAAAGAAAACATGATGAAGATTAAGAAATGGATCTAATGCTGGTGACCCAAAAGCATTTTAAAATTGTAACAGAGCATGGGACTAAGGCTGAGGGAAGCTAATGGCATCAGGGCCCATTCTGCTTTGAGTAGCCAGCCGACCACCTTTCAAACTCACAGTGGTCATGTGGACCTATTCCCCTGCAGCTGTGACCCAAAGAAAATAATGGCATTCTGTAACCCCTAGGAAAATACCTTTTTTATGACTTGTCTAAGGAAAAGAGAAGTTGGGCTGCCACAGTTCAGCTGTGTGTTTTCCCAGACTGCAAAAGTGGGAGAAGGACCAGTACACTGCACCACTGAGCCGAAAATAGAAATAAGAGTTGCTCAGTCCTTCAGCTTGGGTTTCCTGCATTTTACTTAGTTCCCTCACTTAATTTTCACTTCTGACAGTGCAACTAGAGAGCCCCGATGAATTCAGCCTTCCCTGTCAGACACACATGGCTGGGGTGGCTCTGGCCTTCAGCTGTGGGGTGAAGCACTGCAGCAGCAGGAAAACAAAGCAGCAAAGGTGGAGAAATGGCAATGGTCAGCACAACTCTCTGCCTCGGGCATGGGTCGGACTCCTGTTCAGCAAAGTACAGGGAATGCACCTCTACTGAAATGACACTAAAAACCCCTCTTGTGGAGGATAACATTCTTTCTATAAAGTCTATGAAATAATTTAACATATTTTCATGTAGACATTGTCAACATCCTGGGTAGCCAAGCCAAGCCCAATGTTAAGCTGCTGTAGGAGAACGCCCCTCTGCTGCCTTTTCCCCCGGGCATGGAGGGGACCCAGCGGGCCCAGCAGGCGCCAAGCCCACCCCACAGCTGTCCCACCATGCAGTGCCACAGGGCCCATCCCCAAAACCCCCAGGGCTGGGGGGACTCTGGAGGTGGCAGCAGCAAAGTCAAGGCCATCGGGCTTGGGGACAGCAAGAGGGAGGTGAAGAGGGGAGATGCCAGCGCCTCCACCAGAGGAGGTCTGGGTGTCCCAGCTCAGGGGGCAAACACTCCTGGGTCCCCACCACCCACCTATTACTTGCCTTCACAAACTTGGTGATCATGAAAAATAAAATTTCTTCTTTTTAAATTTTCAGAAGTAATCCTAGCCTAATCAATGATGATGAGAGCTTTCTCCAGGTCTCCTAGAAGAGATACATTTGTAGATGGACCTGAGCCATCATGCAGAGAGAAGCAGCAGCACTCATCACATCACCTGAGACAACAATGGGCAGGACATGCAGGACAGATGAAGTGTAGTCTAAGGCATATAGCAACATATAAATCTGCAGACACACGCATGCATGCACACACACATACATATGCACTCATATATATATATATATATATATATACATATACACGCTCCTAGCAACTCGGTTAGATTAATTTGCTTTGGCTATTCCATTATTTTACTGTAGTCCTTGTATAGTACTTAAAGAATCAGGTTAAGCATTCTGCATTAGATACACAAACAATGCTTCTTTACCTCCACATGGGTGTTGTGAGACTTTAATTAATGTTTGTAAAGTGCTTTCAGATCCCCAGAAGAAAGGCACTATAGAAGTGTGAAGTCTGATTATTTCACAGTATACAAAAGTAGAGGTGAAAAGAAATATTCTCCTCCTTACACATAAAACTACTGATCTCAACTCCTGCATTTAAAAACCCAAGATATTAAGAAAGAAAAGAATTCTGACCATGAACCTACTTCAGGCTTCTCCTTTGCCTTTTTCATCTGATTTCTGGTTGAGTGAAATAATAAACTATTGTATTGCTGTAAACTCTTTGTAAGTAGATTTGACTAAGACAACAGAGTTCAGTGCCAGCAGCTACTCTGATCATTCTTTTAAATGGAAATTTACCGTCTGCTGCATCACATGGAAAAAATATAGAACTATTTTTCACAGCTTGTTCACTGAACAGATTATTGGAGGGAAGAAAAAAATAAAAAGGCTTCATTTTCTACAGTTCCCAAATCTCAGTGTAGAAAGTCTTGGCAATTTCCTTTTGAGAGGAGACAGATTTCACTTTCACATTGATTTAACAATGAGAAGTGCGTCCAAAATGAGGGCCTGATTCTGAACATTTAAATGGTTAGCCATGGTTGATTCAATAGCTTATCTATGGGAGCAAAATTACTCACATCCATAAGTCTATGTAGGATCTGGTCCTAATATAGAACCAGTTCTTGATGTCATAAAATCTTTTTTAACAGCATCTTGTGTTACATTTAATTTATTTCACATGGCCTCATAAAATAAGATAAAAGCTTGTAAGTCTAAAAGTCATATAAAGAGGATGGAAAAAAAAAAGGTCCTACAATGTATTCGTGTTTATTAAATATTATCTTCATGCAACTTATAGAGTTTTAACTCCAGAATTTCCAAATTTTTTCTAATCCTAATAGCAGTCAGCAAGAGCTGCCAGTGCGTAATATAAACAGATTACAACACACATGCTCTTTGGAGAAGAAAGTCCTTCCCAAAGCTCTCTCCCAGACAGGTTCTCTCTTTTAGCTCATGCTAGCAGCACAGAGCCTTCCAAAGGTGCCTTACCAGCTTACTTCTCGATTGGGCATGGCATGGGCAGTACAGCTATGTGGTCTAAACCCCAAATTTAGCTCAGGAAGCTCCATTGTGACAGGCGCAAGAAACACTAGCTTGTGTCAAATATGGTTTAATCTGCCAGTGGCCTAAAGAGTGCACAAGCAACTCTCCAGTTCACCTACTCTTAAATATAAAGAAAGGCTCCAAACAGAAAAGTCTATAGCAGAAAAACATCCTTGGAGTGAAAGAAGGCCTCACCCTTCTTTAAATGGAGGTAATAGAGTGCCTCCTCTCCACCACTGAAAGTGTGCTTTCTGCTTAGGTCCCAGGAGGGGAAGGAAAGGACCACAGCCACATATGCCAGGATTTAGGGTGAGCTCACCTGCAGCTGGCGGGACACGGCCAGGAGGTCCCAGGAGGCATGCATGGTAGCCTCTGGGGTGTGAAAAGGAAAGCAGGTCCATGGATGTAGCTTGGCACCCACAAATTCCCCATGGAAAAGGGGCTCCTTTTACGATATTTGAGGGATGACATTCTGGATGCTGGGAGGTGAGCAGATTCAGGGACAAGTCAGGAGGTGAATCTTGGTCTGCCTTTAGAGCTCCCAAAGGTTTGTGTGCATCTGGGCAGTGGCGTACTCCTCCAAGGTTGGTGGTGGGGCAACCAAATGCCAAATGCAGCAACTTCCTATTCACAGTATTGGTCCTTCACTTGTGCAGATGTATAATGGAAATAATTCTAAAAGTGCCTTCAGCATCTCAGAGCATGTCAGCGACTTCAGAGGGCTACTGGTATGAGTACTTGTTTGCCAACAAGAAAAAAAATTTGTAAAAATAAAAAAAAACCAGTGCTCTGGTTCTGATACCCAGGAGTGGGCATCATAAAAAGATAAGGGAATGTTACTTTTTTAAAAAAAAAACAAAACCAAACAACAACAACAACAAAAAAAAACAAACCAAAACAAAAAAACAGTTGCCCTTTTTTTCAGCTAGCATTCCCTTAGTTTATTAACAATAACCATTACTATAAGAAAATGATGAGGTCTTACCTGATGCTGCTGTTAGTAAAATGGTTTCACTATCAGAAGGCCATCACAGACCGGCACTGTTTTAGGAACCAGCAGCAGACCTAGCGCCTTTCCTCCAGGAAGCACAAGCCAGAGGCAAACCCAGGGGTAATGCAGTAAGCAAACACTACACTTCCAACCTAAGCCCTGGAAAAGAAAAGTTACTTTTGATGAAGTAAAAGGATTCCTGAGGACAAATTTCAGTAAAGATAAACTTTAACCACAATTTGACATGACAGTCAATAAATAGCTTTAAGATAATCTCACGTACCTCTTTGGTAGGCAGTGGTCTAACCCAGGCAAAGATGCTTTTAGAACATGGATGTTCTCACCAGCCCTTGATATTTTTCTTGCGATCCAGGCAACATCCACATTGAAAAACCTACGCCACAGCTGTCAGGGCTTCTCTCCAGCAGATAATTAAATTCCAACTCTATTGCCATTGTGACAAGTGAGCTCAAGCTTAGTGATACCATCCCTGCCAACCGAACAAGAATGAGAACCATCAGCTTTATAGTCATTAATCGCTTTGCTGAAAGAAGAGGTGCCTGCAGTACTTACCCGCATCCTCCCAGGGTAGGTGTTCAGCCTCCAGGAGATATCTGACAATAACATAAATACATCTCAAGGGATGATTGCATTTGGATCAGTGTGCTTATGCAGGAAGGCCTGGCAAAAATGGGGCAAGTCAACAAGTTTAAAGGATTTTCAGGATCTCTTCCAAACCAGAGAAAGAAAGGGTTTAGCTTGGGCAGTCCTATCTAACTCCCTAACAACTGCTTTCTCATAGCTATCTTGCTTCATATGTTATTTCTAGGCTAGTTATTGAACTATCCAATTTTAAGTACAGCTAGAGAAAAACTGTATTTTTTTCTCACAAGAACACTGCTTCACTGCTAGCATCCCAGAGAGACTCCCCCAGTTAATAAAGGGTGACCAGGTCTCACGCTTAAGAACTGCACAAGCCATATCTGTTCCCTTGCTTTGTCCGCTGCTCAAGTGTTTAAAGCTGGTGTTCCTGCTGCAGTAGCTCCATGGAGGCCGTCGTGGAGATCACAGTTACAGAGGCATACATCTGCCTCCGACGTGCTGTGCCAGCCAAAGAACAACACAGACCCCACACAGCCTCCAAGCTCTCACCCGGAACACAGGAGGAGGTATATATGGCCTCCGGGGAAGTACTCCAGGAGCCTACTGTTAAGCCAACGGCCAGAAAATGCAGTGCATTTGAGCAGGAAATTAAACCTGACTCTCCCATTGCCTCAACAAATGGCTCAACCAGCCTGCTATAAAGTCAGTCTCTTGGAAGTCTCTCCATCCCGTCTTAAAACTGAACACTAGCACACACTTTCTGAATCAAACGCGGCTGCCCCAGTCCATGGAACGTCAGCATTGGCAGCTGGGTGGGGAGGTCTGAGGCTTGACAGCACCTACATGCTGGGTGTAGAGACTTAAAATTGTGGCTGAATAGGTTGGCCCCTTCCTAGATCTCATCCTAGGCTCCCAAAGACTGAGTTTATTCATCACCCTATGTGCTTTGCTTGCAGCATTGGCTTCCCTGCTTGTCAACATGCCGATTTCTGAATTCTCAGTGCAAAGGAAGCCTTTCATGGTTTGGCATCCTCTTATATGTTTATGCTTCTCAAGATATATTCTCTAGCCAAGTCTTTAAGTTCTTACATTAGTCCCCAAGCCCAGACATCAATCTGTTGCTGATCAGGTCTTTTCACATCATGCTGCTTTTATCTGGAATGCTGTTTTTGATGCTTCCAGGGAAGCTCTGGCTGATGTTTTTAAGAATGTGGTTAATTTTTTTTTCCTTTTTGTTTAAAATGACACTTGAGCACAGCTATTTCTTTTAACCTTTTGCTTTTACTGTAAGACTTTAGCAAGAAATTTGCCTTATAAATGCCTATTATACCAGGGAGGTCCTGATTTGCATCTTTGTCCTTGGATAGTGTAGAGGCAGCACAGGGGGCCACAAACAGAGAGACTGATTTTTTTTTTCTCTTTTATAGTCCACAATAAAAAGTTTCTTTAAAGGCAAAGAAAAGAGAGGCACATGCTTAATATTGAAGAAAAGCCTGCTTGTGCTTGGTACATTGGAGAAACAGTTCAAGAACACTTCATCCTCCTGCAACTATTTCCTGCACTTCTGCCAAGGTTAGGGAAACCTTGGGTTAGCTGCTGTCTGAATACCGCAGGCTGGTATCACTCTGAACAAGTTCAGCTGACTGCTTAGATTTTC
Organism: Strix uralensis; assembly: GCF_047716275.1. Classification (NCBI taxonomy): domain Eukaryota; kingdom Metazoa; phylum Chordata; class Aves; order Strigiformes; family Strigidae; genus Strix; species Strix uralensis. The sequence goes on along the minus strand of NC_133977.1, from coordinate 14,095,119 downwards.
GTCTTTATTCTTCCTCCTGTTGTCTCCACACTTTGGCAAATAGAAATCACCTTCATCTTGGGGGGAGGCCTCAGCCTGAAAGCGCCCAACAAAAAGAATTCCCCGAGAGATGCTGGCTGGGGGGTCAAGGTCCTTCCATTGACTCCCCCAACTCGACTGTGCTGGTGATCAGCCAGCTGTCATGAAAATGAGACACTGTAGATCAGTGTGGTCTGGGACCAGGTGGGTCAGCAAACACAACAGCAGCCTGATAAATGACTGAAAAATTAGACCAAGAAAAAGAAAAAACACAAGAAAGATACACACCCCTCACATGTAAACTCCCCTTTTTTCACACCAGTGAAGAAAGAAACAAAATGGCAGAAAGCAAAAATATCAGGCAAGTATGACAAACTTTACCTCATTTTTCATTTGACTTCACACAAAAAACACCACCGACCAAAACAATCCTTGGATGCCAATTGTTTTTGCACACAGGTCCTCTGACGTACAACCCAGAAGAGGAGCAGCACTGGGACAGAGAACAGACTGACCAAGGGATCCCTGCTCTGAACAGCTGCAGGACACCCAGGTCAGCATGACTACAGGAGGATGCAGTCCTGCCACCATGCTCGCTTCAAGTTGCCCCTTACACTGGGAACCATTGTCCTTTTACATGATTTAGGTCTAAGGACTAGATCAACCAAGGGACTGAAAACAGTATTTTGTGTCTATTGTACTGGATGATTACCCAGAGCCAAAACCTGAAGCATTAGCTTAAATTCACATTTAAACCTTTAATTATTTTTTTTTAACTAACAAGTATGTCTGGAGCACCTCATGCAGAAATGGCTTAGGTGAGATCATTACATCACAGAGTATAAGCTCAAATGGGCTTTGACACAGTGACAACTGTTCTTATCACCATGGAGCTGCCCCAGCGTTTGTGCAGAGACAACAATACTCTCCTGAACTCATTCTGTGTATCTTATAGTGAGAGCCACCTGGGTAAACCTGACCTGCTGGTTCATGGAAAATAAGACAAAAATACAGCAAATTCCTCCTCTAATGGTTGTCTTCTTTGTAATAAGGATCACACTAATCGCTGCTTTCTCTCACAGGACCATGATCTGGGCCTAATTGTAAGAGCTGCAGACATTTAGAGATGGGAAATGGAGAACACAGGGATAGGGAAGAGCTTGAGCGCTTCAGCAGATAAAGGAGAGCAACTCCTTCTGTACGCTCCCTTGGGGAAATGACTGAAGACACATTACCATGGCTACCTACTTCAGCAGACAACTCTTTTTTCAGATATTTTGTGGCATCAGAAGACACCCCGGTGAAAGCTTTCTTCTTCTCTCTTCCATGGGGAGATGCCAGCAGCGGTTTCTGCTGGCCAGTGCACCTTCTCCCACTGTGCCTGCACTCACCAGCCCCCCAAAATCCTCTGTGGACCTGGGGCTGCCCTGCCCTTGCTCCCTGGGAGCTGCTCTCCACTGAACTGGCAAAACCCCGAAGATGAGCTACTAAAAACCCTGCCATAGCCTTGTGAGGCTGCCAGGGAAAGGGCCTGGGCCCTTCTGTGCTCGGAGGAGGGAAAGAGTGGGAGAATGGGGGAAGAGCATAGGTGTACAGTGGACGAGGTGTCCAGAGGGAATGGAGTGCACTTCATGACTGTCAAGACCTCTTTTTTTCCTTTCTGAACAACTGTGGTTAGAAATACCCTAATTGGCAGTAATGCAGTTAATGACTAGTTACTGGTAACTATGTGGGCAGCTGGCCAGGACAGTGATGGGCTGAGAGAGTCAAGGACCCATGGCAGTGCTCCTTGCCCTGCCTGCCGCAGGGTGCACCCCATGCCGTGTGGTGGGTGGCTTTGCCCAAATGCCCCCTTCGCTGGGCAGCAGCAGGGCCAAAACAGGGACTGGCTACCAACAGTTGCAGTTGCCCCACGGCCCCGCCCCAGGGCATCCCACCTGCAAACAGCGGCTCTGGGCTCCTCGCAACACTGCCTAACTCCTCTGCAAACAGCGTTCACAAACGCCCGCAGCGTCCCCCCAAACGCAGCAGGCCAGGACGCGGGAGGAGAGCTCTGTTTGCCTCTGCCCGGCAGCCTCAGCCCTGCGGTATTCACACGCCACCCCACGAGCCAAGCAACTTCATTTAACACATACTCATTAAGGATTACTCCAACGTTGCTCATTTCTAGGTCAATTATTGACTTGAATCATGTTAAAGTTTAACATAAATATGCTACTATATTACCTGTACATATATTACGATAATTATATAGTTACAAAAGTCTTTTAAAGTACTAGAGAAACTAGCTACTACCAGAACATAAAGGCTCACAGACTGCGCTTGAAGCCCATGCAAAGAAATACAAAGATTCCCATTACCTTTGTATCAGCTTCACAAGGAATAATCAATTTAGATTATTAAACACACCTACAAATTAATTACTCTCCAGTTAAAATCTTTGCTTCCTAAAAATGTTTTGTCTAATGCTATCAGAGAGGAAGGGGTGGGGGGGGGGGGGGGGTAGAGGGTGAGCTGAGAAAGGAAAGGCATTGTATCATAAGCAGCTTGTAAAGCTACAAACAACATGAGAATAATCTTTAAAAAAAAAAAACCCAGCACTGCTAACTTTTTCACATTTTAGCAAACTTTTCAATTAGGATTTCTTCCTGGCTATTTAAATATGCTTAAAGTAATGATTTTCTGTAATTTGTCTTTTTCCTTTGGAAACATACCGTGCTATTGTCAGCTTTAAAAAAGAAGCAATTTTCTGACTTTTGAGATTGAGCAGGTCATGGAAAAATTACTACTGTGGGAACCTATAATTAAATAGAAAATGCAGCTGCACTTATAAGAAACTAAAATTAAGTTTATTCTATTAATACTTGATTCTAGAATTGTATTTGACTCTTCAGACACAGGTCTTAGCTGAAACTGTACCTTACCTGCAGAACATCACTAACTGCACAGCTACTTGCAAAAGCAGACATGATATAATGTGTACAAACATATTGCCAATTATTTGCTGTTCATCTGAATTAGATTCAGTATAGCACGATAGTCATTTACACATGTAGTCCCTTTCTTTCCTCTTTTCCTAGTATTGGCACTACATCTTTGGGTGTTGGTTTTTTTTAAGGAACTCAATTAAAATAAATCTATGTAAAATCAGTAATGTTGATTATAAATTTAACTAGAAAAAAGAAGTACAGAAAGGGACTTTTGAACAAAATTATGTTGTACATCTGAACTGAATAAAGATCTCTTCCCAGCATTTGACTAGTCATGAAATGGAGACAAGATTCTACACAATACCATGATGCAAAACCAGGCTTTGTGTATATATAAAGAAAATTTATCATCGTTCTCAACTGAACATTTACACAGTACCCAATACAGCCTCTGAATTAAATTCTAAATAAAAATATTGATAAAAAATTTTGTGATCACAATAGATTTTAAGACACCCAAAATATACAAGATTAACAAAAGCCTTACTGAGAAAATAAGGCACAGACATGCTGACTAACAATTCACGAGACTTGCTCTGATGTCTGATGATAAAAAATACTCGCAGAGAAATCTTAAAAGAACTATATAAAATCAGAAGAAGGCCAAATCAGTCTAAAATAACAGTATTAATTTTATTTAATAACAGTAATAAAAATAGCAGTTTTAAAATAATTTGTATTTAGGATGATCACCTTTCATGATTTTCTAGGGTAATAATAGGTGAGATTCCAGAACCTGTTCTTATTGCATGATAGTACAGAAATAACTAAATACAAATGTTCTTTTATATACTATACAATAATTCATAAAACTATATTTCCTTTAAATCTTTACTAATTCACTAAGTTTGAGGGTTGTTTTTTTCTTTTAATAAATAGGAAGGAAAATTTCCATGTTCTTTTCATCAATCATTTTCACACATCCAGCTTTCTGTGCTATTATAAAGAACGTAACTAAACCCATACAGTTTATATAAATATCTATACCCTATTTATTACAAGTAAGAAGCTGAAAGCCTTTCTTCATGTGCAAACTCAACTGCATTATTTTTAATACACTTATATATCTAATACAGCTATCCACAACTACTGTGCGAATGAAAACAGCACATCAGAAACAGTAAAAAAAAAAGATTTGTGAAGAAACATTATACACAACCCAGGAAAGATTTTTTTTTCCCTTTCAGAAACGACTTGTGAGCGACAGAGTCGTCGCAGAGAAAGCCCACAAAACCTGTATCATCGTGTACACTGCTTGAATAAGATGCCCAGAAGTGATCCTAAGAACCAGCAGTATAATTATTTAGATTTCACATCTACGGCTTGCTTTCCCTCAGCTGCCTGTTTGGTCAGTGGCATGATTTTTTTTCGCTTCATGCCGTGGAGCTGGATTTCTATTTTCCAGCTGCATATATTCCACGGAGGAAAGGAAAACTGATCCATGAAGTTCCTATTTGCATAAAGCACAGAAACATCTGTCACAAGATTCTTGTTGGTGGATTGAAGCATCAGGAGATACTGCCGTTGATCATCTGCCCTTAATAATAGCGAATCCTTTTTCTGTCAATAGGAGCTCTGAGTGAGGGTGTTTAAGGAGTCAGAGAAAAGAGAGAATTTGATCAGAGAAGACATATTCTTACTATTACTTGAAATGAGTGATCGGTTACGTGATGCTGTCTCACACAAACACTCAGAAATGAGCTCTGCCCCAGGATCAGCAAATGCCCTGTTCCATCTGATATCAGTTCCTTGCAAATACAGGTCTTATAAAGGTATACAATGAACTAATCAGCATCCTGCAGTTGTCTACAATGCACAGCAGCTTTTTTTTGTTAAACTTTACGCAATGAATGATCCGTGGTAGCAGGGCTAACATTAGAAAGTGATCAATCTGCAGCGCTGTTTTGAGTTTTGATTTCAGTTTAGGGAATCAAATAAAAAATCTCGAGGAGGATTTATCTGTGTCTCAGATCAGGAAAATTTTCATTCTGTTTCTGTATGTATATATAATGCACGTCTACAATCATAAATATCAGGTGGAGCAGCAAAATCGTTCATACAGAACACACAAATAGAACAGAAACTCAGTGAAATATAATAGCAACTATTTAAAAAATGGAATGACTATGTTAGGTCAAGTGTTATTTCCAAAATCACTAGAAGTACATTTGGTAATATACAATATTCATATTTCTGTATTACATTTTGCTCTTTTTTATTACAGACTATTTTCAAAATTTGCTAGCTCTGTTGATATAATTGTACCAACAGATTTTAGACTGGCCTCCTCTCTCACACCACTGAGAGTTAGAAATCAGTCTAGCCTACAGTATGCAGTGCAAACAAAGTGCCCTTCTCAGCTCATGTGTTTTGTGGAGTTTAACAGCCAAACTGCGAGGAAAATAAAGTTTCTTCATATTTACTGTCTACTTATGTCAGAAGTAGCATGAAGGTGATCGATACAGCACTATTCTCTCTGTTTTCTGCCAACAGCTCCAAGATAGCTGGCTTCCTGAGCTAGGTCAGCAGAGATTGATATCACATTAGTAACATCTCATTCATCATTGTCATTGTAAAACAAAAAGGCTTTAAACATTTCTTATTCATAGCTGATCTCTGTAACATGCATGCATGCTTTCCCCCCCCTCCTCGATCCTTCACACATTCACAGATACCTCGATTCAACTGTAAATGTCTGGGTGCAGGAAATACCTGCTCGGGAGTGCAGCACAACAGGGTCACGGTATACTGTGAAACAAACAATTGTAAAAATAATACCAAAAAAACTGCAGCGGGAGTGATCTTTGCTCCCATACACATATTTGTATAAAAAGTTTCTCTGGCAGTGGTTCACCAGCAGGCAGTAATCAGCTAAGATACTTCTTTGTAATTTTTCTGTTTCATAAATAATACAGGAGTTTACTAACAGGAAGTTTGTGGGAAGCAACAGTAAACAGTCTAGCAATCCATCTGTTATTGCGGAATGCAAGAAAGCTGAATCAGATTCTCTGCAAGTGGACTATTTTCGTTGTTTGTGCTAGCAAAGATGTGTGGGAAATGGGCATTTAGAGTCATTATTAACGTGAACTCTTGCAGACCTCCTTTCTCCCTCGCCTTGCAGAAAGGGATGGCTGGGTGCAATTTCAGCAAGAAGTGTGAGTGCTTCAGTGGCTACAGGGCAGCTTATAATAAACTTGAGCAAAAAAAGACAAGGCAGTTGTATCATATGTGAAATATTCAGGTGACAGTTACAAAGAGACTTTTGCTTCCTCGAAATCAATCTCAGAAAGAATGAATTCTAAATTAAAACACACACAAACTCCTGTTAGCACCTTCCTCAGCGTCAAGAGATTTATCAGGAAGAAGTTGAAGGGTTGGAGGGACCTGGAGTAGGAGGAAAGGAAATAAGGAAAAATAAGGTAACGACGGAGGTTGTACTGACAGCCTTTCTGTGCCAGCACAAGTAGAGAGTCAAGCAAGGGTGAAAAAAAACCTAGTATCTTTCCCGAAGACAGGCTGTTCTGCTGGCAGTCATCCACCCTTGATATGTTGCTTATGAATAGAAGGCTAGAAAGAGAGTGGGGGCAGGCGTGTAAATTAGTCACTACTACTACAAAAGCAAGGTTTCTTTGCCAGCGGCAATGCAGTGTCTCACCTCAGAGATTAATTTGTAGCTCTGAAAGTGTGCATCCAAGATGAAAAGTTGTGCTGCCAAATAAATGAGAATCAGAAGCCTAAGTATAGGATTCTATCCTGTGCTAACTAGGAATCATTTCATTTTAACAAGCTAACAAATTCTGCTTATTCACAATATGTCTGAATATTACACATAGCACTTGATTTAGAAGAGACAATAAATACACAGAAAATCTCTGTCCCAAGCAAAACCTAGTAAGAAGATGTAGGAAGTTGTCAAGGAACAAAAATGTCAAATTACTGGGCACGATATCAGCTAATTGTTGTGCATTTAATAAACTGGGGGCAGTGGCGCAAAACTGCCCTGCAGTAAGAACAATTATCAATAGGATGCTCTTAACGGCAGAGTTTTAATCTTCTCAAAGTCTTTACAATGGAGCCTCATGTGTTGTGGAGCCAGTCGAAACCTTGCGTGTTGGCAGCCCGATAATGCCGCCGACAGACGTGGGACCATCACTTCGGGCGATGGGCTCGCCGAGGCCGGGGGTTACCGGACCGAAGCGGGAGAGCCGCCGGGGAGAGCCGCGGGCGCCCGCGGCCGCGCAGTCCGTCCCGCGGGGACGCCGCTCGCCGCCGCCTGGCGAGGCTGCCATCTTCTGGCGTCCCTCTTCAAACCCGCTCGGGCCAGCGGGGCAGAAGGTCTCTCGCTAGGGACAATGTCATGCCTTGGGGACGGCGACTCAGCGGCACGTTTCGGCGGGATCCGAGCGGTGCAGTCTCACCCCCACCCCACCCCGGCCTGTCCTAGCACCAGGAAATGGCGGAGCAGCCGTACCCCTACCCCTCCTCTCACCTTCCCCGGCCCACGGCCTCAGCACGGCTCTGTCCTGGCCGGCAAAGCCCAGGCACAAGCACTTTCCCCAGTTAGGGTCTCGCTAACAGCCAGCAACACTTGATTTTTCTTTTTTTCCCCAGGGGAAGGAAGGCCGCGGCTGCTGCCTGGCGTGCCCGGAGGGTGAGGGACATCCCCGGCGCAGGGCTTCGGGCCGAGGGGCTCGCTCCCCTACACCCGCACGGTGTGAGCAGCTGAGGCAACGGGTCAGGGTGCTTCGGAAGCCGGCGGGGAGCACACGGCCGGAGCCCGAAACTCCGGGGCTCGAGGGATGGAGGAGCGCCTCGCACACGCCCCCCCCACACCCCCCTCCGCCGCCCGCCGCGCTCCCGAAGGGCTTTGGTGCCCCCTGCCGGGAGGCCGCGCGCACTGCGGCCCGCCGGGCGGCCGTTACCCGCTCGCGAGGCGGCCGTTACCGGCGGCGGCGCGCGCGCAGGCCCGCTTCCCGCGGCTGCCTCGGCGCTGGGCAGCGCGGTTTTCCAGAGAAAACATGAACTGCCCGACCGTCTGCAGCCACCTGCTGAGCCGCTGCTACTCATACAACACAGAGAAACTCAGCAGAGCGGCCCTCACGTACTGGCTGGTCCGTCTCATCGCATTTACCAACCGGGTATGAGGACAGGCTGAGAGAGTTGGGGTTGGCAGCCCAGAGAAGAGAAGGCTCCAGGGAGACCTTATAGCGGCCTTCCAGTACTGAAAGGGGCTACAGGAAAGCTGGGAAGGGACTCTGCATCAGGGGGTGTAGGGATAGGACCAGGGGTAACAGTTTTAAACTGAAAGAGGACAGATTTAGATCAGATATAAGGAAGAAATTCTTTCCTGTGAGGGTGGTGAGGCACTGGCACAGGTTGCCCAGAGGAGCTGTGGCTGCCCCTTCCCTGGCAGTGTTCAAGGCCAGGTTGGACGGGGCTTTGAGCAGCCTGGTCTAGTGGAAGGTGTCCCTGCCCATGGCAGGGGGGTTGGAACTGGATGGTCTTTAAGGTCCCTTCCAACCCAAACAGTTCTATGATTCCATGATTCTATGAAAAATCAGGATAGTAAGTGACATTTTCAAGGTTTCACTGTCTGCATAATACTATTGGGTACTCACATCATTGCCAAACATATTTTTACAAGACAACATTGCACCATTGCCACTGCAGCAGATACTGACAATTTCATCATTCCTCAAAGTAGTAAAAGACATTATCTGATAACTGCATAATATAGTTAAAAATTCAGCATCATCTGCACCAATTACACCTGGACAACAGGCAGAGTTGCCAAAAAAAAAGGGCTAAGCTTCTGATGATTTTCACTTAAACTGGTGGAAAAGTCTGCAAATCCTTCTTTTGAAACGTCAGATTCTGAATCTATAATGTCAATGACTGCACAGAACCTGTTCTTTCCTCACACAAACTCACCAGAATTGAATCACACAGCGCTGTGGGTTTCCTATATGGGTACACAATGGGCTTGAATCACTGACACCAGCAGTAGAAGTGAAATTGTCAAAATCTGGTTTAGTAAAGCTGTGGCATTACATCCTATGACTGTCTCCAGCTGTAGCTCGGCGGCACTGGAAACATCAAGTCTTTGTAGCTTTTTTTTTTTTTTTTTTAAGTATGGTGAAACTTCCTACTGCTCCTGACTAGTCTAATGCCTGCTCCTACCTTATGAGCGTTCACCTCCAAGTGACAAAGCACAGCTGTATGATTTTATTGCTCTAAGGACCATGAAGGATATCTTATGTCTTAGCATCTAAATCTCATCCACTTCTGCACAGTTCAAGAGACGTGTCACTGAGCCAGGCCTACGGCATAAAATATTGCACAGTAAGAATTGGTGTTGTTTTGTTACAATTTTTTTGTCCTGCCTGTATTTCACTTGTTTGGTTAGAGTAGAGCTTGAGGGTGTTTGGTTTATTTTTGCATCACGATGGGGTTAATTTCAGTACTCACCAGTGTACCACCACAGCCCAGGTACTAGGAGTGAGGTAGCTATGATGGTGTGGGGCTCCACCTAGGCACAGACAGCCTCTCCGCAGGAGCAGCTCACTTGAACATGGCATGCACTGATGTTCATAGTTCTTCTATTTCTGTAATCAAAATGAGTCACAGGAATCTCTGTCGCAAGAAACTGCCATGATGAAGGGACTTGATGGTACTTCTCCTGGGTATCCACTGATATGCATGCTTCTGCAACCCTGGTTTTTCTGCTCTGGGTACCAACAAAAACTCATCAAGCATGTTTTTGTTATGAACATTTGTGCACCACAGGAATTATAAATGTGAACTAATTGCAGGCTGGCAGAAAGGTCCCAACACTGCCCAGTCAGGACACAAAGCCTTCCTTTCTGGGAAAAGACAAATGAACTTACTATATATGCATTGAAGAAAATCCCTTCCACAGGGAGCCTGAGTCACTTCAACGCTTTGTGAGTTTATCAGGTAGCACATCAACAAGTCAGATGCAAGACTCCACTCACCTTCACTGCTACAACCTAGCCAAGGCCTTGAAAATCAGAGATCAAACACCACAGAACAAACTCTCTGAGCTGTGATCCCTGCCACATCTGTGAGGTACTGCCAGTGTCTCCTCTGCACAGCTTGTCACCGCTGGAAGGATCTGAGCTGTTATGGCCTCCCCACTGATTGCAGTTTGGAGGCAAGCTCTCTTTCACTCACTCCCGACCAGCCTTGCCAGATATCTTGGCTTCAGCCTGCCAACAGAAGAGTCTAGCATTGGGTGCAACCTGTACCACTACAGATCTGGATTTCCTGGCAGAAGGCTACTAGAAGTGTTCTCCAGTGGATCCAACAGATCAAAACAGATCCAGCAGATCTTATCTCTTTCCCAAGGCGCTAAGGGAGAAAGTGATATCTCCACAGGCATTCCCAACCTTCACCTCCAAAATGCTGAGCCCTTGGTTCACACTGGCTCCAATGTTGTGTAACAACACAAAGGCTCACAGTGTAGTAGTTGGTAGGGAACTTGGATTCTGACCACTTTTGAGGAGCCTGCCTTAACCACCCTGTTGGGTCTTTCCCTAGGCCTCACCTCCAGGTAGCAAAAATAAGACTACTTCATGTCCTCCTTTGACATGCACAGATAGGTTTATGCCCCTGTGGTGAGTTCTCAGGATGCCTCCTGTCTGCCTCTCACATCTTCATAGCAGTTGGTGCTCCTATCAGCTACAATCCCTGCAGTACCTTCAGGGATAGCAGGAACTTTCCACAGGGGCTGGAAGCTGTATTCAGATCTTTGATGGAGCCTCTGAGAGCTGGGTACCTCTCCTTAGGTGTTCAGAAGACACAAATGAAGCAGATTTGATTCCATGATGCAAAGTCAGTCTGTCATCATAATTACAGAAATGAATGGTCAAACTGCTTCTCGCCAGACTTCTTCCACCTAATGGAGCTACACTACAGGAGACGTCTTTTCTTACAGGGATGAAGTCTTTTTCAAAGTCCAGTTGCCCCAGCTGGATGAGTCAATCTGTACTTTATGCCACTCCTGTTCCTGCTATTTCTCTCATGTTTGGAGGTGAACTCACGCTGAAAACCACCAACACCATTACGTTAGCCCATCAACTAAAATGTCATATAGACAGGGACCTTAGAAATTGATCCCAGAATGGAAACTTTGCCCAGATTTATTGAGTCATGATGCTAATTTATTTCCTCTTTACCAGGGGAAATCCTGTCTCTATAGTTACCTTTTCTCTTCACTCCAGTTTTGTGCCCAGCTCAGTTACCTGATTCTTACTATTTTTTCTTCTCCTGTTCATGGTGACCAAAATCACTTCATCTGTGGAAGAGTATTTCATATGGGTTTGAAGATAGTGAGGCTAATTTAAAACCATGCGCACATGTGCATGCATGCATGCGTGCATACACGTGCATGCATACACACACACGCGCGACTGAAATTCAGTCCAGGAAGAAAACTGTGAACAGGAAAACACAAGTGTTGCTAGGAATCATGACACTGTGCAGCAGGTAGCAAAGCAAAGCCTTACCATAAACACCCAGAAAAACAGATGTTGAGAGGGTGTGAGCTGGAGGTTGGGATTCACACAGTTCTGTATCTTGCATAATCTAATTCTAGCCAACACCGGGCAAAACTGGCCATAGAAAGTCACAACATGGGGAGAAGCAGAAAAAATCTACCGTGATCTACCAGACAGACCGCAGGCTGGCTGGCTGAGAACTTTTCCCAGGAAGAGAGTTTCTCCCATTGTAATGGAAATTTGAGTTAATATCAAGTAAATGATAAAGGAAGATTGTCTCCCTGGTCATGTCCATGGAACAAATGCAGCAGCTCTTGTTGGCATGTGCTCTTGAAAAACACATGCTGCTTTGCTGTGAGAGAAACTGAGAGATCCAATGCTCTCTTCAAATGAGGACTTAGGTGGGGTCTGAACCCCAACATTTCTGACAACCTGAAACTCTCAGAGATGCCAATAGAAATTGAAGGTGTGCAGCATATTATTAGAGATGCACAGAACCCCACAGCACCAGGTCGGAAGAGAACTGTTTATTGCTTGACATCAGAGCCTCTTGCACAGAGCAGCAAATGAGCAAAATAAAGGAAACACAAATGCCTTTGTGCCTACAAAGGAAGAGCTGGAGAATAGTGTCAGTGGTTTGCAGGGTTAGGAGTGGAAAAGTCTTGGTGAACTGTTTCAGGCCCTTGGACTCTTGCATGACGTTTCCACTTCAAGGTGCCCTGTGGAGTGAAGCAACACTCTGGAGCCTTACAAACTCCAAGAGGCTGCCCAAACCTGCCTACATTGTCAGATCTTGTCTGAAAGCCACATTAGCATAACACAGCCTGGATGATCCCAGCATGTACTGGCTCAAGCACAGTCCTGCTCTCCATCTCTTTTGTGCCCTGAGAGAAAGCCAGGCACTTTAGAGTCTCTGTCTGATAATCTGTCCTCTTAGGTAAAAAATTCAGAGAATTGGAATGCTTAAAAACAAACAGAAAATGTAACAAAGTTAGCTAAAATAGCTTAAAGTCGAGGTAAGTATTCAAACATCTAGTACACAGTAACAAACAACAGAGACCAGCAAAATAGATTTTTCCCAGACACTGATCATACCTGATTCCTAAAGACACCAGGACCAGTTCAATGCGTCTGTGTCCCTTGTAAATTGAAGATCGGTACTGATTTAAAGGTCCTAACGTAGCCAGACCTTAATCCCACCCACTAGCCCTCCAGCCCTTGAGCTGTCACATGCCAAGGAGTATTAGCCCAAAGTACTCAAGTCCTCTGTGACAGACAGTGTTTGGGAGGAGACCAAAGCAAGGCCCTGTGTCCTAGAGATCAGCTCTTCCTCCCTTCACCCCTGTCTGCTCAGCTTGCTGTCACATCTTCTCCGAGGTCAGCTCTTCCCCACCAGCTTTGCCCAAATCGCTTTGCTAGAGATTTAAAATCACTTGAAATTTTTAAGACATCCAAGACAAACAGTCAGAGGAAAAGGAACTGGGAAGGGCAAACTATTGGCATACTTGCTGACAGAAACTACATTTTCTTCAGAAAGAGAAATGTATTGCTTCCAGTTTGGTTACTCTCAGAAAGTGCTGCTGGGAATATACCAGAAATACATACCTACACCTTCTTTGCTCTCAGATGACAAATATAACTAGCACTAGAGATGCTGAGCACTGATGTGTATTTTCTCTATTTTTCCTATTAGGAAAAATCATGTTGAAAGTCCAAGGCATCTATATAGGTGACATATATGCATAAAGCTCAGTGCTTAAAGAAAGACATCACGTTTTATTAGCGACAAACAAATAGGCACATTCCTTAGGTCGTGAATGAAGTATCTCTATGTGTGGTCTTTACAATGAAGTTAACACAGGACAGGGTTAAGGACCTACAATGCGCACGCCCGGAATGTGCATATCTATCTACAATCTACATGAAATATAGTCACCAAAACTGTGTGTTCTGAAATAAAGAAATAATTACCTGGAAAACTGAACACATTAGAAATAGTTTTAAATGTTAATCTAAGCAATTTTTAAAATTAATTTTGTTTTAAAGTGTTCTGACATTTCCAATACAATAGTTCCATACAGAGCCTCAGCGTTTAAAAAAAAAAAAAAAAAAAAAGAAATATTTTTGCCAGATCTTCCCAGCTCTGAGTTCTACCAAAGGCCATCATGAGGTCAGTCTTTGTGATGTTCTCCCTGGAGATTTTTGTCTGCCTTAGCTCTCTGCATATCTTTTTCTGTCTTTGGTCAGTTTTTCTTCCCAGCTCCTCTCATTACATGCAATAATACATCTTCTGTTTCAGTTTGGGGCTGTTGTGTCATGTTCCCCAAGTCCCATCTTGGAACCAGAGTTTCTCAGCTTTCTCGTGCTCTTTTTTTTTTTTCCCCACCTTGCTTTGAAAATATCTCCCCCTGTCTGGAGTTGCAGACATGTTTGCCAATAGTTCTGTTCTTTCTTGAAATATTTCTGGTTTCCACCTATTACACATCTCCTCTGTCTACATGATAGCAGCAATACCTGCATTTCTGAGTGCTGCCCTTCTGCAGCCCCTTTTTGTATGTTCCCAGTTCTTACCTCTGCCACTCCTACACTTCTGTGAAGTACCGCGTACCAGTTGCTGGAGATGTGGTGCTCCTGCGGGTAACACTGTGTGTCTTTGTAAAACAAAAACATGTCAATAAAAGCACCTATGCTGACCTCGAAAGAATAGCAAACATATTCTTGCACATGAAAAATGAGTCACTGGACTTTCCTACTCTCTTCCACCCTGAAACATGAGTGGCTCCATCAAGATCCCTGCAACGTGCAACTTGCAAACCATTGCTGGGTTCCATCTCATCTAACTTCAGATATCTGCAGCACAGACAAGTCTATCCAAATCAGCCATCAACGCTTTTTCCCTACCTGCCAGAGGGGCAAAGCCAATTCATCTCAGCCTTGGTGCGCACACACACCGCACACGCACACATGAAGCTCTAGGGCTCCAGATCTGTGTAAGTCTCTCCCTTGACCTGTGGCAGAAGGGCAGGTATCTGCAGTGCAGACATCACCTATTTGAGCCAGTTGCCTACAGGTGGGCAGGTGCTCCTGATGTGCTGTGGCACACGCTAGACATGAATCACAGAATCATAGACTGGTCTGGGTTGGAAGGGACCTTAAAGACCATCCAGTTCCCATCCCCCTGCCATGGGCAGGGACACCTTCCACTAGACCAGGTTGCTCAAAGCCCCGTCCAACCTGGCCTTGAACACTGCCAGGGAGGGGGCAGCCACAGCTTCTCTGGGCAACTTGTGCCAGTGTCTCACCACCCTCACAGGAAAGAATTTCTTCCTTACATCTAATCTAAATCTGCCCTCTTTCAGCTTAAAACTGTTATCCCTCATCCTATCCCTACACTCCCTGATACAGAGTCCCTCCCCATCTTTCCTGTAGCCCCCTTAAGTACCAGAAGACCACTATAGGGTCTCCCCAGAGCCTTCTCTTCTCCGGGCTGAACAACCCCAACTCTCTCAGCCTGTCCTCACAGGGGAGGCGCTCCGGCCCCCCGATCACCCCCGTGGCCTCCTCGGGCCCCACATCACCAGCTGAAGGCATTTCCCCGTGCCGAGGCAGGGAGAGAGCACGGAGCTGCCACTGCAGCGGCAGCCTCTTGTCCCGGCGCGGCTGTGCAGACAAGGCTTCCCTGCTGGGGCAGCCGCCCTCCGAGCCCCCACACCACGGGGCATCGGGAGGGACCCCCAGCCCGGCGGCGGGGGCTCTGCCGCTCCGCGCCCCTCCGCGCCGCTCCGCCAGAGGGCAGCCGAGGCAAGCGGCCGCGCCCGGGCCCGCCCCGCCCCCGGCAGGACGGGTTGCTGCGTGGGGAAGGACGGTTTCCCCTTCTAACGGGGGCTTAACACCTGAAGTCACACGGGGAAAGCGCGCTGCTAAGAATGTGCAAGCGATCAGTGGAAGTAGAGGGGGCTTCCTCCTCAGAATGAGCGCTTTAGGAAACGCAGGGGAAAAAAGAACAGATGAAAATGAGTGGACGAGCAGACGTGCCACAGTTATTATTAAGAGGAAAGACGCACATTATGATGAACCAAAGCTCTAAGGCAGCTGTAGTATGCCTCCTGCAGAATCCAGTAGCAAGGCTACTTCTGCAGAACAGAAAGGCAGCATCCAGCATGAGGGAGGCTGAAATGACCACACCCCAGCTAGGTGTTTTGGGATTTCAACCAAAAGGTAGATTTAACAAGATGCCATTCTTCATGTTCATCCCACACAATACTTGAAAATTCCTGCATTTTCAAGGGACTGATTGAAAAATTTCTCTCAAGAGGACTGCAAGTTTTAAACAAGTCAGCTTCATTACTTGCAATCCCAAAACCTCCTTTTTAGTGTATATGTGGAATCTAAGTATATATTTTCTCATTGCTTCAACATAAAAAATGCATAAAACAATTGTTCCTGATTTCAATACTAAAACTTTATTCATTCCAGGACTTGGCAATAACATATAAACCTCAAGTCAATAGCTGAAAGTGAACGGCACATTTTTCTCACAGTGCATTTAATTAAGATCTCAAAGGTTTTAATTTTAAAAGACTTTTTTAGAATTTTATATTCTCCTGTTTCTTCAGTAAAATAGATCGGAAGAGTTCTTTGCATGGTCCAATGGGAATATCTACAAGAAAGCATTAGAAACTGCATTTCCAAGCACTTTCCCAGCTCAGTTACCAAATGAATTTCCTTCACTGGTGCTCAACCAGCTGCTAAGCCTGAGAAGTGTGTAACTGCATTTTCAGCATGAAAAGTGTCCTCTGTATGGATTTAAAAACTGTGTGTGTGTAAAAATAACAAAGTTCAGTGATAATTTGAGGCAACCTTGACAAGGGAAACTAGACAAGGAAGAATACAGCAGCTCATCAAGCCTCCCAACAATCCCACCAAGTCACTGTTCCCAAGGCTCAGTCATGCTACTGGGAACAGAGGCAACAAGTATACATGGCCTATACTGGTACCCAGCCCAACTCTGTCTAGTCCTACAATCTGGCAGACAATCAGACAACGGTACACCCATTTTTTTATGCACAGCACATTTTCCTTCCCCAGGGAGCTCCTCAGCAGAGGGAACTGAAGCTGCTGCTGCTCCCTCTTCAGAGCCATCAGGACCCAGGCTGAAGACAGGGCAAGTGAGAGAACCCCACCACTGGGTATAACACAAGCACAACGTTCCTCAGTAGGAAACTGCTCCAGTCAGGAGATTTCAAAACAGTCACAAACATCCACTACTTTCTTTAGGCTACATTTTCCCAAGGTCATCATAATCAGTGTTTGCCTATTAGATTGAAATTTCTTGAGAAAATACATACTTTGCAAAAGGCCAAGTTAGCTGTTATTATTACAGTGACATACAGTGTCATTTACAAGCTCTAATTATTTTGGAATAATTTTTCTGTCAGTGAAAAGCAGTCAGAATGTACGGAATTTGGCTCCACTGAGAAAAGTAGCAAACATTTGCTTTATGTTCCACTTTTGGGGGGGGAGCTCATTTTGAAAAGGTCAAAATTTACAGGGGGAAAAGGTAGGCTTAAATCCCAAAAATGCAGC
The DNA here is from genome assembly GCF_047716275.1 of Strix uralensis. NCBI lineage: Eukaryota > Metazoa > Chordata > Aves > Strigiformes > Strigidae > Strix > Strix uralensis. The sequence goes on along the minus strand of NC_133977.1, from coordinate 14,078,006 downwards.
AGGTTTAGCTCTGTCCCTTTTAATCATCTGGATTGTAGGAGCCTGGCTGACACCGAATTAAGGAAAACTGAAACCAGATGGTGTAATTGCAGTTTTCTATACTGATCTTTTAAAGCAGCACTGACACACTTGAAGAGAGGTAAGGAAAGCACCAGCATACTGCAACCTATAAGTGAGAAGTTTCAAAGCGTTGAGATCTTTGATGGCTTCATGGTAACAGTAACTGGCAAACACAATGTGCAGTGAAAATACATTCCTTTCTCCATTAAATTATCCTTGGACTTTTTCACTCTCTTCTCTTCCTCCTTCTACCAGCAGGAGTCCCACAGCCATTGGGGCACAGTAAGAACTGACAAAAGGCTTACAAATACATGGTAGGTTTTTTCTAATCGGAGTTAATGAAAAGTCTTTCATTGCAAGACATCAGAAAGCTATTTCAGAGATATTCCTCTACCAATAGCAAGTCGGCCCTATTTAATGGAAGCTTGGAAAGTACACTGTCAACTTAAATTTGTACCCACATAAAAAAAGAGTTTAGAAACCCATAAAACTAGTAGGAATGTTTACACAATTTTAAAACTTTCCAGCAAGAACTGTAGCTATTAAACAAATCAGCATGTCCCAGAGTGTTTGCAGCCCAAACATTGAAACATTAAGTACCCAGGAATATAATTTGCCATCAAACACTTTTTAAAAAAAAGATGCTCTTTATTGTCAACAAAAGTTCCAGTAAAAAAAGGTAGGGACAAAGGAATCTCATGAGTGAGTACTGAGTGTGGTATAGACAGAGTGTTACAGGTTTGCAGGGCTAGATCCTAAGCAAGAGTGGTGCTGGTTGTCATGCCAACTGGGGACTGTGATTACGGTTTATAAATTTGCAGAAGCCCTTTTAAGGGCACTTTAGGCCTTCAGGATCTGGTGAAGAATCATGGCTCCAGTGAAGTCAATAGCAAAAATTCTTCAGTGCACACAAAGCAACCCTACTTCTTCCGTTTCAAAGACTGCCAGTACTCATATATAGACACTCTACTAAATTGCTTGTATAGTGCAGCCAAAATATGTTCTAATAGGTGACGAATTCTTCTCCTTTTTTGGCAAAGTCCCTTTTGAGGAGCATAGCAACTCAAAACTGGCCCATGTCAGTTCACAGCCAGTGCATCCCCTTTCTGAATGACACCACTAAGTATCCCTAGCTGCAGGCCACCAGATCCCTCAACACAGGTCTGAAAATGAGGTGCTGCTTTGAAAAGTGTCTCTTCACAGTGTCCCTTTTTTCCTAATGAAGGCAGCAAGTAGGCTTCCTTCCTAATGGTCAGCCCACTGGAGACTGAAAGTTAATTCAGATCCTTTTTTCAGCCCTACTGCAGATTTAACTTTTTTACAGGGAAAATGTGATACCAGTTCAATTAATGATTCACTAGTCAGAAGAGAATACACCTCAGCTTCTCTTAGTGTTGTTATTAGATTTATGAATTAGGGCCTTTGAAAACTTGATTATCCATGTTGCCACTTTAGTCAGCAACCAAGATTCAACATACACCAGAAGGTCAACAGAGAGAACAAAAAAGTGTCATCTTCAGAGGGGCTTTCATCTATCATAATCACAATCTGCATAGCAGAAGTTTTCTTTACCATCTTTCCTATCACAGTGCAATCCTGAAGGAATTGAGAGAATTGCACTGTGTCCGTTGCTGTTACCAGCTCACATCAATGCAGTTACCAGATGTAATGATCTATTTTATGGCTTTTCACAACTGTGTTCATCAGGGGACAGGCTTCCCATCCAGTTGAATTTGATAAATACATGTGTAGTATGAATGACTCTCAGGTTTAGGTATGGAAAATTCTTTGCATTTGCCTCCTGAGAAAAAGGAGGATGAAAACATAACAATTAGTTTATTGTCTGAGGATACTCTTCACTGAGTTCACTCCCCTTTCTCTGAGTCAGAAATCAATATGTTTATGCTGAAGAGAGCATCATATAGCAGCAAATTGTCCTTCTGTCCCTGTATGCCCTATTAAACTGCCCCTCCTGTTCTACCACATATAGGAAGAGCATCAGCAGAAATGTGAATGTGCCCTGTAGTAATTTACAATTTTAAGTGCCAGTGTATATAAAATAATAAATACCATATATTGGTCTGATTAATGCATGCTTGTCATATTCATTTATTTTCCAAAGGCCTGTGTGGGGCTCACACAAGGCCACAGTACCCATGGGTACTTAAGAGTAGCTCCAGAGGAGCCAGCATGTGGAGAGTGTACTTGGGATGGACATGAAGGTCACAGGAGTACACCTATTTCTAAAACCATGGCAGAGATTGCAAACACCATGAATTTACCACATAAACCAAAATGTTCTCCTCCCCATGAGAATTCCAGAGCATACCTCCAGCCTGAAAGTCTGCACACGGGACTCATCCTGGTTGTATGTGACTATTCCGAAGAAGTAAATTCCTTCCTCTTCGGAAGCATCTTTCATACCCTTAAAAAAGAGAAGTGGGGAAGGATGACACTTCCACCATTCCAGAGAGAAAACCATGGCAACAGCCCCAGTGGCTTTTGCAGCCCCAGTCACAAGTCTCAGGACTGTCATTGGGCATGCAAGCAAGAGGAACCAGCAGTCTAAGTAAAGAGGACCAAAAAAGGAGCCTTTCAAAATGACTCACTACAACGATAAAAAAATGGAACTTGCATAAATAGCTAAGTTCTTTGGAGCACTCATGATCTCCTCTGTCTGCAGTTCTGCTTTGGAAATGTGAGCCAGCATCACAGCATGTGGGCAGATGACTCCGGATGTCTTTCTCGTGACATATCCCTGCAATCCATCCATGGCTCAGCAGTTTCCTTGGTCATCATCCATCTGAAACAAGGCACAACAGGGAACACTGAACCATGTTCCAGATAACAAGATCCAGACTGTACGCGAACTGCTCTTGTGGCATAGAAATCTCAAGATTCAAAGGCCACCAACAAAACAGAGGAAAGACAGACTGACTGTTTGGCAAGCAGGTCTTGTGGGTTTTTTTCATATGGAGGACAGACATCAGACTAAACCTGTTCCAGTGCTGTTTAAGACAGTTATGGAAGAGTGCTAGAAATGCTGCTCAATGTCCACATAAGAACCTTCATCGTGGATATATTTGACACCAGATTATCAACATGGGGATTTTTTCTACTTAATTTTGCTCCTTAGTGGAGACAGAGCCAAATAGGGTGAGTCCACAGGTCTTTAACACTCTATACAGGTTCTCTCAGATCTCCCCAACATCTGGTGAGCATAACAACCTCTACCTTTCTGACATGAGATCTCCCGGTGGAAGTACAGCCACATACACAGCCTTGCAGGTATGAATGGAGACAAAGTAGCTGAGTTCAGCTTGAGTCTTCACTCCAGCAAGCTCCTCTACCTTTGCAGCAGATGCATGCTTTTGTGGGTAACTCAAGTACATACCAAACATATATATCTTGTGCAATGTGAATGAAATCAAAAGGCCTGTGAAAGAGTTAATATTAGCTGGGTCTCAACTACTCAATACTTTAATAATAATCCATTTTAAAAGTAGTGTTTTAATTTAAACATAAATAAAACATCAGTGAATGTTACTAAAAGACAAAAATATGATTTCTGTAACTTCAGAAATCTCAAGCACTTAAAAGCCATAAACGCATGTCTAAACACATCAGTTCTCACAAAAAAACAGATTTTTGAAAGCTATAAAAAGCACATATTTCATCACAACAGTAATGGTATTTACACACAATTTTACCAAAACTTAACACTACATGCTTTCTTTGTTGTGAAATACAAGCAAACTCTTTCTCAAGAAGCGGCAATTATCAGCATTTTCTGAAAAATCACTGGTCAGAGGATACCACATCTCTAAAAGCAACTTGTTAAATCCACTGGTGAGAACTGAAGTTGTAAGTCAACAGTAATGGTCTTATGTCTGAAGGATATATTTAAACTTCATGAAGTTAGAGGTCCTGCACTTGATGTGCCATGTTTGTTTACTGTAAGTGACATAATGGGGACCACACTGGCACTTTTGCAGCTATAGTTGTTTGGTTTGGAATTATTAACCTACCCCAACTTGGTTCCAATTCAAAGCTGTTCTGGAATTTGTTTCAGCTTTCTTTTTTGACCCTCAAAAGAGCAAGATACTTCTTCCTCTTTACACCTAGCTGCCAAGATCCAAATTCGTAGTTTCTGTGTTTCCCTGGTAACAGCTGGTGATGTCATACATTTACTAAGTGGTACAGGGAGACACTATGCTCTCTGTAGCCATGAAAGCCTGGAAGAGAACAGCTAGCTGGCTCTCTGCCCGGCTGCCAACACCATTCACCTTCTCTGCCTGCCCAGCTCTGTTTCTAGATCAATTTGGAGAGTTCCCCAGAAAGCTCGAATCCTTCTTGGCAATGGGAGTGGAAGGTATACAAATACCTGCTCTTATTTATAGTGTCTCAATCTTGAGTGTTTTGTGAGCTCAGTATGCTGAGGACTGTTTTCTAAGCAAGGTTTGTATCTGAAATGACACTCTGAGTTTTGTGTTTGTCATCAAAGAAGTTGTCAACCTGCTCAGAACTGGCAGCACGCTCTGCTTCCACACACATCACTGCTGCTAACAGAGACTGGTGAGCTTCTCTTAAGGTCAATACCCATAGCAGAGGTTGGCAACTGATTCCTGATCAGCCTGGGTTACTCTGCCCAGCGCTGTGTCATTCAGAAATACGGTGGGAAATGAGGGAACGAAGAGAGCAGGTGCAATGCCCTGATTTCTTACCTGGAGAATGACATCCAGAAAACATCCATATTCCCAGCAGAATTCAAACACACACAAATGTACTACTCCACTGGAAGTTTCACTCTATTTCACAACAGTCACCTGCAAACATTATAGCATATGCATGAGAGAAAAAAAGCTTTCCTATTATTAAATACTAAGAGATAAAAGGAACAATCACAGAATGAGATGCATAAAAATTCTATTGTTTGTACGCTGCAGTCACTTACTTCCTAGCGTATACAGGCAATGGAACTGGTGTTCCAGTCCTGAGATGTCGCTCACAACTACACTGAAAAGAAACAGGTCTGCATATTATTCTTCTGGATTAAGCAAAAAGTTATTTATTCTAACTCAGGGCATTTCTCTTTGAGGAATAGGCCAAGAGAAGGTTTGTTACAGAGCTATCAGTGTGATTTGAATCTGATTCATCTAATGATTTCAAAGCAAGATCCTCCTTGACACAGTCTCTTGTCATGCTTCAACTGGAAACTTTGAAGATAGAAAGTAAGGGAATTCTGTACATAAAGAACTCAGGAGTCAGTTGGACACACATATTTCTCCAGGACCGAGAGACAAAAGAGTTTTTATATTTTTCAAGGTCTGTATTCCTGATAGGCTAAAAACAAGTCTATCAGAAGCAGATACAGAATTTCTGCAGAAGTTTCATCAGCGCTCTACAGAAATAACTCGCCTCTCTAGTTTTATGCCTGCTTTGTATTTCTGATATATCTAGAATGAGGAAACACCTGTGCAGCACATTGCAGAGCCATATGGCTCAGAAACCATAAGCACATCCAGCTCAGGTGCCTGTACATAGCTGTGTGACCTTTAAGTTATCTCTGTCATCCAGGGCTTTACTATGGGAGATCATTGCTTGGATAATTGTCCCTGATGTCACTTTTAGAGTCAATGCAATTGTCAACACAGAGCCCATTGACCACCTCCAGACCAAGGACAGAAGTTTCACTGGTGACCCCAGCTCAGCCAGACCACAAGAGTTACAGGAAAAAGAAAGATATGTAGATGAGCAACAAGATGATGAAAGATTTTCCCTCTCCATTTCATTATTCAGATCCAGTTTTGACAACTAATGGCAGACTAGTTTCTCACAAACTCCTGTCATAGAGGACATCTCAGAAAAGATCAAAGAACTGTACCTACCAAGAAATACTGTTCTTGTCTACATTGGCTATTCCTTTAAGTTTGGTCTAAAGCTTTTTAAAAGACTCTCCATTTGACAGCTGGTGCCTCTTCTTTACCTCTTCCTTCTTCCCCTCAACTGACCAAATAATGGGTTTCCTTGGGATTCCATCAGCACCAAACATTAATAAAGTAAAATTACTTTGAGAGATAAGACCCCTGTAATTTCCCTTTTTTTTCTAGGCTTTAGCCTAGAGCTAAGGTCTTGCATGAACTAAAAGAAAAACAAAACAAAACAAAACACCCCACAAAACCCAAAGTCCCTAGACAAATAAGAGGAATTCAGAGCACAGTGATGAACTCTACAGCACTCCCCAGAAAAGATGCCTAGGAAGAATATTACTGCTAGAAAAGCAATCATCTTTGCTACTGGTGCACAGTGAGGAAAAGAAAGCCCTAGGCTGAAATTGGTATTAAGCTTATTTTATTAATTTCTGTTATTAAATCATAAAGGCCTTGAAATCATTAAGAGGCCAAACTGGATGGCTAAGACCAATTATTCAGGAAAACATACTATGGGAAAGGAGACCACTCCTGAGTATTAGCAAGAAACATGAGGAACTGTCCAGCTTTGGTCTCACCGGGAATATGGAAGTACTGTCCGTATTTTAGCATTTTCAGCAGTAATGGCTGATGGACATCCCTAAACAGAAAGCAATTAAGGTTTTGAGGGCCCACAAAAATGTTTTTTTAACTTCTAGAATAAACGTCAGAGTACCTGGACCTTAGACCCAAGAGTCAAATAAATATATAATGATTTCATTTACTATAAGAAACGTTGAATTGTACCTGCTAATAGCGCATTAAGAGCAATAAAGTCCATCACCATGTTACGCTTAGAAATAGTAATGGCAGATTTTAACATCAAGTGTCCTTACAAGAGCTTAATGAAATCAGGATGTGTTTTTCAAAATAATTGTCAAGTTAATCATTGTCTGACACTAGTGACATTGAAATGCAAGAATAAGGGGTCACATAACATTAAATAGCTGACTAAGGCATATTAGTTGTAGCATAAGATGTGTAAGCAGTGCATAAAATCTACAAATGCTTCTCTGTATTTGTGTTTTAAAGATGATACTGGCATGCCGAATCGTTTACACAGAAGGTAAGCTATTTTTCTATGATCTCTGTAACCAGTTTATCCTTCCTGCTTCCACCAAGCACAGGAGATTTTAATTATAAGACAGTTAAGAGTGTTATCCTTCAGAAGATGACCCAGAATAATTGTATGATTTTAGTATAAACTTAACCCTGTGCCTTTTCTTGTGCAAACTACAAGATTTCCAATAATAATTGTAATTGATGTCTTGTGACTTTTTAGGACAAGCCTATCTAAAAAAACCCAGATATTAAACTGTGCTGTCTTCACCTTTATGTAACAAGTAACAGCTTGATAGATGGGGCTGAAAAACAGGAGTCAATCTTCCTTATCAACTGCAATATTTGCAGAATGTGTCAACACAAACCATTCTATGATTCTATGTTCTCCAGTGGCCACAGAGCTGCCCACAATATTTTTACCTTGGTGGCGACTTATTTTTTACTGTTCTGAATGAGAGCGATTTTAAAGCTTCATTGGTACACAATAAAAAGGAGAACATTCTTCTGTCCCAAATAATGGTGAGAAGTGAATGGAAGTCCACTGAAAAATACCATCTTGGAGAATTTCTGAATTAGTTTCTTGAGGTTTCTGAAGCTGAAAGATGTTAAAGATATTCTCTAAATCAAGGGATAAGTGCCAGATGTACTTAAACTCTGAATTTCCTCATTTTTGTACTTTTCTTTAGTAAGCAGTGCCCCTATCTTTGTAATCCAGAATGTAACTCTTTGGTTTGCAAGCATAAACTGGTTTTGTTCATGTGCTCTGCCTGGCACGAAGACCGATATCAGCACAACATATCCTGCTCTCCAGAAGCAGCTATTCCATACAAGCAGGTCCCATTAGCAGAGTCAAATGCTGGGATATGAATGGAAATCTTTACCTGAAGAGCTAGTGGTTGAAGAGATGCCATTCCTGTTAAGAGCCTCATATCATCATGAGATCTTACTCAAAAGAGACTTTGTTGTCACTCTTATATGGGCCTGTCTCTATTTTCCCTCTGCCTCATCTTTCATCTCTGTCATGTATCACAATTCTTGACACTTTGAGACTATTCCATCAGGCATACAATTACCCCCTTGTCTGTGGACATGCACTTGAATTCAACAGCTTAAAGAGCTTCAAAGTCCTTACCTTGCAAGTAACCTCAGGTCCCGCTGCTATGCAGATCAATAGCCAAGTTCACACAGGCAGGCAAGGTGAGACTCTCCATCCTTCAGTGATCTACAAAGAAGAAAGGACCTTTGCTGTAAATCTCATTCATTCTCTCTATCTTAAAATGGCTTTAGCCAGGGGCAACTCTAAGTGCATTGTAATGTTTTGGCCTCAAAAAAAGACTCACTACTGCAGTGCCAATCCACTCATGAGCTCACGCAGCAACTGAGCAAGTTCTAGTTCATGATGTAGTTACAAAGAGATGCTGACTGAAGACAGCATAATTCCTAACACAAACATTTCTTCTTTATTGTGCTCCCAGCAGTGGTATCCACATCCGGCAGAGAAGCTTTCAGAGCATTTGACAGCTGGATCTCCGAGTAAGCATATTTCTCACTTCTGTCCAATACTGCATTTCAGTATGATCACATTGTATAAACTCTGCTGAGATCTGAGATCAACACTGTAAACCCCCCAAAATGAAACTGAGCCAATCACATTAAAAACCACATCTCATTTCTTATATACCTGTCAATGAAAGCCACACGATTGCAGGTATCTGTGCTCCAAAGCAGATACACACTGAAGATGTGCAGGGAGTCTAGAGTCATCAGCACCAGTGAGCAGATTCAGTTGCTCTTGGTGCTGCGTTAACACAAGTTAACCTTGAAGAACATCTGATACTTATAATAAGGAGATTAGTCAGGGAAATTTTTAAACAACCAAACATCAAAATACAGTTAAACCTCACTAATTCCCATTTGTGTCTAGGAAACTTGATTTTGTTAATTAGCAAATAACAACTGAGTTGAAATGGGAGCCTGTACTTTACCATGTACTAATAAATTATTTTTAAAAGGTCATATTACATCTTCCTATATCATCAACATTCACAGCTACAAGCACATTAATAAAAGATGAGTTTGTGTTTATATGTGTCTATATATGTGTGTGTGTATTGATATACACACTAACATATATACATTTCTTTAAAACTCTGTGCTCTGAGCTTAGAAAAGCTCCACTCTGAAACCTCAAGAGTAGAAGTGGAAAAGCTTTTTGGACAGGATAGAAGATAATAGCAATTTTCTGCTGTAGTGTCATTCAGATTCCAGAAGAGACATTTAACAAACCTGAATAGGTAAATGTCAGTAAAGACAAAGTAAAGCAGGACATTGTTGCTGCTCAGAAAAAGAGTGGCTTTCACCACTACTTGTCACTAACTTCCAGCCTTAAGTCTCTGCAAGGAGGAACCAGCTCTCAACTATTCCATTTTTAAGTATTGGTATACATTTTCTCTGGGGTTCTTGCCCTTCTCTCATGCCTGCGACTATGAATCAGGATTTACTCCACGCAAGCAAAACCAGGGAGAAGAAACTCAGGCCTTCCATTTGTTTTCCATGAAAAACATTTGCAGTCACTCTTTACCCTTTTATGATGACAAAGCAATCTCAGAGTTTAACTTCATCAGCTCCTTCACCTTCTTCAAATAGTGACATTTGACACAATCACCATAAGGAAGTTTAAAAAAGAATAACAGCCATATTCTGAACTGACCTCTTCTGATCAGGAAAATGTCTTGTAGCTGTCAACAGCTAAGTATATCATGTAGATTTAACACTTCTCTTAACTAGAGACTTCAAAAGGCCACGTATACAACAAAATGAGTCTCACAGACACTTCTGGTAGTGAAGGCCTGAGCAGACTGTGGGCAGAACTAGCACCAGTACTCTTGAGCGCAACAAAGTAACTAATAAATAGCAATATTGTGCATCAAGAATATGACTGTGCTGACTGAGATGCAGTCAGGATCCTAAGGATGTTTTGAGGCACACATAGTTTTGTAGAAACAACGTTATTAAGCTCTGTTTTCCATTTTATCTTAAATATTATTGATACGATTTTTCTCACAGTGATCAAATATTACTGTGAGAAAGCTCTAATACTGGGTAAATGAAATAAACAGATCATATGTTCATTGTTAACCCTTGCATAACAACTTGCTTTATTTTTATGTCACTGGTACTACTGTACCAAGAGTTTATTTAAAATAAGAAATAAAACTTCTGAGCAACAATGTATTCATGTAATAAAAAAAGAAGAAAAATTGCAGAGCAAAAGATTGTGAAGTAATAGCTTTGATCAGATTGCCAGCAATTTGTCATGAGTGTATTCTGAACTATAATATAAAAAACCCTTATCACACACACACCAAAACATCTTATTAGAGACATGTCTATTTTTAACAGCATCCAATGTCTGACAGAGGCAGATTTCATCCTCACCTTTCACATACAATGAGGATGAGGAGGGAAAAAAATAAAAGGAAGAAAAAAAGAAGTAAAACAGCAGATACATTTAGTGTTCCCTTTACCAAAATAAAGCCTAGCTTATTTGTAGCTTTTGGCTTTCAGCCTTTCCTGCTAAGCTGATTGAATTCTTCAGGAAATGATGCATGAGGGGAGGTTTCCAGCCAGATCTGTTGAGGAACTGAAGAATCCCAGGAGAGTGATGATAAGCTGAAGTGATGGGTATGATAGGAGGCACTGCAGATATAGATAGGAAGAACAAACCAGTTTCAGCTAAACACATCCAAAATGCACAAGCCTGAAAGTGCATTTAGACACTATCAGCCTGGAAAGATGCCTGCTTCAGCAGAAATGACTCGTCAGGGGCAAGCAGCCACTTTAGGACTTTTTAATCAGTATTTCCCAACTGCTGCACTGTAGGCATTCCTCCTGGCAGCATTATTCACTTCACTGCCCATATGCCCAATCGTAATGGCTGTCTCTTGGCCATATTACTTATTATTTTTACAAGGCAGCAGCCTTCCAGCTGCATGACATATGTAGCCCACAGGCATATACTTTTAACATATGCTGCATCTTGTCCTTTACACTGTTCCTATTAAGCTGACACAAAATGAGGAGATTGGCACTGCTCTGTCCTCTAAGCAGTCAGTACGTCCAGGAGCAAGAACAGAAAGCTCCCAGTGTTGCAAGCCTGGCCTGAAGGATTAGGAACAGTAAGGATTAAACATTGCCATGTGTCTAATCATGCCCTCATGCTGAGTGTTCTTGCCTTGACTTTTCCTTGTAAATTACCTTTCTTTTAACCTACTTTTTCCATTCAAATAGAGAAGTGCTCCAGAGTACTCTTGTAAAACTCATTCTGAATAAATAGCCAATGACACTTTAAATTAGAGCACATCACTGTCAAGCCCATGAGACTTACCAGAAGGCAAAGTACAGACGTAAGATTTACATGAGCTATTCCTGATTTTTACCCATTTAAGTGACAATTGAATCATTTTTACCACAGACCAAGATCAAAGACTTGAGTGTTTTACCTGGCTGGCTAAAGAAATTTTATCATTCCCTTGGTCATTCTTAGTCAGTTCTGAATTTGCGGTTCAGCTAGGAGACTTGCATTCTGCAATAAGCATACGGTTGTGCAAAAAGTCTTTGTTACTTCTCCAGTGGGTTGTGTAGAAAGCTCCTAATCCCACCATCCAGTATTTACTGTATTCTTAGCATCAGGTCAAACAACTATAAAGATCTCTAGTTTATAGAAATGAAAAGTGGAAGCAGTTAGATAGTCAACCCTAACTCTTTCTCACTGATATATACACCACATACATATGTACCCACACAACAGAATCTGCTGCGTTCAAAACACAGACGACCCAGTGAGTCATAATCATGTACTGAAAGATTTAAAATAGAACTATCCTTTCCTGAAACAGCAGGTCATGAAGCATTATTTTGTGTTGGGCATTAAGTGAGAACTGAGCAACCTGACTTTCATGCTACAACATGTTCTAAAACACTTCGGGCTCATGGAGTTGGTGGTTCTCCACTCAAATCTATGCTTAGTCTGCACATGGAAGGAAGCAATATATAGAAGGGAAAATTAGGGATGACAGACTGCTCTAAAAAAGCTTTAGAAGAAAATAAGAGTTGCTCTTCTATCTCTCCAACTGTCTTCCCCACAAAAGTGTATGCTGTGGGTCTCCATTTCATGTTAAGCTGCAGCTTCATTCCTGACAGAGCACTGTCACTTACAAGAGTCAGTCCTGGCAAAAGGGGAGAAAAAAGAGACTTTCAATAACTGACATTTTTTTTAGCAACTTCAGAAGTGCTGGGAACAAAAGAACCATCCTGGCTGTACAGCTGTAAAACTGGAAAGCAGTTTATGAAAGTCTGCTCTCATCAGGAGCTCTGAATCTGCTCTTGAAGGGCTAACATCCTCTAAGTGCTGGTGACAAGCAGCTCTTTTTCTTTTTCCAATGTCTCTTTGCTTTCTATTTGAACCTGGGATTAATGCCAGGCTGTTCCTGAAGCTTTCAGACCTGCAGACCATTTGTCAAACCTCTAAACCAGAGTATGGCCACAGAGCAGAGAAGCAGGGTAAATTTAGCCCATGCTGAGTTCCACGGTTGGATTCCTCTGTGATGTCCAGTGCACTTCATTTAAAACTAGCTCAGGAACCTCTATACTCCACTGCAACACAGGCACACTCCCCAGGCTTTGTACCAAAGACACAATGCCTCTTTAAAAGGCAGTCTTGTGCTCTTGATGAAAAATCATAAAGCAGGAATCATAGAAGTCCTTTGTGTTCCCTTTAGTCTAAGGTTTTTGTGGAGTAATCTTTCATAGTAGCTGAAATGGTGAAAGGAGTCTTACAGTAGTGGTGTTTGGAAGACTGGACACCACATGTGTCAGGGCACTGCAAAGGCTGGGAGCAGCGGGAGCTCCCGTGGGGCTGGCAGGGGACGGCCTCACAGCCACAGCCTGTCCTACCACCACGGCCAGGGAGGCCTGAGGGCAGCCCCAGCCATCAGGCACCTCCCTGTGGATGGGGACGGGACAAGGCCAGGCCAGGATGTACCCCCATGGGTGGGGGTCAGTTGAAGGCCAGGTGCAGGGAACCAGGATCAGACACAGACCCAGGATGGCCAGGCAGGGCCTGGGGGTGGAAACGGGCTGAGGTCAGGCCAGGATGTCAGCGTGCAGATCAGGCCGGGCTTGGCAGAGCCATGGCTGGGCCCGGCAGGGCTGTGGCAGAGCTGGAGATAAGCTTCCTATGGCATTCCTGGGGCAGGGACTGAAGTGGGGTCCTGATCCATGTGTAGGGGTGAGAGGAGGCCCCAGGGGAGGCTGGACAGGGACACTGAGGGCCCATGTTAGTGTCCCACGGTCCTGACAGCATGGAAGTAAAACCATATGCACTTGGGGCTGTCACAGAAGAAGGACCATGCAGCTGCCTGACACTAGACTGTATCCATATTTGAAAGTTTTAAAACACAATGAAGAAAAAATTATATATAACTCTCCAGCAGGAAATGAAGAGGCATTTTGGTTTGTTTTTTTTTGCATTTGGCATGCAGAGGGCATACTCAGCCTAGACCTAAATATAGCCTTCTGTCTGCTTAAGGACTATTTATTCTTTCTGTCTCCTGACACCGGTACACACAAAATTTGTTTAACATTCAGCAGATGCAGCACTCATACAAAACCATACAATCTGTTCCAGAGAAATCAGCGGTAATTTTAAGAAGCCATCAGCGTGCTGAGGGTGGAGGACCAGCCAGTAGCACCATGTCAGTCATACATTTCCCAGCCACAGTTCTCCCCCCAACACCTGAAACTGGTACTGGGAGTTGGGAAATAAGATGGTCAGAACCAGTTGAGGCAAGGCTAAGGTATGAGCGATCAAGAGTTTTCCCACCTAACGGATTTTTCCAATAAAAAGTCACAGACTGTGCTCCCTTCCAAAATCACTTTTTCTGTCAGCAAAGTCAGACCCACGGCTCTCTGCCCAGCTGCCTCTAAAGCTTTTGCAGTTTTGTTTCTGCCTCCAGGAAAATGGCCTTTTTTGGATCCCTGCATGTATAATAACCACATGGAAAAATTAGCAGCCATGAAAGTTTAAATGCAAAAGCATTATTTTCCATGCTTTTGGAAAATAATGACTGCTGTCAGTGATTAAATTAGCAGTCTTAATCTCAGATCACACATTCATCAAAAGAGTTTCATTATATATTAAATAGTGCAGTGCATATATCCTCACTTAATTTAATAACTATTCATCTGATGGAAATCTGACAGATCTTTAACTATTAGAACTGAACTATTGCACACAGAAGATTTTGTCCATTTGCTGGCAAAATTCGTTACCGAATACAGTGAGCCAATTTAAAGATATACTGTATGTGGCACACATAAACATTATTCAACTCAACATTTACTAATATCCCTTTTTCCTTTGCAATATCAAGTTTTTCTATAAAAAGACACACTGTTAAAAAGGAGCTGCACAATTGAGTCTTCAGGGGTGGGTTGGGGTGGGTGCCCCACATGACTGGGCCCCTGGGGTCCCCACAGGTCAGTAGGTCTTTTAGACACCTGTGTCTCTGTGGGTTGGGGTGTGCCTCAGATGGTAGGGTCCCTGGCATTCCCAAATGCCGTGGTCCTGGGAGTCTCCATGGGTCAGCAGTACCCCAGTTGCCAGGGTCCTCGGTCTTTCTGGACATTAGGGCCCTTGCCTCTAGGGTGTGGTGGTGATGCCGGAGGTGCTGACCCATCTGTGGCTGCATTCACTGCTGTGAAATGAGTCCAGCCTCAACATCACCTCTGCATGGCTGCTGTGGGCACAAGGACATGGTGGGGTTGGGGCAGCCAGGTGATGTTGCAGCAGTGGCTAGAGCATGTCAAGAAGGAGTAGTAGGCAGGGTGCAGGAAGGACTGGGACAGAGGGGAGAGAGGAGGTCATGGGAGGACACTGGGGAGATGAGGAGGGACAGGGACACAGGGACGCATGGTGCCTACAGGATTCCTGGGTGCTTTGGTCCTTCACAAAACACCACAACTCGTGTTCTAGGATGGGTTGATGAGTCAGTTGCCCAAAGGTTTCAAGGGCCTGCCAAATATCCACAGCAATGGAACAGAAGAAGAAAGATCAGCATGAGCACACTTGCAGGAGAGTGTATCAGGGACAGCTTGTTTGTTTTAACAGAAATGCCTTTTGCAATGCTTGATGCTAAAGGAGGCATCATTCCAAATTAAAACAGAGAAATCAGCCAGGCTCATCTGAAAACAGTGGCCAGGGCTTATGGCCAACACCCTCTAAAGCAAGAAGCAATCATTGGCACTTGGGGCATCCCAGAGGTGATATGGCACCCACTCACTGAAAAGTAGATCTCAGCAAGGCACTGAGGGTGGGCTTTCCAGACCAAGTACCCGCAACTTTAAAGGCTGTACTAGGAAGCTGGGGCCAATCTATTAAAAAGAGCCTACCAGCTCCTGCCAGGTGTCACTGCTCATCCACAGGATGAGTTTGTAAATCCAGAGATGGAAAAGGCACAATTGTTGTGACATGAAGTTGCATTTCTCTAGAAAAAACCTGCAGAGAAGATAGCCATATAAACCTGAAACCTTAAGTAGTAACAAAAGCTTGGGCAACTCAGAACTACACAATCTGTTTAACAAGCTGTCAATTAACATAGCAGGGGTAAACCCCACTGTCACTGAAGACTGGGAGCCATGGATGATTTTAGCAAAGCCAGAATTTCTCATAGGACATTCAACACCATTGAAAGAAAAGAAAAAGAATACTGCAAATCCTATGGAGATTTTGCTCTTCACAGAAGAAAAAAAAAAAAAAAGAGAGAGAGAAGTAAATGCTTCATTTAATGCTTGGGAAGATTAAAAAACCCAAACCCTTAATCTCTCATTTTTAAGAACATGAATGGGAATCTAATTCTCATGAAACACCTATATCAATAACTTCCTCTGTATAAACCTGTTTTTCATGCAGAGATGTGTTCCCAATTCAGAGCCCAAAGAGAACAGGCAAGGCAGGTACTTGGATAAAAATCTAGACAAAGAAATGTGAATGCATTCTGTGGAGAAAACAGGAAAACTCTTAGCACACCAATACACCTGTTAAGAAGAGAATCATGGCTATTTACTCAAGCACTTCAATGCCTGAAAACATATCTAAAGATGTGCAGGTCTAACTCCTTAAAGAACATTTTTTATTCTAAGAACACCAACTATAAACACAGTTACAAAAGAGCACTACGCACTAAAAAGTCTAGCGCTACTGTGAAAACTGTAGTAATGTATACACCTCTGATGGTCTAGCCAGCTGCACAAACTTCCTCTCAATCCAGTCTGCAGGCCCTTCTTCAAGAGTGCTAACTACCTATGTTGTTCCCTCAGGTGGCTGCCTTTTGCCAGCGAAAAATTGAATTCCCAGATATTTTTAGTCCAGATCTACTTCCCACATCAGCACTTGAATCTGGAGATGGTTTGGAAAGTGTACACGTACTTTTCTTATTCCACCCAGTAGTTTTAAGATGGTCCTCTTCCAGGAAAAATGTTCTGTCCCTCTGAACAGAATTATAAATAGGGAGAGGAAATTCATTTTATATGCCTGTGCTCTCTGTTTCAGTAACAGCACATGCTGGGTGTGATTCAAGTCATTTGCCTGGGGTCTGCTCCCAGCACAGAACTGTTATGGAAGTAGCTTTGCATGTTGCTGCTGAGCAGCAGGGCCACTGACTCCTGATTCTTGAGCTGCGTTCACTGCCAGCTGGCACTCACAAATCACGTTCAGCCAGTCCTTCTTTGCTGTTTGTCCAGGTTCTTCCTGTCCATTGAGTAGATTAGTCTGGACTTCACATAGCTGAGTTTGGGTCTAACTGGCTACAACAATCCGAAATGACTGCTGCCTAAATGCACAGACTGCACCATGGCACGTGCCTTCTCATCCACTTCCCCTTCCGTTTAAGATCACAACACATATCCATGGCAACTGCAGCTCCTGCTTACAAGAAAACAGAGACATTAGGAAATGTCTAGAATCTCCTTCCGCAGTTTGGCATCAAAACATAGGATGTAGATCCAATGCCTCTCAGTTCTCTGGGAACCACTGACCATCTCCTTCCACTGTTTTCTCCAGGGACCCCAAGCCACTAGAGCATCATAGTTACCCTAAATACACAGCAGCAATCAAGCACAGCACTTGGCTTAAAGAGAGCCATTTCCTGCTTGAAGGATCACTGCAACATAGAAAAGACATGACAGTAGAAGGAAGACAGCGTAGGAAAAGAATTAGTTCATTATACAGGAGCAAGATAGGAAATAGCAAGCAGCTTGCATTTCATATGGGCAGAAAGGTGAGGTCTAGGAGAAAAAAAATGGACGTGTTGGAACAGTCTGTTCCAGCAAAGCTCAAAGCTAAATGTGGCACAGAGACATACTATTCACCCACAAACTCTAAACCTACAGAGGAAGCATACGCCTGTCAACATTTTGACTGATAATAGAATTAGCTTCACATTACAGCAAAACCAAAAAAGGCTTGAAAAGAGGACCCTGAAATGGAAGAGCAAAATTAAGGTAATGAAAGGGCTTGTTATACTCTGCTGATCCTGGCTGACAGATACTGAGAACAAAGAGGTTAGAGGGGCTGTGTATTGTAAGAGAGTCTGCCACTCCCTGATATTTGTGTACATTTACAAACCAAACTGATCCTTTGGGGTGACAGCAGAGTGAGATTAGAATGATGCATACCTGACAAGAGAGACTCTTTCAGATTTGCTGTTTGACTAGCCATCAAAATACTCACTGTGCCTTTTTTTTTTCCCAACTATTGCTCAGACACTTCATCAATGATTAGTTTGTAAACGAAGGTCAGGCTTCTTCCTTACCAGGGATACTGCATATAAACAAAGGGAACGGGAAATTCTAGTTCTGGAAAGAAATGCAAGAAGGGATGTTCCAAGACATCCTACTGGAATATGTGTCTTGTTCTGTAAAGTTGCAGTGATTATATCCAAGACAGAGGTTTAAGAGAAGTTATGCCTCTTATTAAACCAGCTGATATAATGGGAAGAAACCGAATTTTTCCAGCCTTCTTGTGTACTTGAGAGACTGTTTTCTTTTTCCCAAGACTATGCAATTTTGTCTTTTCTTTTTATTACATCGTTCTACAAAGCTAACTAGATCATGCTAGTTACAAGAATGTTACTAAATCATTGCAAATTCCCTGTGAAAAGACACCACAAGCATTAAAATAAAGAAAATTTTAAAAAAAAATATTTTATCCCTTCGTGCTGATTTTGGATCAAGCCATAAAGACTCAGCACAGATGCTGTAAGTACAGCTGAGAAAAAGGAGTCAACAACAAAAACGTAATCCTTAGGTGTGTGACTTCGGGTAGGAGACCAAAAAAGTACCAATTATATCCCACATACCTATAAAATGGTGTCTTTTTTTTTTCCAGAATTGGAATATTCAGCTTTGTCAGATCTTAGCCTCACACTAAAGAATGAACAACACAAATAGCCCTTGACCTGGCAGCTTCAGATTGCATTCTCCCCACTTTTGGGAGTTAGTTGTTACAGCAAGTCTTGTTATCTTGATCACAGGTAGAAGTTAGATGTTCAGCAGTTACTGGCATTCAATGGATGTTGCATGTGTGCAACCATCAAAAAAGCAATTTATGAAAACATTTCTATTGATCGTAACCCCTCCCCACGTTATCACTATCGCATCGGCTATCACAATAGTTATCATTATTTCATATTGCATATGAAATACCAGCTGGGTGTGCTTTTCACTGCTGAAATCTTTTCCCTTCATAGAACATGAAAGTGGTACGTTCTGCTTGGTGGTGGCTCTAAAACCTTTTACTGATGGGGATTAAAAACTGCTGTACAAAGGAGTTAAAACTTTGTAGTGTTATGCCACCACTGCATGTAGGGAACAACAAAGAAAACTGTCAGCAAGGTTTACCAAGTTCTGATGGGGATGCACTCCACTTTAGCCCGTGGTTAAGTGAGGCAAACCCCCAGTGTTCATTACCAGAAGCATGCACAGTACCAAAACAACTCTTGTATCGTACCTTCCCATCATGGCTTCACATTTCAAGACAGTGAGCAATGCACTTTCTTGGGAGTCCACACAAGAGAGTCTCTGGTGGTTATTTTCAAACACCATAGTAGCAGCTCAGGACTTGTGCTCATATAGATCCTGGAAACAAAGTTGAACAATCACACTTCAACAAACACATTTAAAATGTTTAGTTTAACTGTGGTTTCCAGTAAGAACATTTATTGCTATCGCAGTAGTATCCCTGGGTCTAGGATCCCTTTGTGTTTCGTGAGGCATAAGCAGAACTAAAGACCATTCCTGCCTGAAAGCACTTGCAATTTCAGCATAAGTAAGAGACAACAGGTGGGTGGAGACAAATGGGCAAGCAGAAAGAAATGTGTGCCTACAGAGACAGGGCAATGCTATGGAGAAAGGGTCAGACCAGCTCCCAGTGAACTAGCTAAGGTGTCCTAAAAGGTGTCCAAACAAGGGCAGCCACTTGGTGTGATCAGTCCCCTGCTACAGCTTCTAATGCTTGAGCTGCTCTCCTCAGACCTAGTCCGGACACCTCCATCACGTCCCATGGGCGTAGCCAAGAAGTATTAGCCAGTATGATGAGTAATACTGGTCAGCAACAGTGTTTGTCTAATTATTGTCAGGCTAATTTGAGCTACAAGTCTCTTCCCTGCTCTTCCACCACATTTAGCAACCAAGCTTACAATGAAATGGCAGGCCAGGCCCAGGAGGTACCTGTGCCAGGAGCTTTAATTCTTTTCTAATCTACGATGGGGTGGGCAGAGCTAAAGAACAGAAGTAATACAGTTTTAGTAACTAAACTGTTGTTCTGTTTCACTATTGATATTAGAGAGACAGAGATGAAGCACTGGACTGTAAGTGTGTGTATGTTTGTTTCTCAGTCTGTTGTTGGGCAGTGGGTGTAAAGGAGAAAAAGCTGGTTTTCCTGCTTCTTGATTTCAAAATATGCATAGAAAATACATACAGAAGTGGCATATACAGATCTACCTAGAGGATCTCCTTGAACATCACATTTCCAAATGAGCAGATCAAAGACGCACAGGATCAAATTCCCTTGAGGAAAGCAAAGTGAATAGTCTCCAGTTTTCTCTTCTGGTAACAAAACTCCAGCAAAAGACATAAGGTAATCATTGGCCAGTTGTGCAGGGTGTTTACACTTACATTCACTACCAGCAGTTGAATGTGTTCAGCTGGTCACAGACTCAAGCTATCCATAATAAAATGGGCTTCATCAGCTTGGCCCAGCTGGTGACTCCCCAAGCTGCACACTGCACAGCACGGGTAGCTCTGCCACTCCAGCGCCTGCTTGCCAACAGGGTTCACTTGCCCAGCTGAACTGAAAGCCATGCAGAGCTGAGTCGTCCTGCTCTCACACCAGGAGCCCAGCACACCATACAGCTCTGTCCCTGCTGCATGCAACCCCTCAGCCAAATGCCAGTTTCCTTTTACTTGGGAGCATGCAAATATTTATTGGGCAGAGAATCAGTTCATGTGCAAATTCCTTATAAGGTGTCTCCTCTCAGGCTGACAAAAAGAAAACAAGAATGTCTCCTAAAGCGAATTTTGAGAGTATTTACATCATTAACAGGGCTTTCTATCAAGGCTTCCGCTACACAACTCCAGAGTGATGCATTGCCATATCACAGCTCAGCTTTATCTCCAACCATGGGATTCTTTCTTATGAAGCCAATAATAACCAGGCAATAGCTGGCATAGCACAGCAATTGTGACATGAACAGGAACGAAGTATTTCTACTAAGATCTGAGGGAAATGCAGAGCACAAACCCTTGGTATTAACCTTCAGATTGTGATTAAAGACCTTGTCATGTAATTTTACTTATAATTCTCTTCACAGAAATGAGAAACAGCAGGTAAGGGAGGCTCAGACATGGCTGCTTTTCCAAGAGCTGTATCACTTTTGGAAGATTAAGAACAAAAATTCTCTTTAAGAAAAATGTATTACACTACAAGTCAGAAAAGCATCTGGGACCATCCTGTCTCTAAAATTAGACGTCTAGTGTTTATTAGATTGGCATGAAAGGTTGTTTGAAAACAGTTGATGGAAGAGCCAAGATTAGGAGGCCAAACACAAAGCAGGATGCACAAGGCTTCCTAGCAGCAGACTGCAAGAACGTGAAGAGAGGAGAGAAGGAAAATAAGGAGTGCTTGAAAGGTAGTAGAGGTACTAAGAGTTTTTCCACACCACCATATTGGCACAGGCTGTTTGTAATGAGCAGTTCCCAGCTACAGTGCTGGCTACAGCTAAGCCATCATTTCAGGCCCTGTTTTTCATTACCAAGAAAAGAGGCAGGACTCGGAAGAGCCAAGTGAGACTCAACTATACCAATCCCAAATGGAAAAATGAGCAACATTCTCTTTCCCATCTCCTCCCATCCTTTGGCATCTCTTTTTGTCTCTCTGAAAACATTTACATTTAATGAAGGTGGGCATTTTCTCATTTTTGCAGGGGACATTAAGAAATTGGAATCAGTGTTTAATAATGTATCACCACTGAAGTGCAGCAGGGCATTTCCAGTGGATCTTTCTGTTCCAAAGCCAGCTGAGGCTGTCAGGGAAGAGTGCCTTTTGCAGTGATGAGGCTCTGAAGAGACAAGGGCCTTGATTTTCAGACCAGAAATGGGAGGCAAAGAACAAGAAATGTCAATGGTCCTCCAGGGTTTATGGACCTTCTGCTCCTATTGAGCACTGAGAGATGATTTTGCCCTTTACACATCTTGCTCTAACCTCTTCAGAGCCTAATGAAAATTTGTTGAGGGGTCTCTGTTTAACTTGGAATTCCTTCAAGTTAGTTTGGCTTTTTACCAACTACATTTGCCCATCGGACCTCCTCTCTGGGTGCGCCCTAGCACTGTGAAAGCACTATACAGCTGCTTTATAGCTAGTTTTTATTAGGCTTAAGGAAGAGAGGGGATCTGAGCAATGAAAATGTAGCTCTGTTACACCAAGTTCTAAGATAACAAGAAAGTAGAGTGTACGTGAATAAGCAATAACATGTGAACAATAATATAAGACAAGGCTATAGATTTCCTCTTTTGTTTTCCTGACATAACAGAAGAACTCTTTAAATGCCTGGTAAAATCAAACATGTTTTCTTAGAAAGGAGCTACAGTCCATCCACATACATCAGGAGTGGGGGGAAAGCAAGCGGTGTGAACCCCTATGGGAAGCTCCATACATGTATGCGCAGACACACAAATTGCCTGTACAAAGGCTGCAAGCATGGTGGAAAACCACTGCAGAACTGCAAAGACTACACAGTTGTGTATGGCAGAATGTGCATGGCTCCATTTCAAGCCAAACAGAGACAATATTCATTGTTTTAGCTAGTTTCTTAGCACTTAGAAAATCATATGCCACATTGTTCTTCCCTTTATGCTTGGCATTTAGGAGGCTAACGGTCATCGGACTGCTATCTGTTAGGAAATTTTAAGGGCAGTTCTTTTCTTAACAAATTTTATCTTTTCCAAGAAATAACTTCAATGGTTTAGAATGTTGCTGTAAAAGTGTATCTATCTGCTTGATAAAAAATTTGCAAAGTTGACTAAACCCTGGAAAGCTGACAAGCCCGTGGAAGCCTTTACACTGGTTTCAGTGGAAAGGGGCTCTGATCCTACAGACACTGCCAGATTTCACACAAGACAGCTAAGACTGGATTGAAAAAACAAAAGAAAAAACTTTTCAATTAAAATAATCAGCTGTTTGTAACATACAGATGAAAATTGTTTATACCCTTAATCTGCCATCACCCCTTTAAACTCTTAAATCACAGCTGAAACTACTGTCTTCTTCCCCGTAACCCTTCTACATGTCATTCAGGTCCTTTGACTTTGCTCTATTTATTTAAGACTACTTTGGTGTGTCTACTCCCCTGATACCGTTTTCACTGAGTGAGCCCAGCATAGTGAGAATTTTGATCTCCTCCTGACAGTTACATAACTCCTCCCCCTCTAACGAGAATTTGGGACACAGGCACACACTGCTGCAGATCTGCCTTATGAAGCAGCAGCTTAATTCCCTACAGAAAGGTGAAAAAAACCCCAACTGTTTTACTGAAGATAAAACATGCAGATAGTTCTATTCTTCTGAGAATACTTGGCTGGCATACTTAGAGCCCCCTTATTTCACAACATATATTTAAAATAGACTGTTTGGAGGGGAGCAAGTTTCCTTCCTACCCACTCCCTTTCACCACCTCTGCTGATTTGTGGTTAGACTTTCCTCAGGAAATTTTACCTAGAGAATTTGCACACAGCTTTGAGACAGAGATAAGAAAAGCTGTCACCTCTGAAGA
This sequence comes from Strix uralensis, assembly GCF_047716275.1. Lineage (NCBI taxonomy): Eukaryota > Metazoa > Chordata > Aves > Strigiformes > Strigidae > Strix > Strix uralensis. The sequence continues at coordinate 14,054,530 of NC_133977.1, read as the reverse complement.
ACCAGCCTCATACTCAAATTCCAGTGTCCTCAAAACTCAAACTCCTCAGCTCTGCACTGAGTGGGGAGGCAGGTGCAGCATGCCCTTTGCAGATCTGGAGTGATGCCTTGAATATGCTCTGGGGTGAAGAGCAGTCTCAAGAGCATATTTCAGCTCACAGAGCCTTAGAGCCTGCCTGCTTTCTGCCCCCACCAACGACTAGTAGCCCAGCACTACCGTGGCCACAAAGGCACACTCCATTTAGCAAGAGCTGAGCTGAGGATACTTGCTAGCAGATGGGGCTGCCCAGGCCACATCTCTGCCCAGCTACAGACAAAAGCAAATACACTCAGGCCTCCAGAGGGGTCTACGCCTCAGAACAAAACCTCCCTCTGCTCTAGAAAGGCAGTGAGCAAGCCTGCCTGAGAGGGCAGGCTTAGATATTGTGGTGACACAACCAACAGCATGGCAATGCCTAATAACAAACATGAAGATTTTACGGATCATTGTAATTAAAGCAGGTTTATTTCTAGGTACCTCATTGCAATATTCCACTAGAAACTGTGGTAACCCTAAGACCTCAGCTTTTTGGGCTAGGTCACACCTCAAGGTCACCAACACCTTGCCTCTTGGCCTTCTCCTGGGAAACAAGCACTGAGCAGAGTTCCCAAAACAGCACTAAAATCTGTACTCATGTGATGAACATCCAGCTCCCGGGTGCACAGAGTGCCCAGGAAAACCTTGTTTCTAACTCAGTGGTCTCAAAAGAAGGAAAATTTTAATTACATCTAAAAGATGTATTTGATCCAACTTCTTGTTCAATATTTTTGTTGCAGAAGACAGATTATCATTACAATCAGCATTTGAATACACTGTTTCTTGGGGCATAAAACATTGTGTACAAAGGGTGCATTTAACATCAGTGCTGAGCCTTGCACACCCCATCATACAAACCCTTCTACTCACCAGATAATCCCTCTGAAGCTTGTGGGACCCTTCATGAAACAGAACCACCACAGCCTTCATGCACAAAGGCAGCACAACTCCTATGGAGTTACTGTAAAGCAGGCTTTTGCCATATAGCTTGAATACAACGGCCCATGAGATCTGGCAGCAAGTTCAGAGGAAGTACAGCATCCAAGTTCTTTTCCAGTTTGTCTGCAAAACGTGATACATTAAATGTTTTGCTTGTGATGATCTGCTTTATTTGGCAGGCAAGACAAAAGGATTCAGTCATTGTCCAGTAAAGCTTTCAAGCAGGAATTGCCAGGAAATCAGTGCAAGAAGAAACAAGCAAACAAACAAACAAGAAAACCCCCAGGATTCTCCAACCCTAAAGCAAGGTAGAGTTTATGCTCAAAACACAATTTTTTTTTTTTGCAAAGAATATCTTGTCAAGAAGAAGTGGAAATTTACAAGCACCTTTGGCTTCACTCAGATGATTTCCATGGAGGCCACCATCTTCTTCCTTTGTATACTTGACTACTGATGATGTGTTAATATGGGACATATTCATTTTGTTTGCTCTCTGAACTGTCTCTGGAAGAAGCAGACACTGTATGTACTCATCCAGCCAGGGCAGCGGTACCACAGACAGCTGTGCTGGGCCATATCCATAAGCACCACAAGGTGGGGGCAATGAAGACACCACAGGCACGAATATCTGGGCAACCTGCAAAGGCAAGGTCACTGCGAGTTTCCCAACACAAGCCCTCGATAAGCTGGCGCTCAGGCTGCCCCGGAGGCTCGCCTAGAGCTCATGGTGAGCCAGGTGAGCGGGCAGCCCCTCTGGCTCAGTTGCATGAGAAAGAAGTGAAAAACACAGTGTCTGCTTCAGACACAGATGCACACAGACTTTTATACGTTTAGACTAGTTTTCCCCTTAGAACTGGGGCTGTGTTGGAGCCACTGGCCACCTGTGTCCCTTGCTGCTGCCCTGGAGCTTTTTTCAGAATACTCTGGGAGAAGATACACAGATATATTTCTGGAAACTATGTAGTGATCAGTACAGCTGGAACATCCTTCACCCAGCCAGCAGAACCACTGGCTTCAGCCACTGCAGTTTTATTTCAGCTGCAGCAACACTGTTCAGCAGAGCCTACCCTGTTCAGTCCCTCCCTACCCTGGTAGCAGCCAGCACATCGGGTGCCAGACAGGCTGCTCGAGTCAATGGCTGCTCCCGCTGGACAACAGGTTGGCTGTGCTGGACAGGACATGCACACGTACAGCTGTTGCAATCCTAAACAGATGCAAGGCTACAGTTCTGGGGGAAACATATCCACATCTGTGTTATCTCAAAGCTGTTATCTGTTTGATCTACTTTCTCAAGTCAGCATGGGGCGAAAGTAGTCCCTTTTTTTTTTAACTATTTCATAGTTATAATCCCAGCGGCTCAGAAGTGCTGCTGGGACTGTTTTAAGGCCTAAAACACTCAATCAGCCACGGGACAAGCAGCAATCTTCAAAAGCAGTAAAAACCTGAAATCCAGAGGTAGTGACAGTGGGCACATGGCTGAATAACCTTGGCCCACAATCCAATGTACTGGAGAGTAATCTGATGACAGAAGCTGGTTTTATATGAACTAGTTTTATACTTTCCACATCCTGCATTTTGATTTTTATAGCTATCCTTCAGTTGGAGCAAAAAGTCTCCAGACAAGATCAGTATCCTGTGGTGGCAGGACCTCAAACATACAATATTGTCACTGCCAGGAACAGCTTGTCTCAAGAACAGCCCAGCCTCACTAAGAAACTATCAGTCATACTTTAAGGAGGTGTACAAGGAGCAGGCACTTGCCCAAAACAACTTGGGATGTCTCAAACTCAGCTTTAGGCATCAGAGGGCCAAGTCAGCACTTTCTCTGCAGGCAATTCTTCCTCTCTTGAATGACAGAGGCAGATTTTACAAAGTTGCAGTGAAATTTTCTTTGGATTCTGCCCGATTGGTAAAATTGCCCTGTTAGTGGCTGCTTGGCAGGAAAGAAAACACTGCGAGTGGGCTGTTCTCCATCCCTTCAGATCGTTTAACATTTTAGTAGTGGTGTCAGTAGGGAGCAAAAAATCTTGGAAGTATTGAAAATAAAACTCCCACAACTCCTTTATTGCAATGCACAACTCTGAGACATCAGCAGAGTTTGTCCTCAGCTCAGAGTTTTCCCATTAAAATAAGTTCACTGAAACCAGCTGTGATCAGAAGGTCTTTGTCCTGCATCTGATTTCCCCGTCAAAGCATCTCTTCCATCTGAGTCTCTGCAGGGAAGACAGTCATCTCTCTGTGATTCTACCTCTAGTCAAATCCCCTGTGCCCTACTGAAGGTGACAAAGACAATATTTTCTGTAACGTCCAACAAATAACTGGTACTGTACATTAGAAGTATCACTTAGTTCATAATCTCCCTCCTTTATTCCAGTTTAGGTGTGAACAGGACAGGTTTTGTCCTGCAGTGCTTGAGAAACTCTGTTTAAATACACTACCTTTTCTGAACTTTTCAAAGTTCTCTGCTGTTCTGTTCATTTTTGCCATAAAAAGACACAATATTTCCTCTAAATGTCTGCAAATGTGGGAGGAAAATACAGGCTCTTCAAGCACCTCTGTCTGCATCTGATCAAATGTAGCCTTGGAGTTCAGAGTGGTTGTGTTGCTATTTCTACTGCACTTCAAAAGAATGAAGCTTCTCTTGTGTCAGAAATTCTTCTTAGAAAAGTGTAAAGTAAAATTAATATTTTGCATACTGCATTCCCAGCAGCCAAGCTTTTGAACAGTAAAAAGTCTAAGTTTTCTGAGTAGTCCGACTGCTCAAATGACTTCTATTAATAATTTGTCAGAAGGATTTAGGACAAACTTCTTGAAGGCATATTGATCATTTTGAGTCAACATCCAAGATAATAGCTCTGGAACAGCATGCACAAAGCAGCCAAGTAAAAGTCATCTTTTCAGATAATTGTATTGATGAGGTCAGCAGAGGACACTAACTCTCAGCACTTAGTTTCCACATGATCTCTTCCCCCTGGGGTGTGAGATTAGATCTGGAGGAAAAACAGTTACCTCTCATCTCCCAACCAGTCATCAGCACCGAATCTCACAGTACTGCTACTGAGTCAACTACAGATTGCAGCAACCTGTAGTCATGGCCAGGGCCCAGAGGGAGGGAAATGAAAGGACCAACCATGGTGAGGTCTCTTACCCCTTCTTTGTCCATCTGCCTCTCTCCTGCACATCCCACCCAGGCGAGCAAGGGTTCATGGCACCCCGGTGTTCACGGCACCCCGGTGTTCACAGGCACTGGCACTCTCACACTCTGGCCATTGTACCCAAGGAAGACCAGAGTCCCTGGCAGCTTGAAGGTAGAAGGTGGATTGAGATTTAGGGGCACAGAGCTGGGAAGGGCAGGCAGGATCATCCAGTCCAGTCGCACCATGGGGCTACTTGGAGATTCAGTGTCCTCCATTCCTGTGCACAGATCAGTGTGACTTACTGAGAGCCTCAAGTACAATATAATGGCTAAGCTGCCCATCCCAGGACAGGGTACCCAACTGGTCAGTCTAGAGGACAGCCTGCTTATGTGGCGGGGAGCAGGGCAGGCTGGCACATTTGGGATGATGCAGCTGGCTCAGCCAGCCAAGCTATAGAGGGGCAGGAGCACCTTTCACAAAGGGAGAGAAAAGCAGAGGTAGAGATAAGGCTCTGTTATCTCTATGGCAACTGCCAGGGAGCTGCACTATGCTCACTGGAGAAGGGAATAAAGGGAGAGGGGGGAATAAATCCAGAAAGCCTGGCCAAGAAAATGCCTAGCAGGGAGAAATCCACAACAAAGGGAAAAACAGAGGTGGGAGAGGAGAAGCGTGGCCCACCGCCGCTGAAGGGGGAAAGCAAAGGGCTCACGGTTGGTGTCCAAAAAGGAGACTCTTGAGCTCGCAGGAGCTCGCAGCATGGGAGCAGCTCCGCCAGCCTCCCCATCCACATCCTGAGGCACACGATCTGCTGCAGCCAGGCACTGCTGTCCAGCAGGCCAGCGAAAGTTCCCCATCATTTTCTAGGAAACAACAAAAAATTTGTGAGACTTAAATAATGGCACAAAGGTCTTTAAGCCTGAGATGTCAGCAGTGCTGCAGTGCATACATAATTTAAGGTCTGAAATATTCATTTTACTCAAGCCACAGATGAAGATTAAGCTCAGATGAAGATGCCAAATGGATAGTGAATAAATTATATTCATTGAAATCCATCTGAAACAATGTAAAATAAATACTGAAAAACATCAGGCTGAGGATCATGCCAAAACTGTACAACTTGTTTCATGTTTGCATCAGAGTACAACAAAAAGGCGGTTTTGATTCAAAGTAGCCACATTTGTTCAGCTTTCCCTCATCCAGGAAGGCTTCATTCTGTACAGTCTGGAAGTCAAGGTGAAAAATTCACTCCTTGCTTCCCACACAGTCACAGCACAAGAAGTTACTTGCCCCAAATGGAAACATACTGTGCTTGCTCCAGGCCTCCAGGAGACTCCTGTTCCTGCTCATCTCCCCTCTGTTAGTCAGCAGTCATTCATATGCCCTAATGAGCTGAGAGAAAGAGTGGAGGATGATTCCTAGGGACTTCTCTCTACATAGGTAATAGAAAGAGCTCATTTTAAAAGCTGTGTCTGTGGTATGGGCTGTCTAGCTTGCCTGAGTTTCAGTTACAGTGACAGAGTGGTTTGCACCACTGAACTCTGTGATTCAGAGGAAAACACAAGTGCAGAAGCCTTGCCAAGCAGAGGAATTAACAGCACAGCCCCTTCCAAGCTGGGAGGACATTCACTTAGTACAGAAAATCTCTCAGCTGCTCGTGCAAACAGAGGACAAAGCTGCCAGCTCAGCAGTGGGTCAGAGACTTACTCCAGGCTGAACAATGCATGAAACCTAGAAACTCTAGGCTGAACAATGTGTTTCCCCATGAAACCTAGAGTGAGGCTTCCCAGGCTGAGGTGCATCTATGCTAACCCCAACCTCGCTCCAAGACAAAGGCAAGAAAAGCTTTTCCCCAGAGGTGATGGGAAGCAGCCAGGTTCACCTGACACAGTCATGGGAGATACTGGCCTCACCTTGTTGCCAGAGGAGATGGAGGGGCCGAGGTAGTCATATCCCTCAACACGACCATGGGCTGGCTCACTTCCCCAGGCTGTGTCCTTGCTGCTGCAACCTCCTCAGTGGCTGTCTTTTTGCGAGGGAGAGATGCTGCCCTTCAATGAGGGCCAGGCTTGGGCAGGGTCTCCTCAGCTCCTCCAGAGGACAGGCACAGGGAGGATGGTGGGTGGCAAATGCTGAGAGCACCCTGACCACCAGCTAGCACCTCTGCACTCCTCTCTTCCTTTTGGCAAGACAAGAGCGATGAAAACACAGTACCACATTGACTGTTGGGGAGTAACTGTGCATTAATCTGCTGCAGCTCACATTGCTGTCTAATTTATCAGTGCACCAGCTAATTTACAAATGGGAGATTGGCATTCCCTGTGCCCCAGGGATGAGCTATGAAAGGAACTACTGCCACATGGCTCAGGCAAAGCACAAGGGATTATAATGACAAAACATGGCCTCACACACTGGGGTTTCTTTACCACAGAGCTTTTTGGTTAACTGCCCTGTTCTCTCACCTTGCTGCCAGTTTTGAATCACTGGGCAGCAGCCATGCATTAACCTGCTGGGAGCTGCCCTGTATCCATGGGTAGTTCTCCAGCTCAGCACTTGTCAAACAAGAAATTTAGTCTCCATTAACTAAAGGTCTGATTTTAAGGCGAGTGTGTTAAACTGCATCAAATGCTGCTGGGGATACTCACATTCACAGCTACTTTAGTCTTAATTAGGTTCATCTTAATCAACTTTCAAATCTAGGCCATTTTAGCTGTCCACGTATGTTTAACACCATTCAACCACTGGGAAACTGAATTCAGTTTTTTTCTTTGGGTACAAACAGACAACCAAGTTACAGCATACCACCTGAGTCATAGTAGATGCTCATGCTCACCCTGTAGCCCTTCACAAATGTGACATCTGACACATTAACACAAATACCTCTCCTTGAGGTTTAAATGAAGGTTTTGCCTCACAGCTGCAGTGAGCAGGAGCACCTGCAGCATTAGCTCAGCTCTTGGAAATAGGAGAATTTGATCAAGCCTGTAGGATGAATAGAGAAATGGCCCCAGTAAATGCATACATGATGAAATGACGTGTACGCTCTGTGGAAAGGACATACTTACTCAGTCAAGCAAAGTCAGCTGGGGATCATTTTATCTACACTGAAACAAGACTCTTTTCCATGAAGCGAGTGTCCACATGGCATCCGGCTTTGGCTCACCTCCTCCCCCTGGGAAGGGGGACATGATCATGAAGGCTGCTTTGCAGTACACCCACAGACTCACTCGTGGGACCTCACACATTTATCACATAGAGACATCCTCAGCCTCAGCGTGACAATGGTTAAGTGCAGCTGTGGCAGCTTGTAATTGGTCTCACACATACACACTCAGGGGTGCCCCAAGCATTAGGGGAAAAGCCTTCATCATTTTCTCAGGCACACTGGCCCTGCCTGCAAGGATGGGCATAGCCTCCCCATCCTCTGCTCACACTGTGCAGCCTAAGGGAGCAGTTTTAGCACAAACTTGCACGAAAAGGGCAGACCTGCAAAGCAGGGGTTTTGAGGCAATTATTTTCTAAACAATTCAGCTGTCCTTCTGCTGCAGCACCTGAAATTGCTACAGAAAAAGTTTTGTTTTCCCCTTCATACAGCATTTTAAAGGATTTTTAACCCAGTGACCTGGTGCACTGCAGTGTCTGAAGTTAATGATAACACAGGAGAGACTTCAAGTGCCTTTGGCTCTTCAAGTGCAAGCAGGGATGGAGAAGCCCTCTGAAGAGACCTGCCATGCCCATTGGAAACCCTCCCATGATCACTTTTCTTGACATTTGCTGGTGTCCTGGGCACTGCCAGAAGCACGCAGCTTAGTGGGAGCCGTTCACCAGCAGAGCCAGAGACAAGGTGGATGACTGTGGCACAGCAACAACAAGTGTGAGGCTCCTTGGGAAGGCCTCTGCTCATCCTCGCCAAAAGAAACAGCTGAGGATGAGCCTGCACCAACATGGCCAAAAACGGTTTGTTTGCTCAAAAACCATTGCAAGCCATGAGCTGGAAGAAGGTGGATAAACAAAATCATCAGGGATGGTGAGGTGCAGCCTCATAGAAAGGACTGTGCTGTACATCCTGCAGCCGGGCACAGCATGGAGACCTCTCAGCCTGCACCAAGGCGCAAACACAGCTGGTGTAGCCCAGCTCGCAGCACACCACTGCCAGTGCAGAGCCCTTCGTAAGGGTGTCCTACCCGTGGTGGGAGAGGCAAAGTGCTTTGGCTGTAGGAAACCTTGGGTTTTCTGTGCTCCCCTTCAGCACAAAACTCTCACCATCAGTGTGATACACGGGTAGTTTCACTGAAGCAAAGGGGGTTGCTCAGCCCCCATAGATTTTGCTGAATTGCAGCCTGTGTTCATGCTATGCAGACCAGTGTTTCCAGGTAGAACAATCTCTGGGGAAAAACATACCCATGATCTCTTGTCCTAAATAATGGGCTCAGATACCATTATAGGAAGTGACCAGTAAAATTCTGTAACTGAAGCATTTTGGGCAACTCTCTATATGAGCATCAGCATAGCACAAGAAAAGATGTCTTTGGGGCTTCCTCTGAGAGGACTGTATTGGCTCCCCTAAATGTTGGAAGCAGTTCAGGTACTGGAAACAGCTCTAAATCTCTTTCACATGACAAGTGAAACCCTTGAACTACCTTGTATAACCTATATTTTTTTTCCTTCTTACAAGAAGATTCATTGACCTGAAAGAAGGATTACTAACTGAAAGACATCAGATTTAGGCTACCAGGCAGAAATCCTTACTAATCTTGGCTAATCTTATGCCTGCTTAAACTCTGCTTTCAAAAATTCCTGTTCAATCACTTACAAAACAATCTATATTCAAAAGACAGACTGTTGTCATTAATTGCCTTTATCCCTCATCATATCTCTCTCATCTGTCTTAAAGAAAAGCTTAACTCCCCAGTTAAAAGTTTTCCTTGGACTTAATGGTTCACGGAGAACGGGGAGTTGTGGCCTGCATGGGGATGGTGAGGGCTGCATTGCATTCCCAGGGAGAAGTTTGGTTCCCTGCTCTGCCACAGACCTCGGGTCCCCCATTAGCTGATCCCCTGCGCTTTCTGTCTCCATGTCCCTCATGTGTCCAGTGAGGGCATGGCGCCTCACCAGATGGACGCAGGAAGCAGAAATACTGCAGGGTGCACTAGCGTTAAAATAATAACAGTCTCAGACCCAGGAGTCCAGAAGTCCCATGGGACCCCTTCCAGGAGAAGAGGACAAAGCTCTCCACTCCTTGTATGGGCATTACAAAAAATGATTTCATGGCCTATTTCTCTGCCATCTGGCACAAACCAACCACTCAGCAGGGACCTCGCAGGACTGAGGTGCCTCCTCCAAGAGGAAGACATTCACTTGCTAAAATACATATAGCATGAGACCAGGGGCTGCGCACCTTCCTCTCTGCCACCCTGCACCCTTGCAGCCATCCTGCAGTGCTGCACAGGGTGCGTGCCAGGTCCCAGGGCCCCGCTTTGCCCACGCATGAGGGCTGACCCTCTGCCATGGCAGGAGGCAGAGGCACGGTTGTGCTTCACACCGCATCTCTCTGGCAGACGTGACCACACAGGCAATGGCACTAAATCCCCGTCTGACATCTCAGCCATTCTGGATGCCATTAGAGGCAATTTTCTGTCCAGCTGCCTATTTTAATGGGATGTGCACTTAAACAGATTCACCCTTTCAGCTTCACTCTACAGAGCCTTCACTCTCCAGTCGCCACCACTCCCATCCCAGGGAATTACAGTGCACTCTGTGTTTCTCTCTTGCAGGCAGACACGTTGCCCAGAGAAGTAGCTCTTGCCAAGAAAAGTGTATAATCTCGAAAGCCACCTGCTCAGCTTTCATTCTTTGAACTCCCTACAATCAGTTTGCCTTTCCCAGGAGAAAGTGCAACTGTTTTCAGTGCAGGAGGAAACAGAGAATTCATGATGTGCTGTAAGAGCACAGCCAGTTCCAGGGAAATGGTTAATTTGCCTCACCGAGGGGACTGATACCTGTTATGCAGGAGCAGCAGAGACACCCTAGGATCCCCGATGCTGACCTTCCAAATTTCATGTTGCTGTCCTTGTGCCTGCTTCAGTCTCTTAAAGATTATCTTCATGCTCCCATCAGGCCAGGTTGCAATGTCAGTACCATACAAAAAACCCCTTCCTGACAGGTCTCCATTTCCTCCCTGTGGCTTTGTTCCTGCCAGAAATGCCGCTCTGCTTGGGACGGGGTGTCTGGCATTTCCTACAGGGGATTCTCTTGGCTCATCACCCCATGGCAAGGCAACGGTCCACCTCAGGCCCCAATGCCCGAGGCAGCGAGCACAAGGCCTGTGGAGCTGAAAGCCACCACTTCTCCTCATCCTTTGAATTTTGCAGATGTGAGGGTTCAAACCATTTAACATCACAAAACTGTTCTTCGCAAACAAAGGCAGTCTCTGCCCCTATGTCTTTAACCTGAATCCCCACAACTCTGCCATCATCTTTCTTGGATTTTCTTGGTCAAAGAACGCAAAAGATGAGCAAAGAGATACATCACTTGGCCTTGTACAAGGGTACACCTTGTGACAAGCTGTCACAGGTAGCTGTCTTTTATGCAGATAAAGGCTTGGTTTCTCTTCAAGGATTTCTACTACCAGTACTTGTAAGATATGGCATGAAGCAGGCACTGTTAGGATAAAACTACTCCTCTCCTAAAGTGGGCAGCTAAAACAGGTGGGACAAACTGCTGCCTAAAAATACCTGTTTCAGCACTGACAACAGAGAGGGTTTAGCTGCCCAGGAAGACCTGACTTGCGTAAGATAGCTGGCAGCCCCATGCACAGAGTTGCTGCTACAGGCAGTGGCCAGCACCGCTGTCCCCAGGAGCCCACCCTGGTCTCCCCGTTAGGCTGAGATGCTGCTAATTGTGTAGCTTCTCCAAGTGGGAACCACTCTCGGGGAGCTCCCAGTGGTTGGAGGGTACCACACAGGGATGCACTGAGCCTCTTCCAGCATGGAGCTTCTCCAGGGTACAGCTCAGAGCACCATCTGTGTCCCACTTGCCTTCTAGCAAAAGGCAGGTCTTACCACTACCTGCTCCCTTGGGTACTAGGGACACATGAGCTGTTTTTTCTCACTGGATAGCTGGGATCCAGAGGCCCCAGCATGTAAGGCTGCCCAATAAAAATTCCTCACCAGGCCTAAGGCTCTTTCCCATGCGCATCATTACTAAATACTGTTTAGTCAATTTTCACATTCAATTCACATAAATAATGGGAGAAATCAAAACTGGTGCCATTCTGTCTTCATTAATGCTGTCGTCTGACTCCACATCGGAGACTTTCATCTGTCCTTAATTTGATGCCTGGTAGAAACATTTTTCCTGTGGACATTTGTGTTCATTTGATGTTAATTATGACCTTTAAGCATTAACAGAAAAAATCCCCTGGCAACAGCCTCTGCACAAAGAGAGTGTGACAGACCACGGTGTCAGTTTTCACATAACACATCTCCTCAAGACCTGGGAGGGACAATTCCAACTGCAATAAACCTGTAGTTGTGATTCAATCACCTTGCTGGGAAATAACAAGTTAGAATCAATAACAAAACAAAACAAAAGTAATCCTCTTCTATGGAACTGACACACCCTGGCACAAGCAGAAGCATCGTATCTGGTACTGCCATTCAATGGCATTAATTCTCTGCACGCATTGTAGCTCTTCTTACACATCCTGTGATGGCAGAACACTGCTGAAGTAAGAGTTCGCAAAAGTTTTCAAAGCACCCGGTGGCAGGGGCCAAGCAGGCCACGATGAGAAACGCAAGTATCAAATGCAAACAATTTAGATGCAAGTTGATGTGTGGTTTTCCGTATCTCAGCAAAGAGGTCAGCTGTGCCAACAGACGGTGCCCAGCTCACTGATAAGTAACTCAAGGTAACACCTCCGTCCCAGCACGCTGTCTGGCAGATGGAGCAGAGCTCTCCCTGCTCCCGGAGGGCTCTCCCTGCTCAGCCCTGCTGCGCTGCCCCAGGGACAGAGCTCTGCGGATGGCCTCGGCCCAGGGAAAAGCTTTCTGTTGCAAAATGGTCAATATGGCACAGGTCTGAACCACCACAGAGGAGCAGAGCATGGCAATGATAGAAGTTTTCACAGCTCCTGACCCACAGATACACCTGGGCTTGCTGATGACCCAGCCTGCTGGATTGCAGGTGGTCACTCACACACATCCTGCTTCCACTTAGACCCTAAATACTGCAGCAGCCTTTCCAGAAACACAGGATCAGCTTCTGCTTGCTGTAAGGGATATGTGCCTCACAGCAACTCCTAACCAACCTCAAACACAGTTTGCGAACCTGAGCCAATCTCATGGAGCTGGTGTTTTGGGTTTACTCTGATGACAATTCTTCAACTTTGCACTCAATCACCTCCAAAATGTTTTGGCTGATCTGACAAGAGGGTACCCTACCACGGCATCAGCTGCCCCTTGCTGTACACCTCTAGACTGTTTCCTTGGCCAATACATCAAATACCTAAGAATAACTCTGCCTGCCACCCTCCCGCTCAGGAGTTGGGACAATGTACCACTTGCCTTGGTGAGGCAGCGAGCACCGGGAGGCTGGGACGGGCCTCAGCAGGAATCAATGGACCGGTTTGTGTGGGTGCCCAGCTACTCACAGACAAGATACAGGTGAAATGTAGTCACAGCATTAGCAGGTAAAATTACAGTTTGGCTTTGGTGGGAACTGAGCCTGCTCACGCTGCGGTTGGTCTGAGCCTCCTAAAACCGGCCTCACCAGGTGGTCTCTTGAGTGAGCAGCCCCACAGCGAGCTGCCACCAGCCCAGGGCAGCCCCATACATCCCAGAGAAGGCTCCCTGAGGCCCTGGGCTGGGTGCCTGCTGGTCCCACACAAAAGCATTGCAGAAATAATTTCCTTCTCACTGCTTGGACTCCATAAAACCTAGAGACCACCAAGGAGCACAAAGGAAAGGAGCAAATCAGACATCCTCTGATGCTGAGGGGAAGCCGGTGGCACGGCTCAGCTGTAGCTTAGTTGCCCTGGCTTTGGAAACACCTTGTGCAGGAAGGCTGCTGCAAACCAGCACAGCACGGCTGAGTCAGGGCCCATGAATCCTGACAGCAAAGGCAGGAAGGACAGTACATCAACACCAGCAAGCAATGGACTTGCCAATATCAATACGTTCTTCAATACTTTGTTTCTGCCTCTCCAGGAGACTCAATTTCTTCATTTTTCACTTTGGGAGAACACAGCTACGAAACGCAGCGGTGACTGATCCTTTGGCCTATTTGCTTTGTGCAGGAGAGAGCAGCAGCACCACTTGCCCTCTCCTCTGTGCATGGCACGCTAATGCTGCAACTGCAAAGCTGCAAAACTCCTGCTGCGCTTTGCTGCCAGTACCCTTCTCCATCCATCAGCATCATAAATAATCATAGCAGCTCCTGCTGTCTGGTCTGAATCATAATTTGTATCTCGTTTCTAATTGTATTATGTGTAGCTGGTCCACCAGGCCCTATCTGAGGAAGCATACAAATAATTCATCTGTATTCCTCCATTCTCCTCATACGTGCTCCCTGACAAGCCAGATTAATACCTGTCTTTGTCTACTTCTAATCTCATCTCCATCCTCTATACCTAGTATCTTATTTAGCTGAATTTTCAGCTGCCATCTGAAATTAATGCTTCACCTGGCATATTCAATGTCTTCCTGTATTCTAAACTCTTGATTAAATACACTTCAGAGACTGCAGATGAACTATAGGCATTCAATCAGGTTGACTTTGAGGACCAATACTTTTGGGTCAAAAGAGATCATCAGTTTTGTTTTATGAAAAATAACACCTGATACATTACAGCAAGCAGAAATAGCTGTGATGCTCTTGGTGGCACATTATATCACTGAAGCACAGTAATTTTGTGATTTTGCATGCCAGAGTCAAATGAGGTGATTTAATGAGCTGTCACTTAAAACTGATTGACACCCGCAACTGCGTTGAACAGCACTCCTACCCACTGGGCCACAACGACAAGCTGCTCGCATCCAGTGTCATCAGTGCCGCAGCCCCACCTGCCGCAAACACGCCCAGCTCTGGGAAGGCTCCGGTGGTGGGAATGCCGCTAGGTCCCAGGGCCCAGGGCCGCAGACTCTCCCGTCCCCTGAGGGTTTCTCCCACAGCCACCCTGCAGCCACGCTAATCTACGGGCCAGGGATGGGACCGATCGCCATGGCTGCCATGCCCCCAGCCCTTGCAGAGATCTGTGCAAACTTCTGCTAATGGAAAACAACCCACCGGTTACCAACCTGCTCCCTGACCAAACCGCCACCGCAGGGAGGGCGATGGCTCCTCCTGGGGGCTCTCAGCCAGCACGCACCCAGACAGACCCCACAACCCAGCACCCCTCCCCACACGCGACCTGCTGACACGCCACCTCCTCTCCATGCTCACTTACTTCTGGCCTCAACTATCACATTTGCTTCCCAACCCTATTATATTCATGTCTTAATAAATGAATGAGACTCTGCTGTGCAGTTTAACAGGGAAAACACTTCTAACACCACCAATAACTCAAACTTGCCTTTGCATTCATTTTTCTTCCAGTTTCCAGAGTAGTGTGGTGTGGACTGTGCACAGTGAACTGCTGTCAAACATAACACTGCCTCCTGCTCATGTGCTGTCTGCCGAGATTTTGATTTCTGCACATTTTCTTGAAATTACTCCATGAATATTTTCTGCAAAAGCAATTTATTCACAAACTGTTTCAAATCATCAAAGAGAGTAGAAAATCCTCATTTAAAACATGACCTGTTTGACCAGGAGCATGTTCACGCAATACTCTATTGCAGAGGAACACCTGGTGGGACAGCACTTGCATCACATTTCTGGCCTGGTCGCCCACATCTCAGTTACTGAACTCACATATTCCTCAACACTATTTTAAAAAGGAAACATTTTTTCAGGGACATGCTGTGGAACTCAAATGCAAGACTGCTCAGCCTGAGTCTGTGCAAAGGCAAGAAGGGACCATGGCAGAATAGTCTCAAACAGCACTCATGCTTCAGATCCAGGAAATGCATCCCAGCAGTACTCACCAGCTGCCTGGGGAAACATACTGCCTTGTGCACTGTATGGCAATTTGGAGACAATTTTAGAGGTACAACATTATGAAAACTTTTGGATTTTCATGCCTGCCCAGGGAGGTGAGGGGGCTGACAAGGGAGAGCATTTGGGTGCCTGGTGTTTGCTCTGTTCCCATGTGCACGTTCACTGTGCCCAGATGTTTTCATCCTTCACAATCGCCTTTCCCCTGCTAAGCACTGCACTTCACAAGAACTAAATCTCAGACTTATTGAATGCATACATCATCTACTGCTGCTGTGGTATGAGCTGAGGCCACCACGCTCAGTCCCACAGCAAATGGTGGAGGCAAGAAGAGATTGCTCCTGCGACCCCCTCACCTTTCTTTTCTGAAGCTTCCAGAGTTAGTCCCCTCTGTGAGGCTGCTGTCTGTCACTACAGGAGTGGGACGGAGGCCAAGGAGGCTACAACCTAATGTTTTAGTCTGAACAGAGAGATGGAAGAGATGGATTATTATACAGGCAAGCTCCCTCTGTGTATGCAATTATCTGATAACAATCTATTTTGGGAGATGAATCTCAGAAGGAGGAACATGCAAAACTCTCACCTTGTGTGCACTGGCAAGCTGCATTACCCTTTTAAAAATAGGGAATAAAATGCATGAAAAATGATATAGAAAGCAGGAGAACAGCATGGTGCTTTAACTCGTGCTGAGCTCAGGAAAGGGAGGGGGAAGGGATCAGCCCTGCTGGTCATGCCAGCACATGAAATTTGGTAAAAACTATTCCTGCTGATTTAAGACTAATCAGGCCTGTGAACAACTGGACTAATTCAGCCTCTTTCCATGCCTCATGGCTGGATTCCTTCATGCACATAAGCAGCAAAATCCAAGTGAAACCTCTGCATCCACCTTTCTCTCTTGGGCCCCAGTGCCTAACACACAGGTAGAGGTCATGCTGCAGCCTTGTGCCCCAGGGAAGGTGCTGCTGGGGCCCCTCTGAGCCACCCACCCCGTCTTGGCTTGGGAAATCTGTGGAAACTTAACACCTTTCAGGTGTCTGCCCCTCTGCCATGCTTGACCGAAGGTGCAGGTTGGTAGGGGCCAGACACACAATCACGTGGGCAACGTGCCCCTGCGCACTGGAGGAAGCAATGCCCTCAGGAGAGGGGAGCAGGTCATGGCCCAGACCTCCTCGCATGTGCTGGCTCCCCGGCACTCACCAGTGGTGGGAAGACTTGGCAGATACTGGGGTTACGGGACAGGCCAAACACAGTGCCTGGATGTTCTCCTGAGAGCACCAGCACACTCAAAGGGGGTTCGGAAATGTGTAACCTAATCTGTGCCTGGGAAGGAAAGCATCACCAGTCTTGTCTTACAGATGAGAGAATGACGCAGGGAAAATAAGTAGTGTAAAGATGTAGGATTTGGTGGCAGAACTGAAATGAGAATGCAGGTGGATTTGCTTCTGTACTCCCTCTGGCAGACACCTCCCCACACCAGTCCCTGAGAGCTTCTCTGATTTCTAGTTGCTAAAACACACTGTAAACAACTGCAAATACCTGTAACCCTTTCCTGACATCACTTCCCCAGAAGTGATATAGATAATATCCACCCATTCAGGTGGGACATCAGACAAATTGTACCAGCACAGGGCCCAGAGAAGGTGGTTGTGCCACTGCAAGAAGCCAGGCATGTCATGAAACACTTCTCAAAAGGCCAGGCAGTCAGTCCCCTGTGTGTTGTTGCTGTTGATGCTGGATATGAATTTTCCATGTGTTCTCCTTCAAGGCTGAATTTTTATTACTCCGACTGCCACTTCGCCATCCACTTCCACTCCCAGTGACTTCAAAGGGGGGCAGCTTTTGCTGCCAGTCCTCTCTTCGTGCAGGAGGAAGGGTGGAGCTGCTCCGGCTGTGAGACTGTGGGCGCCAGGGCCAGGAGCGCCCAAGGTTTTCTACTCCCTGTATTTTGGCACAGAAAGCCACACAGCGTGACTTTGGCACAGGACACAACATGAATGCGAAACACGGCATGAAAGCTGTGTGTGTGCATGCTACGGGATTTCTGTCCAGCCACTATATTCTGGTTCTACAGATACATATAGAGTGAGAGCTATGTGGTACCCCTTTCCACATGAGCAGAGAAAGCAAGCTCTTCTCTATGTAATTTTGTTTGTTTATAACGTCAGAGGAGGAAGGAGGACTAGAAGGTATTTTGCCAGCAGTTCCTGTACAGACATTAGGATAGGCTTTTAAATTGAGAAAATCAAGATATTTCTACGTTTAAATGAAGCACCAAAAGGCAAGCCACTCACCCTTCCTTGAAGCAACCTCTCCCTTCCGAGGGAAAGGTGCTTTCTGAAGGCTGATGCTTCACAACTGGTGGTGCTAGGTTAACAGTTTCCATCCTCCCTAACTGTAAATACTGAAGGCCAAGTATTGTTTTTCATATAAACACAACCCATGATGAAATCAGGAAGGTAATCCAGGAGGTCAAAACATGAATGTACACTGACACCACTGGTCTGGGCTTTATGTCTTGCCTGAAACACAGAAGACACCCCTCTCCAGACCTCAGTGAAGGCTCATCTAATGGAGAGATAAACAGAGGATTTAGGGCTGGATCTGAACAAGTATGGCAAGCTCTACTGAAATGGTATTGAAGGCATCTGAATTATAGCCTCTGCAATAATACAGCTCCTATTAGAGCAGGACCTTCTCTCAAGCAACTTACCCGCTCTAACCCACCTTCATCCAAGTTTCACTGGTTACCTTCTGTGTTAAATCACTTGAAAAACATGGGTCAAAGTTGTTTCATAGCTTTACTCTCTCAGTAATGTGCAACATGAACATAATAGTGTTATTAAGAAGTCAAAAATAACTTAACACAATAGCTATATAAGATTCTCCAATGGTCAAACTTTCAGCAATTACTTTTTGTTAAGTTCAGAAAATTAGCATATTTGTTAATCAAATTAATTTAAAAAGTAGCTTTTCAAAATAAAAGCAATGCTTTAAATAAATATAGTCTTTTTTATAACCATAAAACACTTAGTCCTGTTAAAGGTAACACAAATACTACACTCAAGCACAGTACTTAAACAATTGAAATGAATGTTGTGAGCATACATGAGTTGGACACTTGGGAGGGACGAGGATGCATTGCTTCATGATGTTCTCCCGTTTCCTTTCTACAGTGACACAAAGAGCATCCAATTCTCAGAACTACCCTAAACATATGACATGTGTCAAGATATTTGTAACTGCTGCACAAAAATGCTGGTACCCTGTTTTTTCCCCAAGCTATTTCTCTACACTACATCTGTAGCCATTCTGCAGCCTTGCTTCAAATTTCTAGCTCAGTGTAATTCTTAACCACAACAACGTAAGACCAGATCCTGCTTGCTTCATCCAACTGACTTCAACATCTAAGCAGAAGGCGGCAAGCAAGATCTGACCTCTCGCACCTCTTGCTGTAAAGCTCACAGTTCGTGAAATCTGTAAAACCTCCCTTCCAATACTGGCACCTCTGGGTGTTTCAGAATGGCCTGAAGCTCACCTTCAGAGTTCACGATCACCGAAGGATATTCACAGCTTTCCTCGTAACTATGGGGCTGACTAGCTATGTTCATTACTACACGAGTTAATGCCTATCAGCAAGGACTGTAGCTGTCCTGCAGATCTACAAGGTAGCAATGACTTACTGGAATGAAATAAATCAGCTAGTTCTTAAGTTAGTACGCGCTATCTGGGTGTATCCTGAAAAACAGTTTGCTAAAATTCAGTGAAATATACACCTCAAATCTAACCATAATCTATTCAGCAACTCTGACCATTTAATATCTCTTTTACTTGGTTTGAATTGTTCACTAAAAATCACGTTCAGGATCTGGTTTTGCCCTCACAAAAACAGCTGTTGGTAACATTTGTTGTTGTATTTTGTTTGTTTGTTTAAACAACGTAACAGTAATGTAACCTATAAGTTAAATGATAAAAGCTGGAGAGTAAAATAAAGCACAAAACTGATACAAGTACTCTCTATTTGTTTTGATCTTCAGAATGAACTGCCTATTCAAAGATGACAAAGGAATAAATTAGCAAATGGCTAATGTAATGCACGGAAGGGCGTCTACAGGATTTGCATGTGCGCGCGCACACACACACACACACACACACACACTTGCATACAGACAGCTTGGCTTCATTAGAAATCTCACTACCAGAGTCTAACTTAGATAAATTAACTGCATTAAAATACTGACATTGTGAGGATTTTAATACTATCAACACCCTGTAGAGGGCATTCCTGTGTGAATTTTTAAATGCTTTAAAAAAATAGTTTAGAGTTATTGAAATCTGTGACAAATGCAACAGCTCTGCCTCCCCTCACAGCCTCCCGTTCTCATCTCCGGTATCCTTCTCCTGTATTGCCTCCAGGCACCGTTTTGACTTGGCGTCTGTGTGCCCGCTTCCAGTTTTGCTCAGTCCGCACGACAGGCACGCCAGCTGGATCTGCTTCATGTTCTCCAGGGCTTCGTTCTTGGCGTTCTTCAGGAGATCTCCTTGGCCCTGAGGATGCACAGACAGACACGCAGGAGAGAGTCAGGGATCGCACACATTGCTCGGGACCGAAAGCAGCAATACCGCTCTTGTGTCTTGGCCATATTGTTTGGTGCTGTGGAACAGGTCCCAGGTCCTGTCTCAAATCCCCTCTGCCCCCTGTGAATGCCAGCCCCTGAGGAAGGGACTGAAGACCCTTCTGAAGCCTGGCACTCAGCTCAGTGAGTAAGGCAGCAGCCAGCACAGTGGACAGGGTGAGGGGGACAGGCACCAGACTCCCCCCACTTCCAGGTCACCCCTTGGGAAGTAATTTGGGCCTGGCCTTAAGGAGCCCCTGGGCAAAGGCATTTGCTCTTCCACAGTAAACAGCGAGGACCTGCCAGGGACCGGGCAGCGATGACACATGGTACCCCCTTCCCGTGCCACTGCTCCATCCTTGTGCCCTGGCATCAGCTCTCACATGGCAATGGCCGCATGTCTCCAGCCAGGGGTCCCCTACAAGCTGCGAGACCCTGGTTACCCACCCCTCCTTGCATCTGAATTTGCTGCCCAGCCTCGGGCCCTCCACTGGCAGAGGCAGGCCAAGCTGTGCACCTGTATGAAACACAACATCCTGTAGTGCTACAGTGAATCCATCGGAACCATTTTATGTGGGACCTTAGAGCAGGTGAATGGGAATGAGAGACTTCAAGAGCAAAGGCTTGCTTGTGGATCTTCTCAGAGTGTGTAGAGGTGAGGTGACTAACAGGATGTCAATCCAATTTGTAACTATCAGGAAAAATGTGCTACATGAAATTTGTATTAAGGAGTTGGGGTTCAGAAATGCCAAAATGAGCATTTGTGCAATATTGACATGTGAAGTGCCATGAAGCTACAAGATTCTGGTGCTAGAGGATACAAATAAATAAAAGCCAGGAGATGCATCTGGTTATTAAAATTCAGTATCACTAAGAACTTGAGCTGCTCTTCTCCTAATGTCACCCAAAGTACAGCTTAAAGTACACCACCCGCTGCAGCTGGTTATACACATATTCAGAAGGAAGACCTCCGCTGACTGAAATGTCACATTCACATCCCTGCACCCTAAGCTGACCTCCTGCGAACCACGGACGCTTTCTGGGGTCTCAGGGGAGACAACAGATATTACAGCAGGACCTGGGGCACACTCAAGGGGCAACGGATCACCAACCCTCCTTCAGTTTTCAAAACAAACCGGATGTGTTAGACGAGTCACAGCACACCACCTTCCGGTAGTGGGAGCAACTCTCTGCTCTCTTTTTCCCCAGAGCTAAGAGGAAGGATTTATCCCACACCACTGAGCACAGTTGCCTATTCGCCAGTGCCTGGCACCGCACTTGCACTGCCTGAGCCTTCGTAAACAATGCTCACAACGAAGAAACAATGGTGGCTTGCAAGTCCTGCTGCACTGGTAAACACCACGTGGGAACCCACGTCATCCAGGGATGGCAGCCCGCGCCCGAGAACATGATTGCCTCATCTCCTGGTGACATGAATTTGTCCCTGCTGAACAATGCAAATCACTACCCAGATGCTGGGAATCCAACTCAATGTGAGAATTACAGAAAGTACTGGGACTGTGTGAGCGGCTTTGTGCTATTTGGTATGAAGCTCTTTTGAAGAGATTTGTATCTCAGCAGCATGACAGTTATGGGAATACACAGACAAATAGCTTGGGATCCAGCAAGCAGACATGGTTTGAAAAAACAAAACAAGAATAATTTACGTGGCACATATTTCACATAGCTGTGATCCTGCTTTTAGGACAGAGGTTGATCTTATGGTTAAAGGCAGTAGGCAGGACTCCAGGAGCCCCGTAGCTGCCTGACCCCAGTCTTCCTCCCTGTCTGCATATGGCACAGGAATCAAGACGGTGCTGTAGAGACGGGGATGACACACTGCAGCATAAGCAAAGAGATCCAACAGCAGTATCATTATTGACATGATAATGTTATCAAAAAGGGTGGTAGATTCTTCAATATACAAATCCAGTTTTAAATAGTTTGGTTTTAGGATGAAATAGACCCAGCCGCAGTGGGGCTGGTGCTTTTCCTTATCATGCACACAGGACTGAAGACACCAAAGGCTGCATCAATGAGCAGACAAAAATCGGTGTGATGATGCTTTGCAGCCTTAACTTCTCTAATTCAAAACCTGGTGCTACATATTCATGCACAAGAACAGAAAAATCCCCTTAGCACAAGAAGCAACTCAAAAGTAGGCATCACTACAGCACCAAGAGCAACTAAGCCCAAAACCTGGGAGAGTCAGTGCAACAGAGAGGTAAAATGATGACAATGAAGGCCTACTACCCTGAAGCACCTAGTGTCCCCTTAGTTGGGGTATCTGGGGAAAGACTTCTAGAAGCCTGTCCCCTGATGCAGCATAGCCAGCATTTCCCCGGGCAGTGGGAGCACTCACCCATACCATGCATGGAGGAGGATTTTCTGTCATGCAGCAGCAGAACATGGATACAACTCCATAAGCTGACACAAAAAGAGCTTCAACAGAGTCTATGTCATCTATGTCACCTTCTTCATATCTCCTCTTCCTTCTTGGGGTGAGGGCAAAGCATGGAAATCTTTCTCAGGGTGGTCCACAAACCATATCTTTTCCTAGGGACTCTCTGAGACGCTCGTTTAAGGGAGGCTACTTGGGATTTGATACACCCCTGCTTGGAGGATGACAGCCTGAGTCCACCCTGCCAAGACTCATATCTGAAGTCCCCAGAAGCCAAGGGACTTCACACCCCATGTGAGGGCGCGGAGCCACCCGCTCTCCCTTATGCATATTCTGATTTCACATTTAAGTAACCAGGCAATTCAGATTACAGATTTCATCTGAGGCAATGCACAACATGTCTTCAGGTTCCAAGAAGAAAAACACTCCTCCTGAGCATACTTCCAATATTTTGAAGACATTCTTATTTTACAGTGATCTAAAAACAGAAATGGACTTATCAAAATAGTGCCATTCCATTCATGTATAGACCAATTGATTTATGTCTTAGTCTCCTTGTATCTTTTAAACAGCTGGTTCATTTGAGCAAGCCGAAGGAGCAAAACTGATTTTGAATCATCTGTCACAAGAAAATTAACGACAAACCAGCCCCCTCTGACAGAGCTGTCATAATTCTAGAAACACCATAAAAAAAAAAGAAAATCTGTGAGCATGCTCTGTTTGAAAAGCCATCTGTTTGCTTTGAAAAACTGGCTGTGAGCATAATCCACTTAAGAAAAATGTCAGCAAAATTGTGTCAACACCTTAACAAACTAAATACTGAATAGAAGCTGGAGTAAACTTTACAAGTATAATTGCATTGAAATAACCTTCATAAATCAGTCATTGTGATCATCTCTGTCCATAGAACAATCCTCTTTGCCCTTACAAACAAAGAATCTCTCTTCCAGACAAAGAGAGATCACAATGGTCCACTTTGGCATCTATCTATCTATCTATCTATCTATCTATCTATCTATCTATCTATCTATCTCCCTTCTGCTATTGATATCATCAGCCTTCCTGAAAATAAATACTTGTGAGAAAGGTTAAACTCAGCATTTGGCAGGATGCTAAATTAAGCCAGAATAGATTAATTGAGTGTTCTACTTGAAAAACTGATCAAGGGGCCCATTTCTTTTTAGAGTTAGGGAACATTAAACGTCAGGTTTCATACACCTAACTACAACTAACTACGGAGCCTCAGCACAAATTAACATTATAGCACAAATAATGCAGCTTGTCAAGCAACTGTAAGATTATAAGCCTTTACCTTGACAGGCTCATGCTACTTAGAAAATATGGATAATCTGACATGGCTTTAAATATTGCTCAGTTTCAGTGTCAACCCACGAAAGGCTGTAAGAAGCAGAAGTAGTTCTAGACAGACACTGGCAAGGGCCACAGATGGGACAAATTCTGTATGTTTTTTTTTAATTATTTATTTCTTTTGCCAAATCAAACTCCTAAGTTTTTATGAGTCAAGAGGACAGCTCAATATATCTAACAACAACCCAGACTCTGAGGTTGGGTAAATGAGAGGAGAAGGTGGGTTAGGTAAATGGCATCATTTTGTGTTCGACTCCACAATATTATTTTTTCTAATATGTTGCATGTATATTGCTACATAAATATAAATCTATGGGCATGGGTATGTACATTAATAATTCATATTTCTATTCTTGTGCTTTCTAGGAAACACCCTGCGACATGTAGGTCACGATGCACTGCTAGTTCTGGGCACCCACCAGCACTGGGGACCACGGCTATCGCACAGGCAGGACCTGAAGCCCCGCGTTGGCAGCTGCCCGCCCCAGCACTGGGGGGCTGCAGGAGGGCCCTGCAGGCCACCACTCGCCTGTGCAGAAGCGAACTGCACTGACAGGTTGCCCCATGCGAGCACCTTGCTTTACCACTGGTGAAGTGGAAAATCCTGTGTTGAGCAATAGGGCCTTCTCGCCATTCAAAACTGGCTGTGTTTTCAGGGAGGCTGAAACTGGGGCTGCGAAGGCCATTTTGTAATCTGCTGCTTGCTAAAGCAGACGGTTGCTTATCTCCTGGCAGACACATTCTCTGACAGCACATTAGGGGAGCTTTCCTCTCTGCTCCTCCAGGGCTGAGTAAACAAACAATAAATATCAGAGGTCTTACTGCCCATGCCACATCATGCTCATGATATTACTGTTATTTTTTAACTTTTTCTCAAAGAAACAAGGTCTTACATTATTATTTAATCACAAAATAAAATCTCCAGAGGCTACCAGTGGCCACCAGTTTGGCTGAAAAAGCCAGACATGGCCAAATAAAACAACCACAAGCATTGTGTTGCTTCATATTTCAAAGGTAACACAAGTAAGTTAACGGCAGCAATAGTCTGTGCCAAAGGATTCGGAAAGCAGAAATGCTGGAGCTCTGCCGTGATACTGGGATACTTTGTGTGGAGGCAGCATTTATCATAAGGGGTGCATTTTCCAAGTGTCATAGTGGGACTTTAATTGTGTTTAATATTAATAAGGAGGCACACAATTAAATGATCGCACATGGCTTTGAAAATGTAATCCTGAGGAAGAAATCATTAATGAAATGATTAGGCTGCTGTGTTAAACTTATTACAAAAAGCAGATATTTTTCCATGTCTCCTTCAAAGTTAAATGTGGGAACAATTGATACGAATTTGATTATGATATATCCACATTTCAGAACAGAGTACTCAAAAACCATACAGAATTTCTGTATCAGTGCAGACTTTAAAAACCCACCCTTTTCATTATTACTGTGTTTAGCTTGTCAAGAGCTTTGCTTTATTTTCTGTGACAGAGATCGTAATGCACATGTTGGCATGAAAAATTTCTGTACACAAAGATTACACACAAAGCTTGTAATCACTTCTTGCACACTGAAAAATAAAAGAATTGCAAAAATGAGTTGCCCCACAGGAAAAACAGAGGCCAAACGTTACTTGACCATTTGTTTTAAACCCTTGCATAGCAGAAATTCACTTCCCATCACAAAAATAAAAAGGCCACAAATATAAACGATGGCATTTAAATAGCACTCCTTGTGCTTCTGGTGTATCATTTAAGGTCTGGGTTTTGGGGGTAGTTTCCCACATACTCGATTCTGAACCAAATGCAAGAACTTGTTTCTACCTGGCTGAAACCAGTAACAGCTTATCCAATGAGCAAATTGGGCGATCCAACCGAGCCCTCACTGAGGCCTGAGTCACCGCGTTTCTCGGTGTTTGCTAGTAATTTCAGACGTCAAACTGAGCATCTCATTTTGGTGTATCAGCGTGTTACTGACAGCCAGAGACCTTCTCTCCCATTTCCCAAAGCAGGATCTAGCAAAGATTTGCAAGAAGGAAATAGAGCTGAGAATCAATTATATCACATAGAGAACAGATCTGAGATGTATGAAAAAGAAAATATCCACCCAGGGAAAGGCAGTCACCCCTATATGAAGTCTTAAATCTCTATAAGCAAGAGCAGGAAAGAAATTATTGTAGAATAGATTGTCATGTGCAGCTTTGGCAGAAGGTTACAGGATAAAAACAAGATGAACATGAGTTTTTAAACCAGCATTAAAATTGAATCAAAGGTTGTGCCAAGGTCAGAAGCTCTAGGGCTGATCTGCTCAACACATTGTAGCCAGTAGCTGGGACACCTAGGACAGCAAGGATGAGGAAGAAGACAGAGAGGAGGAATAGTTAACAGAAACAATCTCCTAGTATTTCTGTATCTAACCCTGATTACTCCTCACTTCATCCTTTCTCTGTTTATTTCATGAACCAGCTGTATTGATGCTGCCTCCAAGCTTTCCTGCCTGTCTCTCGTTACACCGGGGGCTGAGCAGGTTCAGAGAGCTGAAAGAAACTCAAGTTCATTTCTCCAGGAAAAGCACCAGGAGCACAGAACTAGCCTTGGCTGCACTGTATTTCCCAACTGTCTTACTACTTAGGAAAAAAATCCTGTTCACACTCGATATTTGCACAAGTCTCAGAAATGAAACCAGACCTGCAAGCAACACGGGTAGCCTCGAGGGCACTCACCTGCTTGCTGAGACACACAGCCCTCAGACGATAGGGCCCAGCCAGCAGCCCCCTGCCAGCAAGCACCTAACTTAAGGACAACTGCTGGGCAAAGAGCAAAGGGGTAACCATCTCTGTAAATGCCATTTACAAAGCATAGTCTCTTTTCCAGTGCAGTCAGTTTTAAGAGCAAGAGAATAATCCCAGCGTTACTTCAGGTGGCTGGTAAAATTCACATGGCAACTCCAAAGCAACCTGGCCAGGAGCTCCCTGTACAAAAGCAGAAGGGGTTCTCAGCAACTATGGCCCCTCCACAGAGCCCATTTGGCCCTGGCTTGCCCTGAGCACCTAGCAGGTTCCAGTGTCCGTCCTTCAAGGCACAGATCTCTGCAATCATAGCAGGTATTCAGATACCGTAGCAAAGGGACGCTGAAGAGATAATTAGAATGAATAAATAAATGATAATAAATAGAATACATAAGTAAGAACAAAGTAAAGTAGGATTCAGAATGGCCCTAACTTAACATCACCTGTGGCTCTAGTGTGACTATTCATTGCAGCCAGGAGCTGAACTACTCTGTTAATGCACCCAGTGGTTTTGTGACTGCAGACAGGTACTCTGGCCCAGGGATGGAGCCTGATGCTAACACTGTAAATGTGGTGTGTTAAGATCAATATCCAGGTCACCTGAAAACCAGCTCTGTCTGATTTTATTTAAACTCCCAAACTAGACCAGTCTGCATTAGTTGCCAGTTGTCCCGTGCAAATTGTCATAAACTGTTAATAAACAAGAAACTGTTTGTAAAGAGGATGTCTCAGACAACTCGAGTGGGTCACCCTGTGGGGGGAAGCAAGGTGAGCTCTGCGGAGGTGGGGCAGTGGGCTGTTTCTCTCCCCCTCCCTCCTGTTGTTGCTCAGAGACAGAACTTGCCTAACTGTGCAGGTACAAGCCAGAGAAAATGAGAACCTTCTGGAACAACCTATTGCGCATGTGCAAGAAAGACTATACGAAGACAATACCCCACATGTGTCTTTGTCGACCCGCGACCTCCGGACCACGACAATGTGGGATCCAAGGGTGGTGATTCTCCTTTTCCTATCCCCTCCTCCTCTCTTTTCTCTTTCTGCTCTCTCTCTCTCTTACTTATTCATGTGTATAAGTTTTGTAGGAGCTGAATTGGGATCAGTTGTTCATTGACTGGTTATTAGGAAAATAGTCTCATTGCCAAAGTGCCTTTATTCATTCTCCTGACGGTTGTCTCCATTCACTTACTAAAGTGGTCAGTTAATAAGAGTCACCAGTACAATTGTTCCTCTGAGTCACTGTGGTCACTCGGCTGGCCCTGCGGCTCTGCCAAGCAGAGACTGGCTCTTCCACCAGCACACAGGCTCTCAAGGAATTCAAAAGATTCACCCCCCCCATAACCCACTGTGTGGGACAAGACACAAACACCAAAACTTTTAAACCAATTTCATTTGCCATTTGGGTCTCACCCCAAAGGTCTGCACTGGAGAGGATGATTAAACAGGGATCTGCAGAGGTGTTCTGCATTAGCCTGGTTAGTTTTCTAGGAGGCTAGTGACAGTTCATTGCGCAGCTAAGCCCAGAGCACAAGGCAGTGACGTGAGCAGTTGGGAAGAGGGAACGGCCACTGCCTCTGCTGGTGAGGCACTCCCCTGAAAAACACCTATGGCATTTTTCACCTTCTTTTCCAGCTGTTGCAAAGGTGCAGTTAAAATCTAAATGGCCGTGCTGGATACCACGAGACAGCCCCCTCGGCACCGCACCAGACAAGGCTCCCCCGTTTATTACAAAACTTCCAGCCCACCGCTTGTATATCCCCAAATCATGCAACACAGCCAAACACAGACCTTGAGGGCAACCTGGGAGGTGGAAATGAACAAAACACTTTCATCATACAAGGAGAACATCAAAAGCAGTCATGCAATTAGCAAAGAAGCAAATACTTTGAAAAACTTCTAATTCTGGCTGCTGGCCTTGCCAGCATGAGTATATCAGTGCCTTGTGCAGCCATGGCAACTTAGGAAAGAGGGTCTGTATTTGTAATTCTTTTAGAGGATTTGCCTAATGAAATAAAGGCAAAGGACATACATGGCCAGCTTGCTCTCTGAAACACAGTCAAGTGCCCTCCCAAACTCTACTGGCCCCAGACCAGAGCCTGAGAAGGAATTAACATCAAGCATTTGCTTGAATACCTAAGTGGCAAAAGCACTCATGCTGTAGCATTCCCTATTGATCTTTAAACAGAACTCTCCACTGAAATCCATGGGCTCTTGCAAATCAGTTGCACTGTATGGCTACTAATCTATTCCTTCAAGCAGGCATTTTATGTATAAAAAGAGTGGGCTTTTATTTTCATTTTTATAAAAAATGCTTGTTCCTTCTCTCTCATCTGGGTGTTTAAATTAAATTACCTTATATCAGGCTGTCAAAAGCAATGAATGTGAACATCGACTGTCTGTAACTGTGCTGCAGCAGGAATTTGCTTTCAGAAATAATGTCATTAATTTGATGTTAGCCATGTGCTCAGCAGTTCAGCTGCTTGTGCGTCTCTCAGGCACTATATCTAGTAGACAGTTTGCAAGCACAGCCACAAATGTACGGACTCCCACTGTCAACCCCTCCATGTTATAAGTCTGCCTTTTTCTGGTGATAAGTTTGAAATCAAAGGGTTGGCTGGGAGCCCAGGAGTGCACAATCAATACTAAGAAAACCCCACATTATTGAAGAAATTTATTTTTGATACGCAGTCATGAGATGGAAGTCAAAGCTATATGTCTAGGCATTTATTTCTTAGTCCTCCTTTGTTCACAAAACCAAATTCCCCACATGTACCAACACCAGCTGGTAACTCCAGTAAAGTCCAGAGAGTCCCAGAAAAACAAAACAAGGTGAAGAAAAAATGAGGCAGAAAGCATAGAATTTTCTTGCATTTCATTTTTCTGAGTAAAAGGACCAGCTGCAGGAAAAGATATGTTTTGTAGCTAACAAAACACCTGCGCAAATCAACCCCTGAGCAAAACAGGTGACTGGGAATAGCTGGCACCCCATCACATCCCTGCTCCCTGGTGCCCTCTGCGCTGACTCACAGCCACCCAGGCTGCAAGCCACACAGTTAACATCAAAATCATGTTCTTCATCACAAGTGTGGACAGCAAAATGTCCCTTAAGTTCATCAGAACCTGGAAAGGATTTACTAACCATCTCTGAGCTGATTCTGTTTTGACTGAAGACAACGGGAACCTGTGCTGGTTTTGGGGTTTTTTTTGGTGGGGAGAGCGTTACAGGAGATGTAGCACACTCACTACTCTCCTTAGACTAGTGTTTAGGATAACAGCTAAAAAAACCATACCTGAAGCTGTGCTTAATGCTAACAGAAATAATCTAATTAAGATGAAATGAAATTATGCCAGTAAGAGCACAGCGTTTCTGGACAGGTAACAGCATACTCGTGCAGTGCTTGTTCCTGTGTGCAGCTCCCTATGCTCTCTTTGTCTCTGAGTAACCGCCTGGCACAAACCCTAATTTCTTAGCAACTATATAGTTTGCAAATCCTCCTGCTGCAGTGGTGGCTGGCAAACATCACCAGCTGACTGGGGTGCAGGAATCTGCAGAAGCCACCCAAGCTCCCCATTTCTACTCGCCCAGATGGGACATGACACCCCTGTGATTTGGCTGCTCTCCTCCCTTTATGTAAGGTGCTGTGGGCAGTCAGTTTCCAACCTGTTCACAAATAGCACAGACCATAAACAACTTTATGCTGAAGCAGAAAGCTTTAAGCTGAGACCAAAAACTCCAAATCCCGTGAAAGGTTAAGTGAAGAAAGAAAAAGATAACACCAAATGCTGTCTAACTGCTAGGAGGGAACAGGTTTTTAGAAGATCCCTAAGCAAATGCTCTGATCCACCTTGTCCCTGTTGGCTGGGACATTCCCTGCCCAGGGATTAGCCCTGTCATTCTGGTCCCCTGCAGTCAGAAGCAGGTTTGTTGGTGAGATGGCCAGTGAGCTCAGCAAAAGCAGAGCCGAGCCACCTTCTCTGCTCACGTTCCCCCAGACAGAGGTCAAAGAGGCTCCTGTGGGCACAGCGGCTGTGGGCCCCATGCACTAACAGGGTTTGTTTCCCTTGCGAGAATCCCAGCCTCCCGTTCCCAGTGCAGATGTGAAACCAAGTACAAACAGGAGCTGGTGTGGTTATTTTTGTAAGCAGCACACTATCCCAGCAGGCAGAGAGCTACCAAAATAAAGTGACTGCGAGGGGAGGAGAAAATCAGGAGAAGTCAAAAACAGGCATGGCTGGACATGAGAACCCTCCATGAAGGATGGGAATGGAGACACAAAGCAAACTGAGTGAGCCAAGCACAAAAATAAGTGGTGCACGATGGGGACTGTAGTTTTTCATTTACACATTCATTGCCCCAAAATGTCAACGAGGGAAACTGAACAAGCATAATTTCCAACTCATGATGCCATGTCACAGAAAATAGAGGCTTTTTGGCAAATTTGAACTCAATTTTTAAGCCTGATACAGAAGGCTGTAGTAATATCTCCACAGTTACTGGTGAGGGTTGAAGAGGATGAATTTAGACTACTCAGCTTCAGATCACCAAGCCGCCTTCTGAAGGAAACCATCCTTCTCCTGATGCTGCCAGCAGCCTTGTGTCTCAGCCCATTCATCCCAGACTGCTAAATTCGGCCCCTTGGGCTGAGTTCTCCAACCCCCCCCACCTCTGTCACTGCTTGAGAACACGAAAAAATTTTCAGGTGCTTTTCAGTGCCTTTATGTGGCTCACCTCCTCCCTGCTGCTAGGTACACCAGCATCGCCAGGTCACTGGTGCGATGGAGCAGGAGCCCAAGTGACACTGAGTGAGAAAACACAGAGCACTTAACTAAGATTATTGTCACTCCCTGCTCTGTCAATTTAGAGCGATCACAGCGGATCAGTAAGGCTCCTCCTGCCAATACAGGACCGTAATACAGACAGTGCTGGAGAAAAAAACTACTATACGGGCCTTTTTAATTTACTCCTCGAAGTCTGACTGTTGTGTCTTTTTAGTCTGCTTTCTCACGTACATAGCCTATCTGACATAAGCAATGCCATTTTTTCCTTTTCGTGATCTAAAAATAAACAGCAGCTGCCACAGCAAGAGAATCACTGGTTTCTTTCTCAGCTTTTCTCCCCAGATGGATCCCATCTGTACCTGGGGAAATGACCCATAAGAAAGGGTCCTTTAGCTCCTGCAGGGTTCATCACCTTGCACTTGATTTCATCTGACCCAGGTAAATGAAGACTGTAGCTGTCAAGGACACAACACACAAGACTGCAGTTTCCCAATCCACTGTTTATAAACCTTACTTCCACCTGCATGCACTTGGGCCTCTCATCGCCCTAGCTCCCATGAAAGTTTTTGGGAACATCTGCCACATTTAGGGCTTATGGGATCTACCTGGGTTGCTGGGGAAGAATAACTGCAAAGCAAATGCCTGGTCTCACTGAACACCTACAGCTTTCACTTAACGCAGTTTATGCCTTTTGACTAACTGTCCAGGCCCTCCCTGTGGATGCATATTGACAATAATCATATATGTTAACACAGAAGTCTTTACTCCACAGCCCTCTACTGCTGGTGGCTTCAGACTACAAAATGGATCAATACTGTCATTGAGTTAAATAGCGTTTTACTTAACCACAGCCCTCAGAATAGTGGTGGGGATGAACATTTTCTCTTTTCAAAGTCAGGAGGCAGTAACGGAAGCTGGACTGGCACAATGAAATGGGGAAGGTCATGCCAGCAAATCTCTGCCTGCTGGATTCAGAGTTCAGCTCCCCTGACTCGTGTAGTCATGCAAGTGCAGAAGTCGTCAAAGGTCCTGGCAAGCGATGGTATAATGCACATCCTAACACATGGAGAGAGGATTCCTATCTATGCTTGGGAGGGAGAAGGGGAGAACTCAGCATTCATACAGAGACATGCTAGCCCCTAGCTTCAGCAATGCACAAGGGCCAGGTATCACTCGGTTATAAAGTGCGAGTACGTTACCAGATTTGACTGAGGCCACTGACAGTGCCAGGGAAAAACCAACCACCATCTTAGCAACGGCAGGGGAGGAAGTTGGAAGATGGAGCAACCGTCAGCTTTCATCAACTCCTGAGCTCCCCCAGGGAATTAGCTTAAATTAGACACCTGTTCCCCCACAGGGAGAAGGGTTTTGTAGATGGTGGCACGTAATTCACATAACAAAAGGAGCAGTCAACTTCCCATCATTTATAAGTGCTGGGAAACTGTTATGTGATCTGCTGACAGTAGCTGTAATGAGCTCAAAATATACCACAAAGGTAATTTTTAGAAGACGTTAAACCTCTTGGCACACACCAAAGCTTACATTCAAACGTAAATGTTTCAGGCTAGCACCAGTTTACAGCTCCCAGAGAAAGGCTCGATTCAGATTTCACAATAAGCAAATGCTGCAGAAAAAACAATGTACAAGCAATCCTCTCTTGATGTTCCCACCATGTACAAATCAGTACCCTGGTCTCTCTCCCTGATACTCAACAGCCCTACACAAATTCAGAAAAAAAGACTGTGGGTGGAGGCTTCAGGCAGGAACTCCCTCTTGCTCTGTCCCACCATGGACCACCCAGAAATGGAGCCCTTCACTCAGACAAACGCTCCTTCATACAACAGCAAGGCACACACAGGTTGCGGAAAGGAGAAGCTCCCCGGTGGCACAAAGACCCATGCCTAAATGAACCAGGGAATCTATCAGTGTAGGGACAGAACGGCTTTGGGTAAAAATCCCCCCAGAGCCTGGGGATTACCCTGACTCAGGCAGGGTGCCCAGCTGACACACGTGCTCCACGTCTGGAGGAAAACAAAGGGGGTTTTCTCTACCCAAATTTCACTAGCCCTGAAGCAATCACAGCTCTTTACCAAAACACAGGATGCTGATTCACAATGGCATTCTACAGTTTAAAACATGAGGAAGACAAAACACCCTGGCAGGCACCATCAGTGTCATCTCTAGGTTGTAAACTGAATTTGCTACATAATGGACATTAAAATACAACTGAAATTATTTAAAAACATATCATGTCTTTCCAATAATAAATAACTATGCGACTGAATCTCTCTTCTCATATACTATTTAAGGGACATCAGTTATCCTCCAAGTTGCATAAAGAGATAACTGGAGTTTTCTAAGCCATAGTCAGTTCCCAAGTCCAAGAAAAAAACCTATTTTCTGTGTCTCGGCATGAGAAATACCATGCTGCTTAATTGACCACCCTGTGGTCAACAGTGAATGTAAGGGAGCAAAGGAAAAGGCTATCCAGGTCTTCAGGGCCATGAATAACCACCCAGGTGAAGCCCCAGGGGACACAGCCAGCAGGGAGGGGGGGGAAGGAAAAGGTCTCTCTGAGCCCCTCACGAGGGCCAGGCACTGGGGCAGGAGCACTGCCTGGGCACAGGCCCAGTGCCACCCCACGGGCCAGGAGAGGACTCGAAGGAAAGGCTCCCAACCCAGCCAGCATGCTGCCTCACTGCGTGTGGCAGGGCTGATGGCCCGGCTTGGATTATAATGTAATTTTTAACACCTCGCAGAGGCAGCTGCTCATTTTCTTTCTTTCTTTGTTAGTGCAGTCATTGACAGATAAAAGCAAGAAATGTGTGAACTTCTCCTGAAACTTATACTTTCATTAGAGCCCTTTTAATTCCTCTGAATGAGGTCATGCTGTCAGATTGGCACAAACAAGATTCCCAACTTCCACATCTTCCAGGTTGCGTTAATTAACTCCACTGCCGGGTGGCAGGCTTTGATATCTGTGTCTCAGATGAAAATGTCACCGTTGCAGGGGAGGGGATGGTGGCAGAAGTTGCTGAAGTTCCTATGCCACTTGCAGTTCCTGCCTTCACTGTCTCCTCCTCCAAGGGATGGGAGATGACACTGACCCAGTTTTTACACCAAAGCAATCCTCCTTTAGTGGGGAACCATCTACAAACATTATTCCATTCAGTCATCCTTCTGCCCCCCCCCTCCCCTTTGTACTACCCATTTTCCATCTCAGTTCTGCTCAGGCACATATACCTGCAGGAGTAGCTCCTTTTCCTCAAAAGATGAATACCTTCAAGGAACTTGCAATCCTACCTGCTGATTTTTCAAATAACCTCCTCATACCTGATAATCTTGTTACCGTTCAAAGCAGCATTCAGAGAACAAACTCTCTTTGTTTTCACACACCACCACCTGAGCAGTATTAATTACTTTTCCAGTTGCACAGTCTTTGGACCAGATGACACACCCCCTTGAAAGAATCTGGCCTTCACACCCAGGTGCCAAAATCCCTGCCAGGTTGGTAGAGACAAGAGACAAGAGCAGCGCAGCTGGGGCGCAGGCTGTGATGGGGTCTGTCCCACCGATGGGAGCCGAGCAGTGCCAGATCCCACACAGCTACCCCGGGGTGAAGTCAGCACGAGTATGGAGTGCAAACTGCATCAGAGGCAGAGACAGCTTTAGAGTCGTGAGAAGTTTAGTCCAGATCAAGGATGGGGAAGAACCAGACATGTGGTGGTTCTCCTGCTGCTTTAGCATGATTTAGATGATACACACAATTGGGATGATGCAGAGGAAAGCGCCGTGTGAGTCTGGGAAGGAGAGACAGAAAAGACCAAGACACAGCGAGGCACAGAGTGGTAACTGAGGCAGGACAGCCAACCAAGCACGGGGCTTCACTGCGCTGCCAGCCTACACAAGGAGAGAGCTAGACATCTATTTTGGCAGACTAGTGCTATTTAAACATCTTGACAAGCCTCCATTTGTGAAGCGACACTAAAATTGGTTTTCTACACACAGCACCTCAGCGTGCCAACCCTCTGCTGGGCTCAAAGCCCATGCTGCCAAGGTGGCCTTGGCACAAGGGGTGCCAGGCACAGCGACCCCGCATGCTCCTGGCCCTGCCTCCCACCACCATCGCTGCAAGGCAATGCACCTCACCCAGCAGGCACAGCCAGGGGCTTGGCATTAGGTCCAGGGCTTTTGGCAATTTGTCACATCACCCAAAATAAAAGCCATATCACAAGACTGCTTGCCATCTATCTCTGGCTTATTTTAGTCAAATACAAGGAAAAGGGGCTAAGCAAGATATCACTCAAGGCTTTTCATACCATCTTTCATTTCTCTAATCTGTTCTTTTTGCCCCAAAGTTACTGTTGTTCTGCATATATATTTGATGGCCTGTCTTACCTCCTATATGCATACATGCACGTGTGTTTGCACACATACAAACCCATCCCAGTGGAACTGAAGGAATAATATTTACATTTGAAATGCAGAACTTTGGATTGCAGTCAAAAATAAAAAAATTTTAGAAAAGGTTTACATCAAAGGAAGGCAGCTCACAGCACTTGCTTTCTGGATGAACTTTGGTGACCCTCCATTTTTGGTCTGTCCTGCACTTGTCCCACTCTGATTGCAAGAGGGTCCTGTCCCTAAACCCACTGTTGTAAACACCTGCAGGAGCAGAGCCCTGGTGCTGAAGGAGGAAAAGGGAAGCAAGAAAAATGGTAGAGACCCACATTTATCCTCAGATTACTCTGGCCATCAGCTCTTTCCTCAAGTACCAAGTGACTCCGGGTCCCTGGGTGCTCCAGACACTGGGTGTCACCATGGAGAACACCACAGCCTCATACCAAGTACCTTCCATGCCAAGTATTTAAGCAGGGCTTAGATCCACAGCAACTAAATATTTATTTTGATTCTGCATTGGGGCAGCAGGAGGAACTACACAGCCTCTCACATGCCCTTCCAGTCCTATTTTATATGCACCCAATAGCTGTTAAAGGCTGGAAAAAGACAGAACGTGGTGTGTGCTCCCTGAATGAACAGAACTATTAATTGGGCTTGGTCCTGTGGGGGCCATGTGAGGTGGAGAGGTGAGTGCTGCTCACCACAAGCACCAGCGCTGCAGGCAGGCGAGTGCAGATGCACATGGATCCCTGTGCCTGGGCAGTTAAGCACTGACTCTGCCTGATCCGAATGCCTGAACAGTCACTTCTTGCCAGTCAATGAAACACTCCTGCTGTGACATTATTCAACAAAACCCTAGGAATAACTGACTAATACGGGACAAAGTCTCTCCGCTTTGTCAAGACATCCTGGGACTTCATGCCCTAACGCTTCTCTTCAGAAACTCACATATCATGAAGGAGCATGAGATGTGAACCCTGGTGGTTGTTGCTCTCCCTTCCCCCATTAGTCCCTGCTGTTGCCAGCATTTGGTACTTGCAGATTTAAGATCGCCTGGGTGGCCTCCATGTATATTTTAAACACATGTGAATATTTAATTTGCTCTAAATCCAATTCATGTCTTGAAATTTTCCTTGGCCAAGAAAACAGAGACCTTGTCAGAAACACCATTAGGGCTTCAAAAGCTCGCAGGGAGCAGCCAGGTACCCAGAGACGCCGTGCTGTACTTGTTTGAGACTGCTCACTACATCCTCCCCGGAGCAATCCTCAGCAGCATGGCTGATGGCCAAGGAGAACAGTATATTCCAGTTCATTAACTAGTACCGCTGAGAGACTGGGATTACACTCCTTTTACCCTGATACAGACTGCTGAAGTAACTTGAGAAGTTTCCATCATGAGATACAACTGACAAAATCCACTGAGACCAAGTGTCTTCTAAAGCGCTCTGGTTCCTGCCTTTGGGCACGGGCAAGTAAGTCAAAAGCCAACACTGTGAGCAGTGTCGGGGAGAGCTCGAGGAGGCATTTACCAACCGAATCAGCAGAGAACAGCACTCTTCTACGTACAGGAAGGATCTGCTAACCTAACAATTACACAATTTGGTTCTGTTGGTTTACAAAACACACTGACCTAAACAGCTTTGCACATGAATCACACACTTTCACCTCCTTAACTTGTAACTCACTATCTTTTAAAGAACTCTCAAACTCCCTAACCCAGAAAAATCTTGAAATACCTGCCCATAGACAGATGAGCTCTGCAGCACGGCCTGAGGGCCAGGAGCACAGGCTTTGCCCTCTGAATGAGCTCCCAAGCTGGGAGCCTCTGAAACACTCACCGCCGCATTCAGAGCATGCAAAGGGCTGGGGAACAAGTTGCACTCCCATGCCGCTCCTCCAGACTCTTCACATGCCCAAGAGGAACAAACTAAACCTATCTTCTTCCTCACCTTTCCCTCTACTTTTAAATAAACTGCTTCTAGATAAGCAGGTTAAGCAGGTTGGCATTTACAATAAATGGATGTTGACCTTACTGGACCTTTTCCCCTTCTCTTTAGCACTCTCTCAGAAATCCAGCTGGTTTATGTTATTTTTTTCTTTTTCGTCCTTCAGTTCATGTGAAAGAGACCAATCTGATCTAGTAACTACATGAATAATTAGAGCAGCTCTGCATTTCCTCATATGCTTGTAAAACCTGTCGTCCCATCAAAGACTGACTGGCTCAGTCAATCTCAGCTGCAGCTAAACTGGTCTCCGAGTAAGGCACCAGATTGCTCAAAAGTAGCCAGGACCCATGGTCTGGAGAGGTTTAAGAGTTAGAAACACCACTCTGAACTGCATCAACAAAGGAAATGCAAACAACATGGGGACTAGACAGCAGGAGAGGCATTTAACCTCTCCAAAAAAAGAGCCTGTGGGGTAACCACATTCAAAACATATTTATCTAGGGAGATCTGGAGACAAGTAGACATGGAATAACACAATAAGCCCTGCATTTAAAGGCAAGCATGAAGACTCTATGCCGCACAAACCACTCCTGCCTACTGCTCTTGCTGGACTATCACTGTCACAAGATGACAGCAAATCACAAGAATTTGCTGCTAAGCCACTATGGCTTGTATTTCATCTATTTTTGCAGTTTCACAAATTGAGCACCGGTGCGCTTATGTCCACAGAGATATGCTGGGGAAAGGAGAGACATCAGATATGAGGAATTTTGGGGGGGCAGGGGGAAGCCTAACTGACACTTACGAGGAAAGAAATACATGGTACATGGAATGCAGCAGATTTATGGGGGCTGGTGAATTCACCGTCCTCTCACTTTACATCTAGATGGTGTAAATTGTCGTGTAAATTTTTTGGCAGCAATTAGATGACATGTGGTAGAATATATTGTTACCACTGTGCTGAATTACAGGAAATGTCCCTAAGATTCTGCCATGCTGCTCTGTTGTTCACTCTGTAGCACACCAAGGAGAGAAGCCATGGTTCTTGCCTAACTGCAGGAAAAAGGACTGCTGTGAAAAGACCCAAATAAATCTTACTTACAAGATGGTTTGAGAGTACTGTAGAGTATCCATTAAAAAAGTCCCATAGTGCACTATAACAATCCTTAAATTAAGGCTATGAATGGACCTAGTTCTTCCAAAGATTGGCAGCAACTCTGTGGTACCATTGTGCATAAGGTGCTTCAGAATAACAATCACTGTCCTATATCTTGCTTTTCTTCTTAAAGAAAACGGATAGTGATGTAAATTCATCTCAGATTAAGTGAAGTCAGATAGTCTGTGTGTACATCTTTCAGAAATCTGGCCTTTATCTCTCCAACTAGCCTCAAAGTGCACATTTGGGGCTCTGCTACCCAAGTGAGAAGTCTGGTTGCTGCAGGTCTCCCAAGCAACTGAAGGCTGACTGTCACAAATGACTGTGATGAAGAAACAGGCCATTTGTGGACATCATCCTCCAAAAGTGCTATTTGTGCACTGTTTTGCTGCACAAAGCCACTTACACCAGAGCTAACGTTGATCTCGACTACATCACAAAATTGTGGATGTCTCCCCCAAAGAGTGAACTGCATTAGCAGTTTAACAATTGTACGCCTTCTGCATTCAGCAACCTCCTTTTATACATCTAATCAGCATTAATTTCAATGCAGGATAATTAGCAGAGATACTCATGGATGGATGCTGACATGATCCCTGAAAATTTAACCACTTGATGTCTTGTAGCATGTGCTAGCAGTTGGAGTCCTAGTAAGACAGAACACACTTATGGCAACAGAGGTGAAATCTTATCATGGGCAGCAAAAAAGATTAAAAAAAACATGAACACATTTCAGAGCAGAGACTAGATTCAAACATTTGGGTGTCTTCCACTTCAGTAAAAGTCAAAAACAGTAAATGCCACTTTACCTTTGTGTTCCCATGTTTTGTCTATTAGTCAGTATGTTGGTATATTAACTATCTAGATATTTGACATCAACATGCAGGCAAGTATCTGGTGGTATTGTTCCTAGACTTTGTGCTGATCCACCCAAGCACAGACAGCCCAGCAAAATAAATCTGCAGAGAGCAATGCGTGTCCACGTGAGAGCAATAAATCCGAACCACAGTCAACACACTTGAACTTTGCTTGGCTTACTTGCCAGACTTCTGGGACTCAGGCAGATCCCAACTTCTTTGCCCAAGTAAACACCTCCTAGTAGTCTGTTGCAGTTTTGCCCCAGCAAGGACAGCAGTTTTGCAGACTACATGGTTTTTTTCCCCAAACATTCTCAAAAACTCATAGAGCAGTCATTAACTCAGTGGTTTGCATATGTGACAGATGCAGAGTGCCTCAGCTACTGGAAAACACTTGGGACAAGATCTCACAGGAGAGGCAGACGGTGTGGGCAGAAGGGCCGCAGCAGTGGCGGCAGCCAAGAGGGCTGGGAGCAGCCCCAAGCTGGCCCTGCACGCACACCGCCTGAACATACATGAGCATGAAAGCCATCTAGTGCTCTACAGCAGCACCGCGTGCAAGTGGTTAATGTCCCAGCTCTCGGAAGGACTCATTAGCTCACAGCCAGAACTGCCCTAAGCAGGCTTCTCAGCTTCTGCCTTCCAGGGCCAGGTGCCCAGCTCCCTCCAGGCACAGGCAGGCGGGAGCTCATGCCCTTGGCAGAACAGCCACGGGCACCAGGGAGGAGGTGACCTTGCCAAGGCCAGGCGGGAAGAACACCAGCAGCTGGGGAGGAACAGGCACCAGCCCACACACCCCTGGGAACCCCTTCACTCCATGAAATGAACAGTTGCCTGTTTTAAAAATGGGCAAATACCTCATGAAAACGAATTGTGAACTTTTGATGCGAAAGAGAGGGTCGGCCAAGCCAAGCAGTTTTGTGTGCTCATGAGGCTGAAACGAACTGTTCCTAGCACCATGGTCCCCATGAGGTGCTAAACACAAAATTTCTTTTGCTACCTTTGCATTTCACTGGCACTTAATTAACTACAGAAAGGAACACAGAGGCACAGAGATAGCGGCGTATGGAAATAAAAAAGAAAGCGAGACTAAATTTGGGATCATAACCATTCCTGTAATGTTGCTGTGAGAACACGATTCTTCTGTCTAGTGTACTGATGTCGTGCCTCTCAATATGAACTGCAAGCCTGACAGTATTTTACACAACATGGGACCAAATAAGAAGATGTGACATTTTAAAAATATGCATATATGTCAAAGTTGACTATCACCGTGTTATAACGTCCCTGTTCTTACTAACTTTTTTATGTTCTGGCAAACAGTTTGTCCTTTTAGTGGCTATTACTAATATGTAATTAGGTTTATACAAACTAAGGAAGAAAATGACATATTATTTAGATTCATTCTTATTAGGTACCTCTTAGAAGTACCTCGGGGCATTTTTAAACAAGAAGAATGCCCACAGTTATGATTTTTATAAAATATACTTTAATCTTGCACTTTGTAACTATTTAATGATTTTGCCAGTAGCAATTTCTTATTGCATCCCCTCTTTGTATTCAAAGCTTACCTACTGCAATAAGTCTTTATAAAGGAATACATTAATTAAATATGCCTTAGCTTCACTAGCCTAGGAAAAGACCATTAATCATCTCACAGGCATAAGCACAACATAATACTTGCTGCTGCTCATGGGCACCTCACACAAACTGACTACTGCCGCACGATGTAATTGCCTCCAACAACCCCAAGCACACAAAGAGGCTTTCTCCCATCGGTGTTGTGCCGTTCACTCACCTCATCTAGTGTAAAACAGCTGATGCATTTGTGAGATGTTACGGGCTATTTTTTTCTTTTCTTACATCACTATACCAACATCTAGTGAAATATATTTGTAGTGACCACTCTGACACTAGACATATGGAGAACACCGATGGCTGGAGTGGGTCAGGGTTGTTGTCCTCTCCTCACCAAATCCTCCTGGGGAGCTCTCACCAGCACAGAGGGGAGAGTCAGTGCCAAACACAAGATGCAACTGTAACCAGCAAATAGGTTTGTTATGGGCAGGGTCACTGAAATGGAGTATTCTTTAAGAAAAAAAAAGTTGAAGAATAAGAATAATGACTGATGGTCTCATATCAGACACCTGAGGTACAACCACACTTCCAGTTATCTTATGTCATTGCCGAGTTGGATTTCAGTCAGAATGAAAATGTGTTTCATGTGCACTTACACCCACGGGTAGTTGGCACAAACTCTGTTAATATTTTATTATATGAGGAAGGTAAAAAAGAAGTTGTGGCTTAGAAATGAAACATGTCAATTATTCCTTGACCTTGACTAGATGTTTGAAATGCTCTTCAATATGTTGACAATATGTGCTAGGCAGCAATTATTTTTCATGGAAAGTGTTTCTCTGATACCCTACTTGTACCTTCATTAATCACAGGTCATCCTTAGAGGTTCAAAACTTCTAATTTAAAAAAACATCTAAAAATGGAAAAGTTTAGAGTAACCCTGACCATATTTAGAGTGACTCTGAACATGATGCATTTATTTTACCTAACACAGCTAAAGATATGTCAGAATTCAGGTATTCAGAACTGCTGAGTGCTTGGTTTTGGTCCTCTTTAGCTACTTGCCTCAATTATGCTATGGGGAAAAGGTCAACCCCTTCCACCACATTTGAACTGGTTGCCTTTTCTCTTCATCAGAGGTCCTATTAACTGAGCCTACACTGACTCACCTTCCCTCTCTCTCATGGTCAATCAACGTAGGCAAGGAACCACAGGTGTCCCCCAGTTCTTCTCTAACCCTTCTCTACTACCAACAGTCTCTCCCAACCATTTTTGACCCTCAGCCTCTCTGTTCCTAACTCCTTTTTCCCCTCTCCTGCTCAGGACGTGCTAGTGCTCTTTCTGTCCACAATGCTGAAGCGTGCATCTCCTACTACTCTTGCTACCACTGTTGCATGTTACGTTTAGGTATATATTTGATGAGAAACTTTGTAAAAATTCCTTCTCATCAGCTGGCTCGCCCTGGGATGCCAGCAAAGGGAAAGGCACTGGGGGGTCACAGGGAGATGCTGTCAGACAGGGCAACCTGCTTAACGGGAGCTGAAGGGAGGAAGCGGCAGGGAGAAAGCGAGGGGAAATCAAAGTGTGATCTATCAGAGCAAAGTGGGAAATGAGGCTGTGAAAGAAGGTGCGAGCTGAATGCTAACAACCTGAATGCTTGGCTCAGGTCCTCTCCTTGCCGTCTGCTGTGACTGCAGCAGATCCTCTCCTCCTTCCATCTTCAGCTGTCCCTGGGTAACTTCACCCAGGCTCAGACATTCAGCTACCGTGACAATTTGTGGCTGGTTGGTGCTGAACTGGTAGCTGAAGCCTGTTGAGTAATGTGATCACTGTGCCATGTGTCACTGTGCAGCCAGGACAGAGGGATGAAAATCCTTTTTTAGCTGTTTGGATAGTGCTCCACTTCTGAAACA
Organism: Strix uralensis; assembly: GCF_047716275.1. Taxonomy (NCBI): domain Eukaryota; kingdom Metazoa; phylum Chordata; class Aves; order Strigiformes; family Strigidae; genus Strix; species Strix uralensis. The sequence goes on along the minus strand of NC_133977.1, from coordinate 14,011,494 downwards.
TAACCCTGACATTTCTGCAGGATCTATAATATTCCTCGTGTTTTTTTCATGACAGGCCCACACCCCTACCCTGTCCCTTCCCAAAGAGATGCTCTAGTTCTCATTTTACAAAACAACTATCTGAGACACGGTGACCTCAGACAGGTCATGTTCAGGGTGCTTGGGGCAGAACAGACAACCAAACCCAGGTCCCTGAGCATAAAAGCCACAAGTTATCTTTCCTCTTTTGTTCATGCTTAGATAAATTCCCTTCCATAGATTCCAAACCAGAGATATAATTAGACATATTTGACAAATCTCAATAATTGGGGTAATTTATACATCCCATTAAAAAAGAAGTTGCTTCAGTATTAGTAAGACAGTATGAATAGATGAGCTAAAAGACCAAAGGTTTGCTTATAATGTTAATAGAAGATACAAAGTGGTGCTTTCTGTGCTTACCTTCAGCACTGTGATATTCCATGCAAAACTCTCAATGGCTTTACTTAATTTTCTTCCTTTCAAACCTTCCTTTGTCCCGAGGTTATGAAGCTCTTCATGGAATTCCATTCCTAAAAATACAGATTGCTACATCACCCAGTGCATGATTGATTTTCCCTATAAAATGTTCAGTGAGCATTTTCAGTCTCGCAGCTGGTACCTCCTATAACCGCTTTCTGTGTTTCCCCCCCTTCCCTGTTATGACTCCATCCTGAAGAGCATCTTCCAGAATAAAAGGGCCATGTGCAGTCTTGAGATTGTGCTTTGTATGTAACTCTCCTTTCCAGTGCTAGGGTCCCACAGAGGCATGTGCCTGGTTCCCACACAAACACTCCTCCGGTGCTTCTGCTTGCAGTCAGCATTGCTGGCAATATTGGGACAAAAGGCAATCTCTTGTCACTCTCCTTGAATAGATGATTTTGTACCTTGGAAGGCAGTCTGACAGACATGGAAGATACCTGTTCGGCACAGCACATACAGACTCACATGCACAGCTCCTCATTAATCTTAAGCACAGTCATACAGAAAAGCCCTTGTACTTCACAGTGATAAATTATGTCAGAAATGCATACTGCTAATCACAGGATTGCTATCCCTGCAGCCTGGGGAACTGAGACTTTCAACCACAGCCCTGGGAATTGTTACATAGATTCTGTGGCAAATGTCTGCAAATCTGTTGCTGAGTACAAGAATTCAGGAAATCTGGGAGCAGATTAAAAACCTTAATGAGTCCAATTAGCTCACCAATTCCACAAGATTTGCACAGTGTATGCAAACATTCCTCTGAGTCTGGTGTGGATTAAGAGACAAAATGGAGAGAGAGCTGCTTGTGTTCCTTTAACTTGTAGCTTACAAAGGCCAAATTGGCACTAAATCACTCCAAAATGTCTGAAGCCCATCCTGGCTGAGCAAACCATGTTCCATCTCCAGTTGTTTCGTATCTTCCTTCCCCTAATGTTTTCAGGCAAATGTCACTTGCAAATTCAAGCTTCATTGAAATTACATCAAAGAAATGCCCATCGAGAGAACACCTGCACGGAGTAAACACAGAGTGCTGTTTAGTGGGTTGCTGAAGGAGTCAGTCCTTCAACAGCCCAAGGCAGTCTTGCACTTGGCATTAGCTTGCCCAAAGCACTCCTGGAAGACTACCAACAGGCTTCTTCTTGCCTTGCAATGACTCCAGGAGCTTGAGAACACTGAGGCAGTTCAACCCCACACAATGGAAGATTTCTCTCCTGCTTATTTTCCAAAGCTTTGCCCACTCATAGGTTTTGTCTGTCAAGGGCAAAAAAGCTCCTGCAGCACTTCCTTTGGAAAACAGTCTAAATCACTGCATTCTGAGCAAGATTCCCCTGCAGGTGTGCCTTGTGCCAACTGACTTACAAATCATTTCATTTCAGTAAGTGAAAGAAAACCTTCAAATGACTCACTTTGTCCTGCAAAAACATGTGAAAGCTAACGGTGCTCAGCTCAACGTGGACAGCCCTGCCTTTATGCAGCACCCTTTTAGTTACTCTTCCCTCCGGACCTCACTTCCCCACGTGTAGCTTGGAGATAGTGCTGCCCTGGAGAGAGGGAGCCACAAACTGTGGCTGTGGGCAGGACCACCAACAAAAACATTTAGCAGTTCAGCCCTCCAGGCTGCTGCTGACCACTGTGCATTGGGCTGAGACTGCACATGAAAAAATAATAACAAAACCAGCCACTTGAGAAGCCATCTGGGGGAGCAGGCAAGACCCTGGGGCACAGGGAAGCCAGACCAAAACAGGCTAGGATGTGAAGCAGAGGTCTGGTGGGAACACATGTTCAAAGGGAGCAGGGCTGGGGCGAGGTGAGGGAGAAGGTCACAGGCAACTGTAGTTCCACATATCTTAATTTTGAGTGCTTCATCTTGCCACATTGAAAATATTTTTTAACAATTTGCCTGGCTAACGTTTGCAACAAACTAACTGGCAATTGAGCATGGTGAGGGATCCTCTCTCTCCTACCCCTTTCCTCTGTCTAAATCCTGTGGCTTCAGAAGAGCACTTCATGTCTCTCCAGCCGTCTTCTCAACCAGAAGTGATATTTTAAGGCTAACAAAGCAAAACAAATGAAAACAACTAGATACAGCAAAGAGAACAAACTTGAGAAATCCATATTTTTACTGGGGAAGGAGATGGGAACTGCATTAAACTCTGACCATCAGTGTGGTGGCATGGTCCTGCATCGTGTTCTCTGCACACATCTCCAGCCCTCTGCTCACACAGACACCAGTGCCCTGGCAAGTGTCATGGGTTGTCCTCTCTGTGCACAGCACAGGGTGAGCAGAAAGCTAGCTGATACTGCTGAGGGTCTGCAAAATTTAGTGCAAAGTATTGCTCTTCAAATTATACCATTTAGAAAGACCCCCTGGTCCTGCATTTTCCCGTCACTGTCCCATTCCTAAACCCTTTGGCACCTGATGAAGGCTTTGGGCTGAGGATGTTTATGCTGCTTATGCAGATACACAGAAGCCAAGACATGACACAAGATAAGGCCCATGAAATCCAGCAAGAAACAGCTGCTTGCCTCTCCTCCCTTTGCTACCACAGTACCAGCATGGCTCCAGAGCTCTGAATTTCCAGGAGCAAGGACTAGGTTCCACCCTGCTTTTGCATCACATGAAAATCAGTTAAATGGTATTGTTGAAACGGTTTCCAAATTTCCTCTAATTAAAAAGATGAATTAAAGGATTTACTACAAAACATCACTTTCATTCATTATGTATATTTAATAGAAGCAATTGGCTGTAGCCTGCGTCACTTGCCAAATCCAAAAATGCCTATCAGAAACAACAGTATTTATGATTGTTGTGGTCCCAGAAGACTACACCCAAGAACACAAATTAAATGCACTAGCAAGTGTTTGCATTACTGACCTTCAAGGCTTGCTACAGGTTAGGAAATGTGCAGCTGTACAACTGAATGAACTGAAACCAGATTTAATTTCTGCAGTGCAAACCCCTAATAGAAATACACTGCATGTATTTATTCAGCATGGTTTCTGATACATGAAAGCTGATGGATTTAGTTGTAGAGGATTACCACGGCCAAATGTGGACTCTTATCTCTCTAGCAGGGCTTATTCTTGTGTATCATTGGAAACTACAGGAGACATGTCCCAGTTCGGAGTCTAGCCTGCTATCCTGAACAAGTGATGAAGAGGGGTTTGCATGAATAAGCTGAACTGTGAATCACAGACACTTCGGTGATTTCTACCATCCTGAAAAAGGAGTGTGAACCTGCGGCAGCACAGACAGCACACAGGTGGCCACTTCCAAAACCACCTCTTCCTTTCTACTGGTGCACACGAGGCAGAGCCCTAGTTCAGATGAAGACATCCAGTACAACACATCAGCAACATATGACCTACTTTAAGCCTACTTACAGTGGT